>NC_020492.1:4458042-4500848 GCF_000184155.1 Fragaria vesca subsp. vesca
TGATAGTGGAAGCTACGGCGGTGGTGGAGATGATGTTGGAGTTCAAGATTACAATGGGAGCCAACCTGGTCATATGAGCCCATTCACTTGTGAGCCAAACTTCACACATGCAACACAAGATGGTGATCATGGAAGTAGGAGAGCAGGTTCTGGTATTGGAGCTATAGGAAAACATTATACACCAAGAGAAAGAGGCCAAGGAAGAATGCCAACGCATGAATATGATTTTTTATCCACTTTTGACTCATCTAGTGTGGGAGGAGGCAATGATGGACCATACACTTATGGCCAAAATCTGACAATGCCTTATTCAACTTATTTCATGCCTTACGGGGTGCAATCAACTAAATCAAGTGATACGGCATGGTCACAGTCTGATGTACAATCTTCCAATGATTATGGTTATGGTCAAGGTCAAGCGCTGCCCAATCCTTACAACTTCCAATACGGAAATCCACAGTCAATCCCTCTTGACCCTTATGGTTGGCATGTAAGTCAATATATGACAAAAACTACAAAGGTGAGGTATCATTTAATGACTACTCTTCACAATATACTGAAGACTCTACACAAAGAAACGATGAAAGATAGTGAAAAATTTATGTACCTCATAGGTCTTCTATGTGGCTCTAAACCACTCATGTAATTCCATGTTGATCATATGTATATAAGGCGTGATGGCCTAGCCTCCTTTGGGTATCCAGCCATCAAAAAAAAATTAGATGTATAAACTTTACAGTAAAAATTTAAGAATTATCATTGGTTCAGCACTTCAGCACGTAGTTATTCACCTTAAATAACTAAAACTCACTATGATTAATGTTTATTCAAGATTTTTTTGTCAATTATAATAGATAATTGAGATAACAAACATCTCTCAAAGTTTCATTTAAAATTTCCATGTTTTTCTACTAATTTCCGTCAATTTTCTCATTTTTTTTTTCTGCAATCGATATTTCCTCGAAATTTCCATCGAAATATCCGTTTTTTGGACCGTCGAAATTTCCACGATCGGCGAAATTTTAGTCCTTGCCTATTATTGTAGATTAACAAGGTTTGATTCTTCACGTATGTGAGTTTTCTTGATTTTGGTGTTGATATTTGCTTCATTTTCATTTCCCAAGTATCAAAGCTCATGTGGGTGTCGTGTCACTAAAATTTCGTTTTTCTTGGTAATAATAACTTGTTACAGTCATACTGTCATACTATTTGGGTTTTGACTTATGTTTATTTTTGCCTCTCGGTTACTGTGAAAATGGGTTCTTTCTTTATTGTGGTTTCTTTCTTGTTTTCTTGAGAACCAGGAAGGGGTTTTAGGCTTGGTGCGGATTGTAAATGTCTTGTGTTCTTGATTTGGCATTACATCTGTTACTTCTGGATTGGTTGATGAGAATGGTGGTAGCAGAGGAAGATAAATCTTGGGTTTCTCTAGTTCTCTCCTCTCCTGCATTTTCTGGGGAACCCAAATGAAGCGTTTTAACAAGTTTTACTGGGTAATGAATTAGTATTGCATGTACAGCAATGGTGATTCTTTTATAGCATGCAGTAAAGTAGAAATCTTTGGACGCCCAATTTCCCTACATATTCTGGGGAAGCAAACAGAAAGGTAACAAAAGTGGGTTTTATCAGTGGTTTTATCAGTAAAGTAGAAATCTTGTTTCTGGGTATTAGCTCTGTGTGTGAAAGATCATTACTTTTTCTTCAAAGTTAACTTTTGTGTAGTTTTATCAGTGGTTTTTCTTGGGAGTATAGTGGAATGCAATAAAGATTACAACTTGGGATTTCCAATTTTAGTTCAATTTCTGAAAACCAAACGGGACCTAATAGAGAGGGTTTTGTGGTTTTGAGTAGTCTGTTTTAATTTTTTGAGTAGTTTTTCTTGTGCCATCACTGCCATGTACTGTTGACTGCTGAGAAAACAAATGTAGAATGAAAGAATTCCAATTTTTGATTGCTTTTCATTTGTAATTGCTAATGTCAGATAGGCGTGGTGTTGGATGGGCAGAAGGGACTAAAATTTCAGCCCCTAAGCCTCAAATCCAACAAAAGTAACGAGTGTGAGTATGTACGCTTGATAAGAGTTTAAAGTGTGCACATCAGATTTCCTGGTGTTTGCATTGCTTCAAGGACTCCATTGATTCTTACTTCTGTTTGTTGTAATATTTATAAAATGAAACAATGGAATCAAAGATAAAAGGAACTTAACATGGCATCCAAAATATGCTGGTTGTGGTGTAAAAGCTTCATGTGCCGTGTGCTTCATCTCACAAGCCCCACAATCTTTTGCAGGTACCACTTCAATTCTCTGGAGCATAAAGAGCAAGTGACCTCTGAATTAGTATCAGATCAGGTGTTCACCAACTTCTGCATTTGCCATGACTCCTAGTAAAATGCAAATTGCTAATGCTTTTAAAGCGGCAAAGGCATTGGGAATTTGTACTGACGAAATCAGACCTGTCATCAGACACTTGTACAAAGTTTTTCCCAAGAACTGGGAGCATGTTGAGGCAGACAACTACAGGGTTCTATTTGATACGTACTTTGAAATGAAGGAGAACAAGGTAGTTTCTATAGATTACTTTTTGTTCTTTATATTTGCATTTGTTTATGTTTCTTTTGCTAAGGAATTGTAAGTTATATAGGAGTTAAAATGTTAGACAATAACTATACTTAATGTTTAAACTATTGGAGAAAAACGAGTTAAATGGAACATGTAAATGGATGTGCAACTACTGTAGCTAGTAGCTAGCTTGTATACGAGAAACTAAGGAATTTGTACTAATGAATGTTGTCTCTTACCTATTCCTGAACAGGGAGAAGCAGAAAACAGAGATGAAAGACCAAGTAAAACAGTGCATTTGACTGAGGAAGACCAGGTCTCTACAAGAACTGGATCAAGTCTTGAACTGCTCCTCAAACATTCCACTCACAGTGGTAATGTCCAGTTGCCCCGTAAGGTGGCCTCTGGAAATGGAAGATTACATCCTGAAAGAGCATCAGCAGTCTCGCTTACTAGTCACACAAACTACTTCAAGAAGCCAAAGGATGAGGTATCCACATATGATGTTGTAGTTTCTGCAGAACAAACCTCAATGAGACGTCCAGGTATGTATATATATCTCTCCACTGCATGATAATATTATCTTTTATGGCAAAGGTCAACATCTTTTCCTTTCTTCCTATTCTTTCTTGGCTGCATCTTTTGCTTCACACCTGCAAAAGGTCTGGTTCGATACTTTGATGCATGATTATGAAGACAACACGAGCTTCATATATGTTATCTCCATATATATCTTATTGAATAGGCCTTAGCTAGTACCTTTGTGTTACAGGACCAATGAGTGGAGCTGGTAGAATACAGCGACCTATGACAGACTTAAATGGTGCATCTGTTAATCATGAGGACAAGAAGCCAATCATTTATATATCAGACATAACCAAATCAACTGAAAAAGTGCCTATATCCTTAGTAGATGATGCTGGAAAGGAGAGCTTGCCAAAGTTCAATTACATTCCACAAAACATCATATCCCAAAATGCCAATCTGGATATTTCACTGTCTTGCATCGCGGACGAGGATTGCTGCCCAGGTTGTTCTGGAGATTGTCTGTCAGCGGCATTTCCTTGTGCGTGTGCTCATGAAACTGGTGGGGAGTTTGTGTACACACCAGAAGGGCTACTAAAAGAAGAATTTCTAAGTAACAGTATTTCTCAGGTGAGCGAACCGGAGAAGCAACCTCGTGTTTATTGTCAAGACTGTCTTAAGAATGAAGACATGCCTGAAGAATGCAAAGGACACATGGTCCGGAGTTTTATTAAAGAATGCTGGAGAAAATGTGGATGTGACATGCAGTGTGGAAATCGTGTCGTACAAAGGGGGATAACGTGCGAGTTGCAGGTCAGTTTCACATTGTACCTTTTGTCACTAACTTTCTCCATGGAAAATTTATCTAGCTTATTAAGTATCATCTGAAATGTATGGAAACCATTTCAAGAAAAAGACTTACAAGTTGTGTCTTCTCTCAACTAAAATGAAGTTTCATACTTTCATATTGTGTTAACTCTAATTTTCAAGAGTATATTTTGCATATGTCCAGGGATGCTTGCTTCTTAGAAGTAACCATTTTTATCTTGAATATTGTAAAGAATTAGCTATCTGAAGCTGCAAATTGTAAAGATTTTCATTTCTTTACTAATGTATTCTAGATGAGTGCACTAGACATCGCGTTTATTGCTCTTTTAGTCATGTAGTCCTTCTTGAAGCATCTTTTGTATACTTTAGTTGATATCTAGTTCAATACTTCTTGCTCAGTAATCTAGCACTCATGTCATTTAGGTGACAATATTTGTTGTGTGTAAATAATTAGGTAACCTAACTGACTAGTAGATATTTCTTGTTCGGATATGCTTCAGGTTTTCTGGACTCCTCAAGGAAAAGGCTGGGGAGTTAGAACCTTAGAGGTCTTAGAGAAAGGATCATTTGTCTGTGAATATGTCGGGGAGATATTGACTAACAATGAGTTATATGAGCGGAATATGGAAAGTACTGGTAGTGAGAGACATACATACCCCGTGATACTAGATGCAGATTGGGGGTCAGAACAAATTTTGAGGGATGATGATGCTCTGTCTGGATGCGACGCTTCACGGCAATGTTGCAAGGTTCATCAATCATAGGTACGGTTTTCCGGTCCATGTGCATTTGTTCTGTATAGAATTCATTCTTTGTTTAACTTTGTGTCTTCAGTTAGCAGATAATATTCCCTACAAGTAATCTGCATGTTGATCCATTAATACATCAGTATTTTGGTGCCTGTGGTTTAAAATTTAGGTGTAATTGCATAAGTTGCTTGCAAGTTCGTGAAAGTTCCTTACTTCTTTACCATGATATAAGAGCAATTTTCATATTCATTAATGTTTACAAAGATCATCAGTTTTTAAATTTGTCTGCTTTAATTAAACTAGTGTCAGTTGTGGATTTGGAGAAGGCTGTACTGTATGTTCAATAAATAAGTTGTCTTTTAGAAATTACCCGGATGCTTATCATCGATAGATTTATGATGACTTTATTTATTATTACTTTATTTGCCATGCCTTGTATTTAATCCATCACAATTGCAGATGCTTTGACGCAAACTTGGTTGATATCCCAGTTCAAGTGGAGACTCCCGACCGCCATTATTATCATGTATGAAGTTGGCTGCTTCCTTTTTAGGGCCACACGTGAACATATACACACTGAACTATGTACATGTTGAAAATGTTGAATGGTCTATGTGTTTGATTCTGGTTTTACATTCTATGAGAAGTATCCCTTATCATCTTCCTTCTGCTTGTACGCAGCTTGCCTTCTTTACTACCAGGAAAGTAAATGCCTTAGAAGAGTTGACTTGGGTGAGTTGGCTTGCTTTTTTTATGGTAGCTTCCTTTACTAGACATCTATTGTGGAGAGGCAAATTCATGTGGTGAATGCACATGAAAGCTAGAATCATGTCTTATCTTGTTACTTATTCTCTATACTATTATGAGTGCTAAGCAGACTGTTAAATGTTATCCCAAATTTATCTTTTGTAACCCAATTGACTGTTTCCATAAGTTTGAATCAGTCGATTTGGATTTTGTGCTTATGTGAAGTTCAGTATCTTGCTGATAAATGATCTGAGAAACCATAACAGGATTACGGGATTGATTTTTTTGATGAAAATCATCCTATTAAGGCATTTCGGTGCAGTTGTGGAAGTCCATTTTGCCAAGGCATAAAAGTGAAGGTTGGTGAGAATCATCTCTTTCTATTTTTTCTGAAACACATGTAAATGGTATATTCTGCTGTGATTTGTGAAGCCAATGGGAGCCTGGTGAAGGCAAAGTTTTAAAAGCCAAAAGAAGGGCCATGTGCATTATGCTCTAGATTTGAAATTGTCCTGTCCATCTCTCTATCTTAGCTCCTCACAGCTGCTGACTATCGTACTTACATTTGTTTTCATTGCAGGGAAAAGGCAGCGACTCTTGAATGACTCGTGGCCTTATGCTCTAGATTTGAAATTGTACTGTCCATCTCTCTATCTTAGCTCCTCACAGCTGCTGACTATCATACTTACATTTGTTTTCATTGCAGGGAAAAGGCAGCGACTCTTGAATGACTTGTGGCTTCCTTTAGTTTGCTTTAATTTTGGAAGTCCCTCAGTGGCTGATGCTACCCTTGTTGCCGAACTACAGAATTTGGTACGGGTGGTGTTTTCAATTTTTTTTCAGATAAGATTAGAATGCTAGAGAGCTAGAGAAAATTAGACATTTTGTAAAGTTGTATATGGGTACTGTTCTTTGAGTTTTTCAATCTTTTAAATTCCACTGTTAGCGACGAAGTATTCAAGTATCAAGATCGTGATTCAATATCTGCAGTCGAGAAAATATGGGACATGATTTTAGATTTGTGTAAGGTTCTACGACTAATTCTCTTGAAACTGACTGAACGACCTCATATTTGAGTGTTTCGAGCTCCTGATGCAGACTTTCTGAAGTGGTTCTTCTGAAAGTAGTGATGGCCTCTGTTGGTAGTAAGAAAACTGATGCTTAGTAAGATTACTTAGGAGCACAATGAAGTATTCGTACTGCATGGACTGTGTAGTGTGTAGTAATGCAGATAGGTTAGTGATCACTATCACAATCAGGAGCCTAGATATGAAACCCCTGCGAGCCTTGCATCCCACCCCTCAGGTTTTGCCCTTGATAAGCATGTAGGCTATGATACCCTGTCCCTTGGCAACAAGAGGTGACTAGAGGGGCTCGGGCTCCTAGTTCTGGTGGTACCGGCTACGGTACCGGAGCTGGAGGGTGTTCAGACATGGCAGGTGAAGCCAGCTATCGCATTGCCTGATCCAGATGAGTCTTCTGCGAATAAGGAGAAGAAAAGGTAGGAGTTGTCCACTGGGAAGTGTGAACAACACAACGACTGAATTATGAAAACGGGAGATGAATCGAAATCAATGCATACATGAAATCGTCAAGCTAGATTTATGGAACCCAATTGTTGAAGGGATCATACCTAGACATGAAACCAATGCAACTGCAATGGCTCAGTAACTTACCAATTCTACCTAGGAACTTCATGAAATATCGAGTTTTTTCGTTTCTTCTCAAAATTAAAATAAAATATTGAGTTGTTACACAAGCTGGCTTACCAATTGCGTTTGTTTCTTAATCCTCAAAATCACCAATACAACTATTCGATTTATGCATGCCATCCTTGTGCAGGGGAATGCTGAACCTTTCTGTACTATAACTATTTTTGACGTCTCCCAAAGAAAACTGTATCACGTTGTGATTCAAGATCAATTGTCATTTATCTACCTGATCTGGTAGAACTTTTACCCCGCTTATTATATATACCAAGAGAAGATTTAATTTTGTCTTATTACATACAAGTATAACTCCCATGATGCAATTGAAAAGCTCATCACAGAAGCTCCAAGGTTAACAAAGACAGTGGAATGGCAGAGTCCGTTAAACATACAATTCACAGTGGAAATCATGCTGACAATGCTGATATCATTTCATGCATCTCACCCCTTTTGGCATAAATTGGCTTTGCAGAGCATGTAGATGCCTCACACTACCATTCCTCGGCTGTCTGTCATTACCCTTCTATAAACTCTATGCAAGTAAGCAGCTTTGAACTTCTTTTTCCCAAAATCAAAGCAATTTCAGGTAAGTATAGGAACATCAGCCGAAGTTAGGAAAAATGCATTAGATGCTTCAAAAATACTACTCCGTGGCTTCACTATCTCATGCATGGCGCCTCAATCCAAGGAAAGGTTTCCAGTTCGAATATTGCGCTGCTGATGCATGATTCCTTTCCCCAGACGCAACTGGGATGAGCCTAATTCTGCCAGTTTCCCAGTGAATGGTGAAGCAAGCTTTGGTTGAAACCATCTTTTCAAGGTTAACCCACTGATTCTTATCTTTCCACGTGATTCATTTCCTTGGTAATCTATCCCAAGCCTTCTTAATAATGATGCAACTGATTGACCAACCCTGTTAAACAAAGATGTTATAGTTTACAAAAAAAAAAAAAAAGGTAAAAGAGTATACACTTCTCTGAAAATCCATGAACTGTGTCTATATTGGGATGAAGGTTGTGGTATTAGACATATGCTAACCCTTAAATCTGCAGACATTAGATCCTCCCTACTAATTTCGTTGTTGCTTACTTCTTACTTTCCAAGAGCTACAATTATTGTCCATCCTTTTGGAAGTAGTTGATCAGCCTCGGCTCTAGAGTGGTGATGTATTTAATCTTTCGAAACATAACCAACAACCACACATTTCTGGAGATATCTTAAGAGATCTGTTCATTCTTATAACAGGTTCTCCTATCTTGATTATTAGCTTACAATTATCATTAGTATCTAAATTCAACTAATCCGATTTTGGTTGCAATAGTAAGTTTTTATTCTGGTCAATAGGAAGTTGAGTATCCATTTTACCTTCCTGAAAGGTTGATTGTCTTCAACTTCCCCTTGGGAGACAAAATTTGTGTCTTCTCTACAGGCAGTAATATGGTCATGTTGGGCAACTTGGCACCTGCAAGAAATGATACAACAGAGGAGAAACAAAGCAATCAAGATACATGCTTTATAAACAGGAAAATGATCTTGATTCTAATTTCAGTAAAAACTTTTCTTAAACTTTTCACAAGCTTGTCAGTAAAAACTTTTATGCATTTCATTATGCACTACACTGGCTCAAACATCAAAACACTTGTTTCAAAACAAAAGGAATAAATACAAAAACTAAAATGTAGTTTATATTACCAGCAGCAAGCCGATGTTTGAGACCTCTCAGAACAGTCAAGATGTAGACCTGGCAAGTTCAAACAGGATTTCATGAATATAATTTACGTGCCCAATTTTGTTAAATTTGTTATTTTTGAGAGAGCTCTGTTTACTGAATAAAAATTATTGAATGAAACCAGAACCTTCAAAGATTGTCAAGAAAGGTCGGTTTACTCAACATGAAAAGTTCAGCTGTCTACATTGAGCATATTGCAGCTCAGAAGACTTGAAGAGACATTTAAAAGTAAGGAAAATACTATGAAGGGAATGAGAATTATTTCCAGATGGTTTAGGACATTTTAAAGAGTCGGATAATCCCCACATGCACATTCAGGTACTCATTTTTGTACATTATTAATCTCTTCAGATATATCTTACACCATAAACTACAACATAAACTACAACACCTTTGAAGGTAAAAGAAACTATAGTACTGACCTCAGCAGTATGAAGTTGCAACTTCTTTGCATCAACAACAATGGGACTAGCTTTGAAGGATACACATGGAACAATTCCAAGTGAAGCAGCTTCCTATTATAGAACAGAATTTCCAGTTAGTTTTATGAAAAACCATGAGTCCAATAAAAGTCGGAACAACTCAGCATCTAACTGACCTCAAGTAATGAAAATGCACGAGGGTCATATTCACCAAACCCATCTATCAGTGAACAGAGTTTTGAAGCTCTAGACATGTCAGCCGTTACACCAAGATTCTCAATAACTCTATTCTTCGATGCTGCATCGTAAGGGAGCTGCAAGCATCCCAAAACTTGTGATATAATTTCAATGGTAGGAGTGGTACCAGCTACAATAGTTTTCCTGTAGACCATTAAGGCCACTGATGACCTACAAAAGAAGAGAAAAAATAAATAAATAAATAAAAATAATTAAGAGAAGCTACCTAGAATACTGATTTTAGCCAAGAAAGCTATATGATGGTTCCTTTTCTAACTAGAAAATTCAGGAAATATATCAAACGGTCTAAAACTTTTCATACAAACATAAAATATATAGTCCTTAATTAGATGCTTTCTCTCCAGATACTGGTAGCAAATGTTACTCTCTAATCTCATAACTTTTCTTCTCCGTTTCTTTCAATTGTTTTTTCTTTTGATTTGTTAATGCAAATGCAAACCTCTACATACTAGTATAAAAGCGACAGGTTGCCCCTTTCTCACATAACTCGTTCCATTATATGTTCTAGAAAATGCCATATACATAATAAGTGACAAGCATTTTCCAATATGTTGCGTTTTCCCATAAAATCAAAGAAGAATAAAATACCATTTACTATCCACTTGTGGTCGGCCTGAGTCAAGTGGCAAGACAGGTTCACCAAGGGTACATGCCTTCTCAGATCTCCGTAAACACATGCCTTCAAGGAATTCAAATGTAGATGTGAATAAAAATTTGTAAAAGGCAATTCAATATAATAGAATTTGAAGAAATGAGTATGTCTAAACACAGAAAAAGTCAGGCATTTAGTTCATCACGCCTTGAAGCTCCAAGATAGGATGAACAGGATGATAAGAATGACTTAATCTACATATTATCTCATAAGAAACATAACTTTAAGCATTTTGGCACCTGTGTGACAGTGCATGGAAAGAAAAGACAAAATTAAAATTCATATCTAGAGAAAGCTAGACTTAGTATAAAGTCATTTCGAATAAACAGAGATTAGAAATACGATGATGAACTGCAGGTGATTTGGCTAGAGAAGGATAGCTATCCACGTGCAGAAAAAAAAAAAAACAAAACAAAACAAAAATGAAACATGGAAGTAAAATTTCTATAATTGTCAACCATTACTACCAGTGGCATTCAAGGCATCGTGGTAAAGTTGTCCTCATTTACATTGGAGATTCAGTCCACATAGAAGTGTGGGAAAGATTTCATCCAACCATTCAGCGGCCAAATCAAGGACATGAAAAATTAGCAACCACTGTAAACTCACCTATAATACATCTACACATGACGAGGTTTGGAACAACTTTATCCATTTCAGCTTGGGAAAGGAGCATCAAGCCAGCTTCTAGATCATCCTTCCTACAATCAGGATGCACAGGAAAGAGGTTGCATTTTTACTTTTAGAATACGTAGATAGATACAAACCAGTCGTTAGCATATGTGCAACATCAACTCTAGTCTAAGAACTTACTTTTCACTTGCCACTACAAGTATGGAGTATGTTATACTGTTTGGACGCAGTCCTATGCTCTTCATTTCCGACAGAACTTCCATAGCCTTCTGTAGTTGATCCCCATCACCTGAAGTGATTATATGATATGTCAATTAGTTTTGCTAAATTACAGACCGATATAATTTATATGAAAGTCATGGAAAAGGTAACAACTAATGATTTCAAAAGCAGAATTGCATTGTCATCACATCTTTTCTTATATTCGCTTTGGACAGAGATGGAGGTAAAATTTAGACACTTACACAGGGCCGTAATCAAAGCATTGATAGTTGAAACAGTCTGCTCAATTTTAGCAGACTTAAGATCCTCATAGAGCTCCAGTGCTTTCTGCCAATTTTTGGCCTGAAGGATGAAACATGCAACTTAATAATCATTTTGAAGTTTTAACAGCATAAGAGAGGCAGCAGTAAAGAGAAATAGTTGAGAAGTTAATCAGAATCAGTCTCTCTCGATTGGGAAAAGCATCTGATTTATTTCCCCACCACCAGACTACACAATTAATTTTCTTGTAAGGTTGTACCAGAATTTCTAAGAAAATTTAGTATTCCAAGCCACTATATCAGCCTAGGGAAAAGTAATGTTCAAAGTGAATCCTATTCTGATTGGACAAACAACAAAATGTTTAAATCTCTCTCCATTTCACTAACACACACACGGAAACATTACTTTTGTTACAGAAAATGAAAAACCAATAACAAAACCTGGTTTTGTGTTGAAATAGGATTGTATAAGATACTTCTGATTGACTATTCGTTCTCAGTTGGCATGTTAGGACTATAACCAATGACAGTTATTTCTCTTTTCTTTTCTTTTTTCCAACACATAAGAATGTTTACCACAGATGTGGTCTATCTGAAACATACATTGCTACAGGCACCCATCAATGAGCTATATGATACAGTTCCAACTTGTATTCCTCGATTACTTGCATCCTGTATGATTTCAAAGGCAGCATCTAGCTTTCCAGCATGCCCAGCAACATCTATTAATGCACTGAGGAACACCTGATTTTAGGGGCAAAAGTATATGTGAGAAATCTTGAGATTGTATCACCAGAGTGATCTTAATGATTATTGATCACTGAATACTGCTGACGTGCGTACAAGATTCTTTCCTTCTGCCCTAACACATGAAGAAAAATAATTAACAGATAACCTAATTATATTTTCCAATTCTTCTACAGATCCTTCTAACTTCCCAACTTATCTATATATTGTTGAAGAATCATGTCACAAGTCACGGCCAGCTAGTGTTGGTACAACCTGAGCACAAAGCATATATTTGAATGACAACAAGTATTGTTGAATAGTTACCTCATCAGGGGTCACACCATTCTTTTTCATGTAGTCATATACAGTGCAAGCAAACTCCCAATCAGCAGTCTGGCTGCAACAATTAACGGCTATGGTGTAAACCTCAGAAGTGCCCTTAATCTTGTACTTATGAATCATCTTATACACTTCTCGTGCCCTTTCAACCTACAAGAAAGTGAGAAACACATGAATATCAGTTTACTAAGGCTATGAATACAAAAGAGATGTACAAGTCACAATCTGCAACACATGTTTATGAAATTAACTGGCGCAGCTTTTCAAAAGAAATTGACAGTTCTAACCTGGCCAGCATTTGCACATGCTTTTATCAGTGCACCAATAGTTGTGTGGTCAGGTTCTATAGGTTGTGTCTCTGCCTTCATTTCTTCTAAGACATCAAAAGCACGGTCAACTGCTCCTGATTGACCACATGCAGTAATAAGCGCATTGAATACAACTCGATCTGGCTTCACTTTCTACTGCATGTAACGTCTTATCAGCATGAAAATATACTTGCAATGCAGGAAGAAACAAGAAACCACTTACTACAAAACCAAAAATAGGATTGTCTGGTATCAGTAACTAGTAAAAGAGATTGTAATGTTTGTCAGTGTAATAGTACCTTAGACCTCATTATCCCATAGGCACCAAATGCCTTTGCCACTTCCCCAGCTCTACCACATCCGTCGATCAGTGCCCCATATGTGTGTACATTTGGTTCTACTCCAGCACTAACCATCTCATGGAAAACCTGGGGAAGAAAAAACCTAGTTGTAATAAAATGTGAATCTAGAAGACGCACATGCGGAGAAAATATTCCACTTTTCCAGGCATATTCAATACAAACAATTCCAACTAAGGACTCATTAGGTATTAAAGCTGTAAAGGCCAAACGTTTACATAGGTTGAACAAAATGAAACTTAAGGCTTCAGAAAGTGAAAAATAAATATATAAATAGAATAAACGAGAAATAAAAACAGACAGTAGAAATACAATTGAGATGTCAATGGTAAACATTCTATTAGCAATATGGACGATCATCTTCAAGGAGGTAACACAATAAAGAAACCATATATAAATTGAACAAAATGAAATTTTAAAGCTTTACAAAATGAAAATATATAACAACTGAAACAAAAACATAAAAGGCACATACAGGAATTTCAAGTGAAATGTACATGGTAAAAGTTTGTCAGCAAGCATGATATGGACAATCATCTTCAAGTAGCAAATACATTAAATAAACCAGGAAGTCTTTTGACAGATATAAATAGCGAAATTAGCATGTTTTCTCAGCCTGCTGGAAGTACTGTGACTAAATAAGTCAATCCAAAGTTTAGACATCTTCAGTTAAAACTCTGTGTCTATGTCATTCTGAACTAACAGAAGTCAAAAGGAAGATATCATACGTCAAACATGGTGTAGACTTTTCCACTTTTAGCACATGTTGATATCAGAGTGGTGTAAAGTTTGCAATCAACTCTCAGCCCAGCCTCCCGGACAAGTCCCAGAACATTGAAAGCTCCTAAAACCATAATACGGAGATCAGGAACTACTGTTACAATAAAAATGATTAACATCTGCAAAAGGTGTATATAGTAATTACCCTCTGAATCTTGAGAACTCGCACAGACAGACATAAGCATATTATATGTACTCATTGTTGGATTTGGAATAAGTTTGATGAAACGAAAAGCTTGATCAACAGCTTTTTTCTTCTTGCAGGTTTCAAAAAACCTTCCATGATAAACCTGATATCATAGAGCTTGAGAAGACACAAAATCCAAATATTGAGAACCCATCATCAACAGAAGGTTACATCCTTACCTTATTCATATCCAACAAATCCTTTTTCTCCAAATCTTCAAGCAACCTTAAAGAGTCGGATAACCTAAGAACCCCATATCATTGATAAGCTTTTATGTTAGAAAAAATTTGAAAGTGAAAAGGCTGGTACAAACTCTACCAATAGATTTCTAGAAACAATTAAAAGAACTTCATAACAGAGATGAGAAAGATAAAACATACCTCCCGTCCTTCAGCAAACGATGATAAGCACTTAATTGCTCGGAAATATAATGTGTGTCACTTGTCTGTATTCCATTTGGTTGAGGCACAGTCTTAGAGTTCTTTTTAGCCAAATGTCTTAGTTCTGTATCAGCTACATATCCATTGCCGTTTCCCAAGTCTCCTCTGCTTCGGACATGGCCTTCTTTGTGATTAGGCATTTTGCCTTTTACATTCTCTAAACAAAAAGCAAGGTATATAAATTCGGTACAGTAGGAAACAATTTTTCATGTGCAGCAGCAGCAAAGTATGTATCTTCATGTCATAAAATTGCAAATATAACTATCAATGAAGTCGGAATTTGATATTTGCTTAAGCATTACCTGTAGTAATCTGATGGGAAACTTGTCCAAAGGAATCTGATCTTGTGAGGGTGTTATTTCTCAGAAACGAAGAGAACTTCTTCTCATCCAACTTCATCTCATTCTTCTCGGCCTCATAGAACATGTGAATCTCTTCTCTCACCGATTCTCCATTAAGAAAACGAAAGCCATTAGCTTCACCAACTTCAACACTCTCCTCATCATTTCCAGACACAGAAGGTGACTCAGTGACGATTTCCTCCTCCTCATCATCAGTTACAGTCACAGAGCCAAAATCAGAGTCGCCCATCAGATTCGGCAGCTCGAAAAGCGAGTCGATTTTATCAAACTCGGTCACCTCTTTGGGGAAGCGCAGCGGCTGAAGCACCGCCGTGGACTCAAACACCAGCGGCGAAAGAGACTCCTGCGCAGAAATCACAGACGAGTTGTGAAACTGCAGCACCTGAACCTCTCCCTCCTCCTTCCTCGCCTCTCTAATCTCATCCTTCAACGCATCAAAATCAATACGTCCATCTTCTCCAACCGGAGCACTATTACTGCTCTTCTTCTTCGGCTTCAACCACCGGTTCAAGTACACAACGGACACCGCCGAGAACGTCACCACGGCGACAAACACCAGAATCGAGTGAGAGTTCAGCGACGCTTTAATCAGCAACCTCGACGGAGGATTCTGACGTCCGCCGGCGCCGGCGAGGTTGCGATTCTTGCGGAGGGAGCGGAGGCCGCCGGCGAGGGGGCGGAGGGTGTGGGGGCATCCGACGAAGTCGCGGCGGAGGGAGCGGGAGTGAGGCGTGCATGAGATGAGGGCGAGTGGCTGAGGCTTGGCGGAGAAGCTCATCGGAAGAAGGTCCTATCACATATGGGAGAGTGTGAGAGGGAAAACCAACCAACCACCTTTGGAATTTAATCTGTTATTTCCTATTCTCTTTCTTGTAAGGCTCAATCCATATGGTGCTGACGTGGAGAAATTCCTGGTATACAGTTGCGGGATGATGCACACACTGTTGGCGCCGGGTATTTTTTTTTTTTTTTTTCTTAATTTATTCTCGCAGTGGGATTTGAACTGATATTTGTTTATTTTACTGTGGATATTCTACTGTGTTTTCACAGTTTACTATTTGTACTTTGTTACATTTTTACTCCGAGTGATTATAAGATTTACTTTTCATTGCTCAAAGGGTAAAAAGAAAAAAAAATGACAATGAAGTAAACAAAAATAGACTTATTTTTATTTTATTATTTATTTTTGGAAGCAAATTCATACATAATCATAAAAGAAATGAACATACACGGAATTAAGATGGAAAGACAACAGAAATGACGCAAAAGGAAAACACATACGCAAGGCTAGAAACTGAAAGCTGTAGAGACCGATTTCTTGATATCCTTAGAAAAACGGTGGAGTTCCGAGATTCGGATTCAATGGTCCAGCAGGGTGAAGATGAGGAGAAGGAAACATAACATCATTGAGATTGATTGTGTTGTGGCTTGATGACTCGCCCCTATAAAGCGGCCTAGCAACGACCCCACTCGGCTGCATGAAGTCCCCAAATGGCCCACTAGCTGCCAATATTGTAGTGTTTTGCTGCGTCATCTCATCTTGTTCTTGTTGCAGCATTTCAATATGTTGGGCGACCTTACCGCGTAGCTCCCTCAATGTATTCCTAAAAAAATTTAGTTGTTCTTTGTCGTTCATTCCGTCAACAAACCTCTCGTACCAGTGTTGAGCTTGGCGGACCGTCTCTTGTTGACTAAGCTGCTGACTCTTTATTAGCTCCATGTCCAAGTCTTCATTGATAGAAGCCAACTCCGTCATGAGATCCTCCATTTTTCTTCTGCGTACAACCTCCATGAGCTGCTCAGTGTTGTCATTATTTGCAATGGGAGGGTTCTCATTCTCATAACGATCTAGAACTGTAAGCACAGAAGGATGGCCGAAAGAGAAAGTCTTTCGGCCAGGTGACTCTACTATTACCGCAATCTCTGCGCCACTAAGGATGGAAAGCTCACTAGCCTTCTTGAAAAGGCCAGACCTCCTTTTAGAGAATGTAACCTGTCTCTTATTGTCATCTTGTATTTTGCGAATCTCAATTCTCTGTCGACCTTTGTTGGTCCTAACCTCCATTGCAACGACAAACGGACTCAACAGAAAATTTCTTGTAAACGTTTTGTTTGTGATGTATTGTTTCTCTGGAGTAGGGGATATTTATACTATGTGTTTGGACATACACAATTAATAAGAAATTTCACCACGTGTTCGATTAGATATATAATATTTGGTTGTCAATCAATTTTCAATCATTTATTTTGTTCTTTAATATACTTGTTTAGGAAGATTAAAAATACTATGGCAAATAGTATACATGGTATATAGAATCCCCTACAATTTAATTGAAGAATTCCATTCTTAACCGATAACCTTCATTTCTTATACATCACTATTGCAAAACACAACTAGTACATAGACCACAGAAGTTTTTAGGAATTTGATATATGTATATACCATAATTTTCCTAATGAACTTGGATTCAATACCATTTTTAACGCGTGATGAATGTATTGCATGATGAAGTTGGATTCGGTATTAACTCCTAACAACAAACCTAAATCTGGCTACATAATTAGCGCTAACCGTGTGTGTGCAAGATAACAATATTATTTGTTTGCAAATTGTCAAACAAGATTATGAATACAACTAAGGCTAACATTAAAAATATCAGAGTCGTTCCGCCTCCTGCGGAGCTGAGTGTTAGCAAGGCGACGGCGACAGTCAACAACTAGATCTCAAAGGCGATGCCCAAGGTGCCATTGGATCACATTTTCTATAGTGGAGGTGAGTGTAGGCTGAGAAGGTTGTTTTTCGTTAGGGCTGTTTCAACAACGGGTTTGAGCGACTAGATAAGTTTTGGGGGAGCGCCATCGTGCGTCTGAAAGCGGCAACAAGTTTGTGTACGATTGCATGCGGTTAGTTGATTCATAGGCAGAGGTTCTTGTTTCTTATTTGTACAAATTTGCTTTTGATCTGTTTTGATTGGTGACGAGGGTGGCGTCGGCATCTGTTTGTTCATTACCAGCGCTGGTAACAAGGGCAGCAGGTTGGTGTGACCATGTGGTTCAGGGCTGAAGAGCCACCAAACTGATACGGTAGTAGGTAAATCCTCCGAATCGAACCGAATGAGATAGAGGAAGGGATAGTTGGGTATGGTCTTAGTCTTCTAGGCAGCAACAATATGACTTGGTGGGCTTGGCTTTCTGGCTTCCATTTTTCCTTCTCTCTCTTTCATGTGGGGTGGGCTTGAGTCGGGCTTTTTGTAGGAGTGACAAATCACTAGACAACTTTAACAAGGATATTGTTCTTCTTTTCAAGGGAAAGGTAAACCATTGGGTCTCTATGTCTCAAGTCGAATTGTTCGAGCACATTGGTTTGGTTGTGTAGGTTATTTGCTTCTAGGTAAAATAAGTTCTCTTGTTTTGGACATTGGCTTTTGAGTAGGGCTGGGCTCAAGCCCAGATCGGTCACTATTTTGGCGGGACCGAGACCAGACTGACGGAACTAACACAGGGCCGGGCCTTCACCTTAAAATTTTCGAAACCGGCCAAAAACCGGTCGGTCCCTCAGGCTTTCAGTCCTTAACATCTTTGATTCTCTACGACTCAGATACTCAACTCAGAAGAAGTGAATAACACACATATTTATCAGTAATTGTTGGAGAACTGGTTACCAAATAATAAAACAAAGTGCTGCTTATGTGATTTCCAAGTTTCAAATCAATAATTCGTTTATCATTCAACTATTCAAGATTTTAAGTAATGAAGAACAATTGAGATTGTCACTGTGAGAAACCACTCTTTAATCATACCACTCTTTAATCAAATTCGGCTACGATTTAAGTTCGCCGCCAGCGCCGCACGTGGATTTGTCAAGGTCGACATCGATGCGATCGTGGAGGTGAAAAAGATGAGCACTGGGCTTGCGTCCGGATACGAGAACAGTGAGAAGCTTGGTTTTGTGATCCGATCTTAGCTCTAGATTTGGAATCTGCTCGTCGGAGACCGATGGACCTACGGTCGTCATAACGGAGGGGACTGGAAACTACGGTCGTCAGAGACCGATAGGCCTCGAGTGATGAACTCGAGATGAGCTCGTTCATGATCAAGATGCAGAGAGAGATATGACTAGATGAGTGAGAGTGAGAGTGAAGAATTTATAGAGATGACTAGATGAACTCGTTCGCTGGGAATCAGGATGAAGAAAGAGAGGTGACCACATGAGTGAGAGTGACCTTAATGAATTTAGAGAGACCTTTTGCGATTGTGATGGTTGAGATGAGGGGTTGTCGGCCCAAAATTATATGCATCTATATATATTAATAATTGGATACTTCTACTTTTAAATTTTTAAAGTGCTCTATTAAATTTATTGGATTACATATTAACAGTCGGGCTTTCGGGCTTAATTTTTTTATAATATCAAGGACCAAGCATGGCCCTGCTGTCATTGGGACCGAACTGGACCAGCCAAAAAAGGAACAGGGATCGTGAAAAAGCCTGGCCCGGCTCGCCGGTCCGATTCAGGCTTTTTTCCTTACTCGGGTTTTATGTCCACCCCTACTTTTGAGTAAGTTTTTCCCTTTTCTTTTTAGGATTAAATTCAGTTTGCCCCCTCGTACTTTAGGTCAATAATCAGTTTGGTCTCATATCTTCTTTTTTTTAATAACGTTGGTCCTTGTACTCTCAAACATCATAAACTAAGTCCAAAATTTTAATATGGCTTCAAAAATAATATTATTTGCTGACTTGAAACTGACATGGGGATCCACATTTGAGCTTTTTAACCTACAAATAGGGCAAATAAACATTCTAAAGAAGAAAAAAAGTCCTTTTTCAAGGACCAAACTCACCCATTTTTGCACTAAAATTCAAATTTTGGACTTAGATGATGTCATTTGAGAGTACAAGGACCAACATTATTAAAAAAAAAGATATGGGACCAAACTGATTATTGACCTAAAGTACGAGGTGGCAAACTGAATTTAATCCTTCTTTTTATATTCATAGGATAGCATACATGAAAATGGGCAGAGTTATGTAATAGAGTTGTCTTCAAACCTCTCTCGCTTGTCGTATGATGACAACCAATGGATTCATTATGTTTCTTCAAAAAAAAAAATAGGGCCCATATAGAATCATGATTGTATAAGAGAATATATAGTGTCTGGTTGTGGAATATCTGCATTCGTTACAAGTACAAAATGATTTCAAGCAAGATCTCTAAAACGGATGAGGTAGGCGACTAGTCATTGTTATAAGGGTCTCGATTTAGGCTATCATGATTTGTAGCATGGCCGACATTTGAGGATGATTTGTCTTTGATTGGTTTGGCTTTTGTCTGCGTATTTTACGCAGTGATGGGATGGTTGTGGGTCTGCAAGTTTGGGGTTGTCACTACTGATCGTGGAAGTGATGGGTTATGTTGTGTTAACTTGCAAGTAGTTGCAACGAGGGTAGTGACAAGTTATGCCCCAACGATCGCTTTGGCAATCCGAAAATTTGGGATTGATATGGGTCTTAGGCATGGGGATCAAGCTAGTTTTGGTAGAATTTGGGTTCTTACGTGATTTAAATATGATGCAATCTTCTTTTTTAGAGAAGAAGCCGTTCCTTGATTTAAAGATATGTCCCAAGAGCAGGCACAATACATGTGCTCTCGAATTTGTCACGGGAGTCTTGACTAGATTTTGGGCAAACTTCATATGATCATAAAGGAAAAAAGGGAAAAAGGGTAAAACCCCTATGTCGATGAGAGTTTGCTAACAGTTTAGCTTTTTAGTTGTGGATTTTGATTTTTAGAAAAGATATTATACGTGAAAAAATATTGCATTAGGCATTTGGAGCGGGTTTGAAGGCTTAATCCCTAGGCCTAGTCCCCATCTACTGTAGTAATATGCAATGTACCTCGCATCAGTCTGAAGCGGAAGGACATGCCGGTAGGTATGGGAACGACGACGGCAAAATTGAATATCGGCCCTAATAGGATAGGTTATTATGTAATTTTGGTGTAATATCAATGTGTTTACTTCTTTTCATCATAAAAAAGAAAAAACATGTTGAACCAATTATAATTCTACATGTTTTATGACATGGTAGTATTTTCAAGATCATGATTCATCTTTCCTAGGTGCTTTGCAATTTTTGCTCATGTGTTTGGTGCTATTGATGCCGAAATGTTAGCAATCATTAAGGTATCACATTGTCTGGAGTAATCTATGACATAGTCTTTGGTTAGAGCCTTAGAAGTCAATTCGTACATATTGTTAAAGTACTTCAGGGTGACTTTGTCTGTTACATGGCGCTTGTGTATAGCTTAGGAAAATTGCATGCATACACCAAACCAAATGTTCATTTTTCACATATATTCAGATAGGGCAACTCGGTTGCCAATAAGCTAGAGCCTTTAGATCTTCTTGTGAGTTAGGCCGAATACTCTAATCTAATAGGCTAGGCTTATTCTGACTCTGGTGCAAACACATATACCTCTATTTGGCGGTATTTTATGCCATAATTCATGTACTTGGTCATGACATCTCAGGTTAGCCTATTGGTAAGTTTTCTTCATCTTAATTGGGTGTCAGTTTGTAAAAAAGAAAAAAGATAAAGAGATTGGCTTTTTCTTAATTTACTTGTTTTAGAATTTTGTCCACTTGTAGTTTTTGTTAGCATGAGATTTTTGTTTCTTCCCGAGCTTTGTACTTTTTTCATATTAATAAAATTTTGGGTAAGAACGATGAGCTAGCTCTTATAAAGCTTATCAAAAAAGAAAAAATATTTTTGTTGAGGTGAAAAAAAAAATGATTATGAAAAAGTGAACCATGGTGCATGCACTCTGATACAAGTATGTCATATTCATGTACTATCATCATGGAGTTTTTACTTGTTCATATGATGATGCTATTGTCGCAATTTTCTTTCGTACTCTTTGATTTTTCACACTCCTCGTCAATTGATTTTCACAATTCAATTGGAAGCGTAATTAAAAATAATGGAAAAGACTGTGCATTTGAAAGGCGTACTATAATATTTTACATTCTTGTGCTACTTTACTTGTGCTGGTTCAAGCCATTTGAAACACTTCTTGTTTACAAGACATTTCCTTACACTATTTGAGAAGCTGCAAGGGTCTACTTCTCACAAGTGAGGGTTATAACATACCAAATGCTTCATAATGTTAGAAAAAATAAAACAACCAAAGTAAATCTTTTTTTTTTATTTTTTTTTAAAGTGATAGGCTAATATCTATATTGAAGTTTCTCAGACTAATTCATGTCTTGCATCAATTTACACCAATCAAGCATATCATTGAGACATCTATGGAGAATGACAAACATGTTCCACATATAACAATCCTTGAAATCCTTATTCCACAAACCATAAGATCTTATCATGAATTGAAACTAAAAACAAACAAGAAATACAAAAACATACATAAACATTAATAAAGATAAAGTTAGGGATTCACATACCCCTTCAACAACCCAAACCACACAAAACAAAGCAAATAAAAGCATAAACATAAGACATAATATAATAATGGTATATGAATTGGTATCCTGAAAGAAATCACCCATCCATGTCCAAGATTATGCTTAAATCGCTCGCCAGGAAAAGGAGGAAGATGAAGCAGCAATAGAACGTATTGGATCGTTGCTTGATGAATTCCCCTCATGAAATGGCCCACCAATGGCTGCGTTTGGCGGTAGAAACTAATGAAATCCCCAAACTGCTCCCATTGCATTATTGTACTGCATCACCTTAACTTGTCTTTGTTGCAGCTCTTGAGACTGTTGAGCCACAATACCATGCAACTTTATCAAGTCTCTTTCAAAAGAGTTTAGGTCTTCATTGTTCATAATTCTTAACGACCTCTTGTATCGTTGTTCATCTTCGGCAACTCTCTCAGTCTTGGTAAGCACCTCACTCTGTTGTCTATAGAACAACAACCCCTCATTTACAACAGTGTACTCCGCATTAAGACTCCCCGGTTCTATGTTGGGGAAATTTTCTAAAAACTGTTGCATGATATATGTGTTGGCCAAGGGTTCAGGATACATAGACAAATAATGGTCAACAATGGCTTGCACACAAGGGTATCCAAACGAGAACGTTTTATTCCCTGGGGACCTTATGATTACGGCCATCTCTGCACCTGTTAGGGTGCAAAGCTCACTTGATTTTTTTAGAATTGATGACTTTCTCTTGGAGAAAGTAACTAACCTGTAAGTCTCATTCTCTATTTTCTGCAATGGGATCCTTTGACGACCTCTATTAACCCTAGCCGCCATTAGAACAACTAAAAGAAATAACAAGAAAATTTTTAATTTTTTTGTGTGTGGTGTGTTGTTTGTTTGGCCTAGGGGGTATTTATAATATTTGTAGGGTTGTTATTGGATATTTATACCTTTGTTGTCAATAATTTTCTATTTTTACGTTTTATTTTAGAAAAGGAAAACAAAACAATTATAATACATGATATATAGAATTTAATAAGACAGTTTTACACATAACCAATTGTGTATGAAAGAAATTAAATTCTAGGAAGCTGCAATATATATGTACGTATGTATCCTAATAGTCACATATTATTCTTGACAGTCATGATTATGTTTCCAAATAAAATAAAATAAACTTTTAATTTTGATAGCAAAGATAAGCTAGCAAAAATTAAAATCACATGCGGAAATGTGCAACTAATGGACAACAAGAACCATAATTGTATTTGTCAATGATTATCTAATTTAATTTCAATCATGCATACAACTTAGGCTTACTTTTTCTTTTCTTTTTTGATACGAAGGCCAATCAATTTCATATTTAGCAAACAATAACAAGATAGCACACCACTCAGGGCTGACAGTAAGAGCCATCTCTTATGACTCAAGACTATCTAGAAAACTAAACTCAAAAATCAAAATACGCTCACTATTTCAAAGTAGTTTAAGCACTTTTATTTTCAGTTCAATTTCGGTGCATAAGCAGCAGTAAAGGGTAACAACCACACCTGAATTGAGGAGACATAATTCTCTTCCCCAACATTCATTGACATTGCAGATATCTTCTTCTTGGGCGCCAATGCCTCTTCCATCTGCTATTCAACAGAAAATTCCTTCCATCATTCTCCTCTGTAGAACCCAGCAAGGCCCAAAGTAAAGGGAAAGCGCAGGAGAAACAAATTTCAAATCCAAATTTGTAAACCCAAGCAGGCCTAAAGCTCACAATATCGAACCCAAGCCCAACTAGGTCTGCACGAGTTAACCTCTTTCTCCTGAGGTGTATCGTCGCCGTCGTCGTCCACCAACCAGACCTGCCATCACCAAAAGGTACAATGCCACCGCCGATACATGCAGCACCAACATCCCCCACTTGGACCGTCATAGACCATAGTTTCCAATTCAGTCGATGGTTCACTCACTGTCACCGCATGACCTTCGATTTGATGCTTAATTGCAACTTTCGCGCAATAAGAATACAGTCATCAAAGAAGTGGGAAGATTTTAGACCTAAAATTAGGGCTGGGCATAAAACCTGTGGTCAGAAAAGAAAACCGACAAACCGACCCGAACCAGTCGGGCCGAGTCAGGCTTTTTACCGGTTTTCTCATTAGAAATGTCATGTTCGGGCCGGTCCCAATATATGTCGGGCCGGGCCCGGTCCCTTACTTTTGTAAATTTTTCTGGTCCGAAAGCCCAAGGATACTGTATCCATGCATTAAGCCTATCATTAATTCATTATAGTCTTATAGGTAATTGTTTACCTTCTGGGCTTCTGTTCCATACAATATCAAACCCCCAAATACATACATATACCCTAAAAAATCTTCTTCATCTTCTCTGCCACCGATCCAACTTAGCAGCAGCAGCAGTCCGCTCTCCCCCTCTGGTCCCGCCTCTCCCCCTCCACCCACTCCTCCCTCAAGTCCGCTCCTCTCCTCCCTCCACTCCGAGTCCACCTCCAAGTCCATGTCCAAGAAGCTCTGCAACACCGTCTCCGAGCTCGCTTTTTCTCTTCTACCCGACAACCAGTGGCCGGACCTCTTGCCTTTCGCCATCGACGTCACCTCGATCCGATTGTCGATCGTCGCAAGCATGTCATACACATCAGCCATCTCGTCGAGCTCAGACTCGTTCAACCGGATCGGACTTTGAATCAGAAGCTCGAGGACGTTGTTGTCGATGAGAGCATCCATCTTGTCGGGTCTCGTCGGGCTCGTCATTCCCATCGACGACGTCCTCATCTGTCAAGTCCTCGTCAATTGAGTCGGGAGCAATGGCAAGAGCTCGTTGTGGAGTTCAATTCAGATTCGGCGAAGAAATCCGGCAAGTCTGGGTTGTTTCAGATTTTCAGGTATAGTGTTTAGGTTTGATGAAATTGTTGTCGAGAACTCGAGATGTTGGCTTTGAATGACATATTGAATATTGAAAGAAACAGAATATCCCAAAGCTCGGAAAGCCCGAGAAACCGGCCCGTTCAGGCACGGTCCGGGTTTTGACCAGTCCTTGTTTCCGGCATGTTAAAGCCCGGCCCGGACTTACTTCGCCGGTCCCGGTCTCGGTCCTTGTCAAAATACGGCCGGTCTGGGCCCGTGCCAGCCCTACCTAAAAGTATCATATCACAATTATCAGTGGCTAACCACAATCTTTGGGTAATCGGCAACAAAGTTTATAATAAAACAAAGGAAAATAAAATAATCAAAAATGCTACTCTAAAGCCGAAGATTTTTCAATGCACAAAAGTACGAATGAATCGACTGTTATTATCCAATCACAACTTTTCATTTTATCTAGTCATCAAAATAGAACAAACATCTATATTAACTCCGTTAAACTGATTCAAACCTAAAAAGAATTTATTGTTGCCGGAAAACGAGATCGGTCTGAGTCGTCGTGACACGATCCACCTCGAATTTCACTCTGAAACCCGGAGTAAGTTATGCGAGGACCACCTCCAAGAAAAATTTACCGAAAAGATTGATAAAAACCTCCCTTAAAAATGGATAACCCTACTCGAAAATTTCAAATTTACACTCTTAATACAACACGTCCAAACATCACATAATTATCCTTCAGAAATTCTAAACATAATATCAAACGACCGAGCACACCACCGAAATAATATACAATAATCTCAAAGTATTCAGAGCTACTAGACACTAGCGGAAGCAAGAAAACACTAGTAGGTCAAACAGGTAACCTACTGATGAAAACTGGCGGAAATGGGGGTGACTATGCCTCGCCTCCTACTAGATCCAACCCGAACTCTGCAGACTGGGCAATTTAAAATGAAGGGCCCAGGGGAAAACATTTAATAACGTTAGAGTGAGTGGACAAAAATAAAATAATAAATAAAATATTTATGTTTCCCCAAATTAATTTATAAGGAAAACTCGAATGCATGCCGCAAGCGATAAAACTTTTATCTCATAAAATATCGAGTCTCTCAGACTCTATAATATATGTATGTATTTACACTCGTCCATACTCCCTATATAAATTCATGGGTCTATAAAGGGCTACTACGCTCGCGTCCAACGCTCAGGTCACGCTTTAATGCGGTGCTACACTACGCCATTAAGGTGGACAAACATGTGTATAAATATGTGTTCATACCCCCTATATGAATTAAACACTCAAATAGGGCTACTACGCTCACGTCCAAAGTTCACGTCACACCATAATACGGTTATATGCTACGCCATTAAGGTGGACAGACACATATGGCTAGCTAGCATTTTATATACATACTCTCTCATAAATACATATTTATAACTCTCCAAGAGAAATAAAATCGTCAAAATATTCCGCAACAATTATTGTTCAACCATGAACTCTAGCATGCATTTTATTTAAAACAAAAGTCTACTCACAAATTAGGCCTAAGCCTGACGTCGTTCTGGGGCCTCGTCTGCTCGAGCCTCCTCACGTCCTGATCCAAAAATAATATTAATTTCCCAACTAACAATCCAATATTTAGTCAAAATAAGCAAAATTACCCGAGAGCCATAAATACGCTCATCATTGCCTAACTCTGATATTCTTAAATCGAAACGCTCCGAACTTAAATATCATACTCGGCAGCCGTAAATACAACCTCCCCAAAAATACGACTTAAATCCTACGGCCGGATTCTACATTAATTAACCGCCAAAAATACCACACTTCGGAAATTCATAAACCTATCCAAAACTCATCCAAAAATTTCATAACTCACTTCAATAAACTCCCCTTAATATTCCAAATTTAACAACATTAAAAATCTCCCAACCGGTGGCGGCGCCGGCGGCGGCTCCGCCGGCAGCGGCGGCCGGAAGCCAATTCCGGCAACCTCCGATTCCTATGAAATTTTGACAGAATAATCCTCTCATCATGCTCTACAACTTTCCTAACTAGCACAAACACCAATTCCAAGCCTAACTAGGGTAATCGACTAAAAACATCAAAAACGCTCTAGAATTTCAACTTCACCTTTCTCCCTACCTAGCTCAAGAGAGGGTGAGCTGTTTGGAGGGGTTGCTGCACGGGAGGAGGGCTACAAAACGAGCCAAGGATCGTCGGTTTTGGTGGCCGGAAGAGGGAATCCCGGCGTTGGGAGGCTTAACACTGTCGGACCTGTCGGGCCCGATATCTTCCTCAAGGCGGGGCTAGGGGAGCTGTCACCGGTCCAGGGATGTAGCTGGGTTGGAGGCCGACCGAACGGGACTGGTGCGGCGGCGGTTGGTGGCCGGACGGCGGCGGACAGCCAAGAAGAAAACCGGCGGGGAGAGAGGGCTCGGTTGCGGGAAAACCGGGAGGGAGAGAGAGAGAAAAAGGGATGGGCTTTGACCACCCCTTGGCCCGGTCCAACCTTCTTATACCACCCAAATCCAAAATAAAACACCCCGAAAAATAATACCCGAATAAAAATTACCTTTTACTAGCTAAAATTTACCATTTTTACCGTTGTCATATTTTCTCCCATGAATAATTCCCCGAAATTAATCGTCCCTCAAAACACCTCTAGGGACCGATTAAACTATTACCTCAATGACGGAGACGGTAAAATTCTTATTATAATCAAGCTAGTAAATAAGATAAAAATATAAGGGTCGGGATGTGACACGTCGGTACTCCCGCTGCCTTGTGAAGCACTGTTGCTTCCATTGCCGCTGGAAAATGAAAGGTCAGCCCTTGTTTTAGATGTCGCGGTTGTGGAAAGATGAGCTCTGGCGGCCATGATTCAATCTCAATCTAGTGGCGGGTTTGGAAAGGCAATGGAAATATGGAAGCAATGGGAACCCAAGAAATGAAAATTGGGGAATGTGAAGTTCGAAGAGGAGGAAGAAGAATCTGTAAGTGTGTTCAAACAACAAGCAAGGATTAAAGATGGCATCATGCATGAAGAGTAGATGATGGGTCATGTATTATAATGATAATCTGATGGGATGTAAAGCATATAGGTTAATCGGTCTGGTTGGGTGAGATAGAAATAGTTGATTGATGGAGAATGGTAAGGAGATGAGAGAGCATAATCAAAGATCGAAGATCTGGTCTTTCACGGCCTGCTAACAATTCTAGGAAAAATTGAAATTGAATGTGAGATTTGGATTTTGTGTCTTTTGACTAACCACAGACCAGTTAACTTTAACGGTGCACATGATTAGTACATGACTGGTTCAAGTGCACCCTGGGCTTGTTGGAAACTTGACTCGTGGATTGGATACTTTTGGGCCTCCAATCCTCTGTTTGGCCTGTTTAAAGAACACCCATTGACCAAAAAATTAAATCAAAATGTGAAGTCATCGGGTACTCAGTTGCCCAGCGATTGAC
Source organism: Fragaria vesca subsp. vesca (assembly GCF_000184155.1). Lineage (NCBI taxonomy): Eukaryota > Viridiplantae > Streptophyta > Magnoliopsida > Rosales > Rosaceae > Fragaria > Fragaria vesca. The sequence continues at coordinate 4,486,637 of NC_020492.1, forward strand.
TGACAGGTGTCGAGAAAACGTGCGAGCACGGACTATAAACGATGAGGTGGCATCAGACGTGTCGAACAGATAGGAGCCGACCACAGAAAAAGCGAGGAATACGAGTATGTGCAGGGCCCCTCACCGGCGTAATTTGGGAGTCATCGAGTCCCTTTTTGGGGTTAACCGCCCCACGTGTCACAGCCACACAGTTCTAGTGTTTATGACCACAGCCCAGTGCCTACCCTATCTATCTGTTCTTTAATACTAAGGCCGTGTTTGGATCTGTTTCAGTTTTCACATCTCTTCATCTCTTGTGGAGGAGAAGTCAACCATGGAAAATGGTCATAGAGGTTTGGAGAGATTTTGCAAAGACCCAACAGGCATATATATATAGTAGTAGTATTTTTATGCCGACAGAGATTGTGAGGTTGTATTCTTTTGGTCATTTTCTTGACATGTTTAGGAATAAAAATGATCTTGTTCATCAGATATGAACAAAGGAATAGCTAGATGTTTTTGTTTCTTCAATCGAATAATGGAATAAATTAAGAATCAATACTACTTGGTTATATAGATGTTTAATTTTAGGTGTTGATCTGTCTACTATGCTAATCACGAGTCTTTTGTTTGTTACACGGAAAAGAAAATATAAGAATAAACAATACATTTAGATTGTCCGGTAATTGAAGCAAACAATTGATTATTCTAGTTTCATATTACTATGTACGTTGTGAAACAAAGATTCTTATATCACATTTTCAATAATAACTGTGAAGAAGATGCATTAGTACAAGAACATATGGATGCTATGGAGTCGATGATTGATCTAGGCAATACAACTAGTGTTTTGAATAATATTAAGGTAAGATATAACAAAAGTATATTCATCATGGAATAGTAAGATGTTTGAGGAAATAAACATTACATTTTTATCGAGTATGGATGGAAATAGTGTGTGCTACCTATAGTTATATCTTGGTGTTGATCTAAGGTACATGTTTAGTCACTCGTAAATAACTTGTGATCCTTAGGGTAATCCTACAAAAACTATGATGTTTTCAACTTGCTCTCTAACACACGTCTTTGAAATACATGAGCTCTTGCATCATGTGTTTTGGCCGCAGAAGTAAGAAGAGCTTAGCTACAAATCAATTTTCTTTTTCTCTTTTCTGATAATCTCTCACTCTCTGACCTCCCAGAAAGGTCCAAAAGAATTGCGTTTGGAAAACGAAAGGTAACTAGCAAACATGCCTACTTCCTACCATTCGTTCATTTAGTTGTGTACAGTTCCACAGAAAGCACCCTTATAAATACACACACTGCCTCTCTCATATAATATTTAAGCATCAGAAACACCAAACCCAAACATCAACTGAACCAGAAGAAGAAGCAGAGAGAACCCTCTTGCACCTTTAGCTCGTGTACCGACTCACGAGACTCACAAGCAAAGCTGACACAAAGGCTCACAAGAAAGAAGAGAAGATGGAGAGGGAAACAAAGAAGGTTGACACTGCTAGTGGGGGAGAGGTTCTAGACGGTTCGAATATAATGGAGTTGGTTGAGAACAAAGAGATGTTCGGCCATTTTGTGGACCATAAGTTTCAGGAGCTGGATAGAGACAGAGATGGTCAGCTTTCTGTGAAGGAGCTTCAGCCTGCTGTTGCTGATATTGGTGCTGCTCTTGGCTTACCTGCTCAGGGCTCTTCCCCTGACTCTGACCACATCTACTCTGAGGTTCTTTTCTTCTTCTTCATCTTCATCATTATTCTCCAATTTACTATTCACCCTTTTGATTTTTTAACATCTGGGTTCGCCTGCTTTGTTTCTTCTGTCATTTCTATGTAGAGAGTTCAAATATATATATATTTTTTTAAAGATTAAAACTTTACCTGGCTAAGGACCTAAGGTTCTGTTATGAACTTGCCAAACTATGAGTATTGTGGGAAAGTAGAGTTGAATTGCTACATTCTGAATTATTGCTGATGGGAAATATTTATCCAGAACTGTTTGTATTATTGTTGTTTTTATCAATTTGTATCAATTTTTTTTTGGGATAATTGGGTTGGGTACAGTGTTTGAGGTTTATTATGTTGTGAAAATGAAGAGGTTAAGCAACTTCAGAACTATAGAAGGTTCAAAATTTCCATGGTTCGATTAAGATGTGAAATTCTTGTTATGGATGTCTATAGTGATGAAAAACTTGTCCTTTTTGGGGTGTGCTGACATTGCTTAATCAAACAGATGATAATTCTTGGCAGGAGAACTGGGAATCTCTTGAGTTCTTGTTCTCTACTTCTCTAGCTGGCTAGGACTAAACTAAGCACTAGTGATTCAGACAAATCCCTCAAATTAGGCTTGTAAACTTGCAACAGATGCATAAGATAAATATGCAACGTCTGGTTTTTGACTTTGGAGCTTTTACATACGTGTTGTCGGCACCCTAAACTCTACCGACCATTATCTTCATACATATAAGATGTAATCACATTTGTTGTCATTGTTTTGTTGTGAGGCCTCATTTATTTTAGGTAACTAAGTCCTAACATGTTTTAATGTTTAAAGAGGGAGATAGCAATGCTTGCTTTCTTGGTTTTATCCAGAATGTCTATTTCTAGCTAGCTTGAGAAGCACCCAACCTATGATCAAACTTTGTCGGAGTTTTATATAATCCGACTTTGATCCTCTCCTGGTCCTCCTATTCCGACTTGGGGCCAAGACTTTTCTTTTTATTTTTGTCCTCTTATGCTAGGAGGAATCTGGTGACGAACTCTGTGGAAAGTTTATTTGCATAACCTTTAGTTTATTTAAGTAGATTCAGTGTGACTTAAGCCATAATATGCTATTAATATTCTATGAGGGGGACTAGTGCCTGCCCTGTGTTTTCAAAGGTAGTGGTTTAGTAGGCAGTGGTCAGAAAAGCTTTTTTTTCAATGTCTTCCTTTTGTGCAAAGTACCAACCTTACCTAAAGCTGCTTTGTATTTCATATTCACAAAAGTATATTTTACTTAAACAATAAGTCAACCGTTAATCACATAATGATTGAGGAATCAGGAGGATAATTATTCTCTTGCCCTGAAACAGGTTATCCAACGCTGATATGATATTTTTGTTAATGGAAACTATGATTATATTGATAATTAGGATGTCATTGTTGGAAAAATGTTAAGTATTGATCAGGGTAGATCAATCAAGATGAACTGGATGTTTAAATTTGAGGGAACATATCATAGTAGATTCAGTCCTTTTGATTGAAAGTAAGCCAGTTAGATATCATTTGTACCAGTTTGTTCAAACCTCTTACATGTATAAATTTAACGCACTGAAGAGTAAAGTATGTTGGTGTGCTTAGGTATTGAACGAATTCACTCATGGAAAACAAGAAAAAGTGAGCAAAGTTGAGTTCAAAGAAGTTCTTTCGGATATTCTACTAGGCATGGCTGCTGGTTTGAAGCGAGACCCTATTGTGATTCTCCGCATTGATGGAGAAGACCTCCTAGAATATATCAATGGACCAACTTATGAAGCAGAAATGGTGGCTACACATTCTCAGATAGAGTCAGCTGGTGGAACCCTCCGAGACTGTATTATCAAAGCTTTTGGAATGCTCACAGTTGAACAAGGGATGCCCCCTTCATCAGATCCTTGGGTACTTAATCTGTTACAATTTTACTTCCTTTGCAAATAAAATGACTGCTACTTAATTTACAAACTATCATGCTGGTTCCTTAAGTGTAACTTCTCTTGGTACTAATAGTTTGACTACATTTTTCCTGTCTTAACCTCTTTGGTTGGTAATTTTTCTTTAGGTTGTACGCAATATTGTGGAACCTGCTCTGCAATCATGTGCTGGCCCTGACTGGAACAAGCCTGTCTCCCAAGAAACATTCCTAGTGGAATTCAAGAAAGTAGCCGAGTATGTGGCTGAACTTCTTAGGGAGCAGCATGTGATTGTAGCCCACAGTGAAAATACCTTTGATGGAAGTGGCATTAGGAGATTATTATCCAACAAGTTTGAACTAGACAAGGTTTATCTCATAAATACATGTCTTCTCTATATGTAGATTTGTTTGCATCATTTAGCCTGGAAAATTACTTATTACAATTTGTTGTAAAATGCAGACATTGAATGCAGCTATTGAGACTGTGCCTAAAGATCGCACTGGGAAATTATCAAAGGAGTATTTGCGTGTTGCGCTGGATGTTGTGGCTCCATCAGCTGGTCTTCCGCCACTTGGTGCAGTTGAGCAGGTACACTGTCAATCATCATATATTTATTTAACTATTTTCATATGCTTGATCCGAGAATCGAATACGCTTCCTTCTCTCCTCCCAAAGCTTAATCATTTTTTGCTATAAAAATCTGCAGATGGACAAGCTTATTTTGGATGCGTTCAACCTGATGAATGCGGATGATGGAAAGCTGCTTAAAGAAGATGAGTTCAAGAAGATATTGACTGAAATCCTGGGAAGTATCATGTTGCAATTGGAGGGAAATCCAATCTCTGTTTATTCTAATTCAGTCGTGCATGAGCCAATTGCCTCTGCTTCGACACTGTTGCAGACACCGCCATCTTCCTAGTTACAAGAGCTAGCATAGCTCTCTTGGATATATCAAGCGGCACAAAGATAGAAGCGACAATAAAGTTTTGATTAAGGAATGATTACTACCACAAGCTTGTTGTGCTGCTCAGTTATAACTAAATATATATGTAGTACTCGTCATGCTAATCAAAGTTCTTAATGTTCATATATCAGATGCATTCACTCCTTTTGTTGTGGTTGATTCTGTTCAATGCTTTATGTCCTCATCTGTACAATTCATACACCGAAAAGGGGATGGAGCCTTGCAAAGTGGTAATGCCTCGTACACAATCTTGCCAAGAGACTATCTATCTTGCAGGCCTCTTTCTTTGTTCATTGCAAGAGATATATTCTATTATTCATAAAACTATTACGAACCCTAAGATCATAGTATACTGTTTAGGGCTTTAGGCATTGTTTTCTCCCTTGAGAATGGGGTAATTGCTGGTTTCACAAATTCTTGTTGTGGTCTATCTCCATTTACAATGTCAAACCCTCCTTGGGCAAGCTTAGAGAGAAACAATAGTACACACTGCAGGCCAAGATGGAGCCAACCCAGAAAACCCAATGACCATCCCATAATATTCCCCCTTGCAACAATGCAGGTCCTAAGCACCTTGCCGGGTTCAACCCCACACCTGCATACCCGGACTTCCCAGTGACAGTGATGGACACAAAAACTGCGAGTGCCATAGCCCCGGCCACCACAAGACACACCATTGCTAAACCAAGTTCCTTGCACCTATTCTTGTCAAATGCCACAGTGACTCCAACAAAGAGGACCACAAATGTGCAAACAAATTCTAACACCAATGCTGTATGGGTGCCTACTCCATGTGTTGTGCAGCCACCTAAGGAGTATTTTTGGGCAGCATTATGATCCATCACAGTCTTGATAATAAGAAATCCCACAATTGAACCAACACATTGCATCAACATGTAGATGGAAGCTCTAGCAAGAGTTATGACACCTTTTAGGGCAGCTATGAATGTGAAAACAGGACTCATATGACCACCAGATAAAGGAACTGTCACCATGAGGAAAAGGAAGGCTATGACGAAAACTGCCAAGGGTACTAGTAGCTTGGGATCAACCTCATGTGAATCCAAGCATGCGATGATTGAAGAGGTCAAGGTGAACATTAAACATGCGGTTGCTACGAACTCTGTAAGAGCTGCTCTCCACATCTGAAACACGAAGAAACAAGAACTTTCAAGAATTTTGTTGATCAAACATTATCGTCCTACATAAGTCATCCTCCGAGACTGATTAAGTTGAGACAATATTGGAGTAGGAAAAGTTCATTTATGTAGTAAAGTAGTTAAGAGTAAGCAGACCTCTGGTGAAAAGTATTCATGGGCACCAATTGAAGAGAGAAATCTTTGCCCTAAGGAATTGGTTTCCACTGAACTATTGTCTGTGCCAGTTCCATATACTCTCGGCAATTTATTATCTTCATGGGGGTGGATGATCAACTCCATTGGCCTCATCAAACTGATTGAAGAGCTTTTGGGGGTTTCAATTTATATAAACTGAAATGAGACATAGGAGACTATTGTGAGTACTAAACTACTAATTGGTTGATCCTCCATATCTACTGAACACATGCCATGCCATTTCATCATAATAGAAATTTCCAAAACAAGCTTTGGTTTTAGCCCCTCGATCCAAGAAGATAGTCAGTGGCCAAGCATTGTGGTATTAAGTGATTAATTTTGGCAACATATATGCATGCATATTCTTTGATGCGCTTGGAGCATGTCGAATATGATTGAGATAAGGCTATATATATAGTTGCAGGCATATTCATTCAGCAAAAACGAAGATGCTGGGCTTAGATCGATGGAAATCGTACTGATCGATAGTAAACAAAACTACTGTAAAACAATCTAGCATTTCCAACGTTTCTCAACCAAAAAAAAATATAGGCATTTCCAACGTTAGGCCGGACAACCTCTTCACCTCAAAGGGCTAAAACCCATGTAGGCCAAAAATGATGAACTTATATGTGCTAATTGTCTATTAGTTAGAGGAGGGTGCTTAATCATCCAAATCAAGATAATTGATTCATGAAACGTACGCACGTACAATTATGTCAAAGAATGATAACTACTCAATTGAGGCTCACATACTTAGTGAGTTGTTCATGCTTCTTATCAGACAATCCTAAATCGTTGATTGATGTAAAACATTCTGAACCATTAATTAACACGAATAGCAGCCAATAGTTTGTAAATTACTCGAGATAACTGCAGATTTACTGAGAGAATTTTTTTATCTTAGAGGAAATATGCTGAATAAGTTGTAGAACTTATGTGTTAGGAGATAATTTTGTAAGAGTGAATGAGAGTCGGAAATGATAGAGCTCATGATATACATATGTTCAATTAATGAATACCAATTCATAATCGTAAATTTTCCAATTGTTAGAAAATAGGAAGCAATACGTACGACATTAGAAACTCAAATAAGTACATTCGATAAAGAAACAAGATCAACCAAATTAAAATGTCTCTTTGTCATAATGATAATTCCAATAATTCTATTTGGGAAGATTCTTCATATAGTCGAAGATATCATGCTTGTAGCCCTCCACATGAAAATGTTGACGGGGTATGAGCTTGACGTACAAGTAGAACGCCAAGCACGCAATAGTAGGACCAACCCAAAATACCCAATGCCCCGTCCAGAGGTGGCCGCCGCGGACAAGTGCCGGGCCGAGGCATCTAGCCGGGTTCATCCCAGCCCCGGCGTAGCCCTTTACGGTTGTTACCGAGGTGGAGATAAACACCAGAATACCGACCACTATTCCGACGATAGAGAGCACCATAACCTTACCCATGGGATGGGCTTGACGGTGGTCAAATGCTATCCATATCGAAGCAAAGAGAAAAATAAACGTGCAAATAACCTCGAGCCAAAGGGCCTGGCCTGTCTCGATCCCAATCGTGACGGGTCCTTGTGGCCCTGGGGCCACCACGGTTAGGGTGCAACCTCCAAGTGAGAATGTATCTTGAAGGCTACTATTGACCACAGCCTTGAGTGCCAAGGCACCTAGCACCCCTCCAACGCATTGCATGAAAATGTACACAGCGGCGCGTGAGAAGGAAATGAGGCCGACCGTTGCTGCGGAAAAGGTGATGACGGGGTTGATGTGGCCTCCGGAAACCGGGTTGGTAGCGATAAGGAGAATCGCCACGATGATGGCTACAAGGATTGAGAGGAGAAGGTTTGGTGATGAGGTATTGGTCTCAATGGAGGAGATCACAATTGTGTCTATAGCAAAAACAAGCACTGCTGTGCCGACAAGCTCAGCTAGAGACGCTCTCCACACCTGAATAGTGTAAATTACAAAACGTTTTACAACTACACATATAATAAATTAAACCAATTTCAAACTAGATAATATATACAACGTTTATTTTCTATTCAGAACAAACCTTTCAAGTCACTCACTCTAATTTTTTTCTAGCATAGTTGGGGCACGTTACAAGATCCTATTTTTTTGGAAAATTAGAGCATATGCTCAGGGTCAGGACCTCAGAGTTCGAGGGTAAATGATAGTTGGTTCACTTTGGTTTAGAGTGAATCACTAACCTGGGGACAAAATAACTCCCGCAAACCCAGAACCTCACTGAGAGAGGAGGGACGACTGGATTTCTTCCCTTCTTCAGTCTTCCAATGTTCTGACCTGCAACATCGTTGGAAGAAGAAAACATGAGAAGAGTTCATCGTTACTGAAGTAATCGATCAAACATTCAAACCCAAGATTATAAATGAAACCAGAGAATTAGAGGATACAAAACAGCAGCTAGCTGATATGATCGAGGGAGAATGTGCATGGTTCTTACATCAATGGCATGGGGGAAGAGAAAGCATGGACTTTATCTTCTTCCATGGCTGGCCTGTTGATTTGAGCCATTTTCTCGATCTTGTGTGGTTGAGTGGATCAACTAAGCTTGAGTTGGAGCTGCCATTACTGATCCATAGCTGTGTGTATAAATAGAGTGAGCACAGAAAAGGGATGATAGAGCAAGTAGACAATAATATCTATCTGTTAGAAGCTCTTATTCTATTGAGGTCAACTCGATTGCTTTAACTACACTTACGGCTGCCCTACTTATATTTATTATGTGATGCACACCCTTTTCTAATATCAAGACGATCATTAACAATGTTCACACGGATTTTCCAGGCTTACAATAATGCATGCGTTTAGAGGAAAACAGATGTATGTGTTAGGGTACAAGTGTGTGAAGTTTTAGGCTGGACTCATATCTGAGTAACTCACACATCACCTGGTGAAACAAAGGAGCCACCCAGTTGCGGTGGCTAGGGCAAGGCTGTATCCCGGCATCCCTATGAAATTAATGAGGCATGGAGCGGAGCCACTACAAAGAAGTTCCGGCATCCCTATGAATTCCGTTCCTGCTTGAGATTAGGGTTAGCCGAATGATGTTTTCTATTACTTTATCAACAAATTTGATTGATAAGTTTCTTTGAGATTCCTAACGTCACAAAAGCATGATTCTAGAAATACTAATTAGCATGATGAAGAAGAAGATGAGAATGTGCTGTCACTGTTGATCTTGAAGGAGAAATGGCAGATATGTTGGGATTGATATCCACAAGAAAATGCAGATATTTGATATATCCTTTATATATGAATTTCGGTATTATTGCCTTGTATTTAATTTATGGCATCGGGGAACTTCTATGACCTCCGGTGTATCTAATACTTAATTTATCGACTTTCTCTCTTCTGGAACACGTACCGGGTCCCTGACTAGCTAGAGCAAAGTCAAAGATGAACATGCACTTCCTTGCTCGATCTCGTCCGGATTATAATAGTTTGTTATATAATGTGCATGAATTAATTCTCCAATAATAATCTCCATCATTTCTATAAATAAATTAAGCAAGGAGAACTAAAATCACGATAGAAGTGGGATACGTAGAATGTAGTCAATGTAGAGTTATGAGTTGTTCCATAATGTAAAGAGATGGCCAAAAGAAACATGCATGTTTTATGCTTAATATATCATTTTCTCAAAAGTATATACAGTAACGTATCGTGTTACACAAACATAATATATATTGCATGATCATATATATACATTTGTATATATATATTAAATTGTCCAGCATGACATAATACAATAAATTAATGCATTGATATACACACACACATACATACACACATATTTTAAAATTAATAGATCGCCTGTAGAATTAATTATAGCTCGTTCTGTAGAGATGAATTTTTTTTATATAATCCACAAAGATGGCAAAAGAAGAAAACAACATACATTTTACGTTTCGTGTATCATTTTTCCTAGAGTGTAAAAATTTAAGTATATGAGTGTATCATTATATGAGATTGTCTGTTATACAGGGCTGTATACATACATACACTAATTAATAAGAGTTTGTGGCACGTGCTTTGCAGGGGGTGTGGGTACGTATGTTGTTTAGGGTTAAAAACCAGGCTGCATAGCATGCAACTCTGTAGACCCGAATTATATATCCCATATATATTAGTTGCCGTCATACAATAAGTTAATATATTGATACATGATTTAAGTGTATGAGCTCTCCTCACACTATATTAATAGTAGATAAATTCGAGATTATGTCAAGATAGTTTGCAATTGCATATATAGAAGTAATCAACCATCCATTGCATGTATATATACAATCAATTTAGCGTACGTACTTCATGATACTAATATACGGTAGGTAGGTTGGTAGATGATGGAATTATACCAAAAACTTGTGCAAATTAATCTGACTCCAACATTACTGGTTTGTTGGTACTGAAAATATCGTTGATCTATCTCTAACCGACTAGTTGAGGAAGTTTGGTGTACTAATAGACTAGTATAGTATAATTAGATCGGGACCAATTTTTAAGAACACTAGCTAGATTAAACAATGAGTTGGAGACTTAAGAGTTGTGAGCAGCATTCACAACTAGGTTATATCATCATATTTATAAACGAGTAGGTAGTTCCTCCATCGATGTCATCGATCAAAGGCAACTGATCGACTTATTGATTTATGTAATAATTTGGACTTCGGAGACTTTGAGTACAAAGCCTAGCTAACAAAACTATTGACACTCATGATGTTATGGCTATTCTCTTGTACTTTTGTGTGGATGATTCTAAAAATTGATGACAAAATAACAAAACTTGCTTGCTTTAAATTCAAAATCTACTGATCCAAACCAAAAATGTAACTATTCATTGACCTCCAAGCAAAGCTATTGACTCTAACTAAGGATAAAACCCTACTGATCGACCTAATAAAAAATTTAATCGATTAAACATAATAATGGAATGTTAAGTTCAACAATTTATCCATTATTCGAAACATATATTGGAGTGTATGCATGATGCAGCCATTGACATTTGTGCGTATATATTCAATCTAGTTATTCAAATAAAGAGGATAGCAGCCCATGTTGTTAGGAGTTATGATTCTCAAAGGTGGTATCTAAAAGATGAAAGTATGATCCGACAACTTATGTTTCCATATTACTCTACCACTATCATACACACATGAAGTAGCATCTAAACTCAATCTAAGAAAAGTAGAAACCAAAGAGCATATATGGTCTCGTATCAAAAAATAAAAAAAGAAAAAAAAGGTTATTATATGGTCTAAATCCTTAGTATGTCAATGGGGTTCAGGGTTTATTATGGGAAAAATCAGATGAAATAGGTAACCTCGAGGCATACTTTAGGTGTGAAGCGTGCGAGACTTAACCAAAATGTTTAGAAACTACATAATGACTTTTTTTCACATAAAAAGCTTGTATGACTCAAAACAGTTTTTACCCTTTATGTAATCAGGGGAAAGAGTCAATCTCCCATCTTTTTTGTAAATGTCCTATCACTGACCAAGTCTAGAATTTACTCAATGTAGGGATATCTGCAATGCAAACAACTTAGGCCAAAAAGAAAAGGATTTATTTATTGATAATCCTTTTGATGCTTACTTATTTGGGAAATTTTTTAACATTTGCTGGCAAATTTGGTAAAAACGCAATAATTTGGTCTTCATAAGTGATACTTTCACCCCTCATACTGTTGTTGCTAGTGTTTTTGTCTTTCTCAACAAAAATTCCTCACAATCTTGTCCTCCCAGAGCTGTTTTGATCCCAAAATCATGGATTCCTCCTCCCAATGGCTTCATAAAAATAAATTTTGATGATTCTGTCCTTCAACAGCATAGTTCAAGCGTTGTTGTTGGTTTCATCATTGGAGTTACCTTTTTTTTTGGTGGTAAAAGTAAATTCATCATTTAAGAAAAACAACAATTACATACCCATACTTGGGCCAAATACAACACAAGTAAAGGGAAATAACATAAACAAAGCCCACAAAGAAAAAGCCCAAATAAGTTAAACCAGATTGCAAACCCTAGCACTAGGGTGAAGACTACAGCCATCATGTCGTCGCGGACACAGGCTAGACCACCGTGAGCGGAAGCCGTCAATTTTTCCACAATCTGGAGAAACAAGCAAAACAAATCTCGTCCACAGATGACACAATAGATCCCCAAAAACCCACCTCCAAAGTCATTGAGAGGTTCATCTACCACAGCCAGGCAACTCTCAGGCAAAGATATGCCTGAGGACAAGGTAACCAAAGTAAAAGTAAAAAAGAATGGGGATGAAGGTATAGCCAGCAACGCAAGCGAAGACAGACCTAGAGATTCTAGCGAACAAACGCTTAAAACCGTGACTGGGCAAAGAAGAGACCTTCCAATGGGTAGAGATGTGGTGGCATGGGGGAAACAAAGGGAGGATTGAAAAGCGAAAGAAAGATCAGGAGTGAACATGGATGAAGGGAAGAGAGAAGGATAAGAGTCATGAGAGGGTGAGATCTGAGATGCAGAGATTTGGGGGTTTTGGTTGGAAGGAGCAGAACATAAGGGAAAAGCAGAAAATCTACTAGCAAGACTGCCACCAACGGGACAGGGGTCTACTACATAGGGTAAGGGAAGAGGTCCTCCCCCCACACTCACATCAGAGATCGGGAAAATCCAAATCTAGTTGAGGGGGAGGAGAACCAGAAGGCTGAGATTAGGGTTTTTCAGGAGAGAGAAAAGGCGTGAGAGATCTTTTTGGCTGTGATTGTTTAAAACTTTGAATCCATCGGAGATGACTTTGGATGTCCCCTTGTTGCTTCTGCTCGATATATTAGAAAAACAAACGTCCCAGTAATAGTACAACGATTATGAGCAACTAGTCCATGAAAATAGAACGTTGTACAAGCATGTTAATAGCTCTTTTCACAACCATGAGACCCATAAAGAAGAGTTTTGTCCAAGAAAAAATAATCCATCACCAGTCCTAATAAATCGTTTTAGCCATGTTAAAAGAATGACACGCAGTTCAGCTTTCAACAATTATTGAAACCACTAGGGGTAGGTAATTGAAGTCTCCATCAGGACCAAAGTCATTCGGCCATCACTTCCACATCATGTGCAGCCTCAACGTGGACAACAAAATGTTGGCTCGCGCGAATCTCAGAATCGGTCTTCATCCATATCTCCGACATGCCAGACCGACAGAAATCACTCAAATAACCATAGATTTTCAAGCAGTCATAGCTCCGTACCCTATTCACTCCATTCGAATAAGTTATGTAAGCCCCTTGGCTGAATCTGCCTCATTCAGATCCACTTTGAGGGGATTAAATTTAAGCCTCATCCAAATCTACGATGAGGGATTCAAGAGAAGATTGCATATTATTTGAATATGTCCTCGCGTGCAATCCTCTTATTACAAAAATCTTCCTCAAATAAATAAATTAAAAAAAAAGAATAATAATAAAAAAATTGGTCGTAAGTAGATGCTCCCGACGAGATGTTTCCGGTTAAACATGCAAAAACTATGATCCTTGCTTAGTGTATGGTTGAGAGCACATTGATTTCATTCAATATTCAAATGTGAACACCGATTCTAAAGAAATTCAATCAAAAGATTATTCTTAGACACCAAATAAATTACATTTAAGAACTCTAACACTTATTGGTTCCACATCCATCCAAAAAAAAAAAACTATTTGGTAAACTAATTACCAAATAAGAGGAACACTACCAAAGGAACCCCTGTTGTCCAAGTCTAGAAGGAACCAGCAGGCGGGGTTGCGCTTAATGAGCATAATAGACTTAATCAGATCAGCACAAAGCATGACCACCAAGTATAGAGCTATGACGGTGAAAATCGTCTGAAAAAATGCCTTAGAAGTGCCAGCGGCCTTCGTCATTGATATAATTGTTATAAACAGCCTCGATCTGAGCCTCATATGCTTCAAAGGTGGTCATTGCCACCTGGGATGCCGCCCCAAGCCTGTCGCCGGCTCCTGGGCTACCATCACCTAGCTTGGCTGTCTCTTGCCTTGTTGCTCCAACTCTCGCTCCTTGGGCGGCGCAGCCAGATAAAGACTGAGACCACAGTATTTATCGTAGATGATACCCATGTAAACGTAGGCAAGACAAAGCACCACTACGTGTGCGCGCCCCTAGTGTTCGTTCGCCGTAGTGACATGCTTCAGGCAATCTGCTGTGTTGTTACTCGGTAGGGTTGCCGTTTCTATATTTTCGCTCTCCTCGAGAGACACAACACCGAAACT
>NC_020492.1:4500911-4516062 GCF_000184155.1 Fragaria vesca subsp. vesca
GTCCTTAAAAATGTACTAACAACAATGTTATAAGGAAAATAAGAAATACAATTCAACATTTCAACAACAATGTCATTGAAGCAAGTAAGAAACGTAATTAAACAACAATGTCCTTAGGAAAATCTGAAAATAAAAAACACAATTCACCAACTAGGCAACAATGTCCAAAAAACAATTCAAATAAAGAAAAATACATTCTTGCAAGCCTACTCCTCCAATTCTTCTTCTCTATATCCTTCAAGTACTTCTTCGGTATCGGAGTCAAAATCAAAATCCATAGTTTCTTCTTCCTCTTCATCCGAATCAAAATCATCTTCAAGTTCTCTTATTTCTTGAATCCTAGAACTTTTCCTAGGCTCTAAGCCACTATCCACTCCTAAATCATTTCCAACCATGTCATTAGTGACATCGGACAAAGTATCCTCATCACCACCATCAACAATCCAACCTTATGCATTAATAGCTTCACTAGCAAGAAGAACATCCACATTTTTCTCTTTCTCTCTTTTCTTTTTGTTGAGAATCTTGGCATTGAATTGGACATAGATTAAATTGTTCAACCTTGTTGTATCAAGTCTATTTCTTTTCTTTGTATAAATCTAAATTAAGAATAAAAATTAAAAAGAGAGTAAATTATCATAAATATTATGAGACTATGAGTGCAAAACTATATAAATTAAGCAAATAATTACCCCCTCAAAAGCGCTCCAATTCCTTTCACATCCGGATGAACTTGTTGTCAAACCAAGTATTCCTTTAGCCAAAGTTTGCAATTTTGGTACTTGATTTCCATAAATATTCCAACAACCAACTACAAAAACATAGAAAGCCAACAACATTATTAATTAGTCAAAACTACAAAAGCAAAACAAATAAACAATACTAATGACAAAATAAAAAATTTATGAAGTCTTCTTACCCGGATTATAATTTTCATTATCTTGTGAGCATCCCTTCAAAGCGATAGGTTTTCCAAATGAACCCTCTTTCTTCAAGTACTTGTGCAATTCTACATGTGTCACCTTATCTTGAATGTCAAGATCATCACCAAAGAACTTCTCTACACATTCAAAAAACCCATCCATGACCGCTCCATCATTTACAATGTTTGGATCAACATATGTGTAATATGAGTTCAAGAGGTATCCCGCTAAATGCAATGGACTATCAAATCGTTCACGGGGTTTCCCATCAACAATATTAAAGATTGGACGAGGTCTTCTTAATCTCTTCTTTAGCTTTTTGTAGCTCTCCATACACAAAGCCCATTGATGGCTTCCGATCCCCATCAACAAGGCGAAACACCTTGACTAAAGGGGCAAACACCGTCAAGCAAAGATTTACTCCATTTCAAAAAGAAGGACTCAAAGCAATACCCGCAGCCGCCTTCCCCTTTACACTCTTTGCATGCTTGCTTTCACTCCACTCACTACTAGTAATCATAGATCTCAATTCAATCTTTTTCTCCATCAAGCTTTGTAAAGTAAGGAAAGCAGTTGCAAATCTTGTGACTCCCGGCCTCACTATGTCTCTTTTCTTTGTATATTTTCTCATCAAGTGCAAAGTCTTGTGATGTGCATAAATGTAGATGGTGAAACTCTTTGACTCTTGTCAATCACATTCTTGAATTTAGGTTGGGTGCTAATTCCTTGAAGCATAAGATTGATGGTGTGAGTTGCACAAGAAGTCCAAAATATTGTTGGCCTCTTCAACTTCGACAAATCTCCTGCCGCCATGTTGTTTGAAACATTATCGGTCACCACTTGAACAACATTATGTGGCCCAATTTCTTCTATGCACTTGTCCACATATTCAAACATATATTTTCCGGTGTGTGACTCATCCGATGCTTCCTTAGAAGAAAGAAAGGTTGTCTCTTCCGCACAATTAACACACAAGTTCATGATACTTCTTCTTTTCCGGTCACTCCATGCATCGGTTATGATAGAGCAACCATTCTTTGCCCACTCCTCTTCTTGCCTCTTTAATAAGCCCTTAGTTCTCTCCACCTCTTTCTTCAACAATGGCTCCCTTAATTGGTATTGGGTTGGTGGTTTGTAACCCGGGCCAAATTGCCCAACCACTTTCACAAACCTCTTGAAGCTATCATTCTCAATGGCATGGGAAGGAAGGCTGCCTTTATACACCCATCTAACCAAATATTGATGCACATTATGTGTTCTTTCCTTGAAAAGTGAATCATTGATATTTTGTTGCTTCATCTTCTTGCTTCCATCCAATGAAGAATCGGGATCAATGGCGGATGCATAACGGTCAATAGGTCCAAGAAAGCGCTTCTTTCTTCTTGTCTCATGACTTGATCCATCCTCTTCCATTTCACCTTCTTCAATAACAACTTCTTGCCTCAATTCTTCTTCAAAGAGAAACTTTTGCCTCTTCTTATTTCGCCCATCGTCAATAGCTTTGATACATTTGGTTTTGTCCTCATCCGAACTCCTCTTACAACCGTCAACATTCCCCTTGATGTTTGCAATATGTTGTTTGATTCGGTTTATTCCACCACTTACTACTTTATTACACAACAAACACTTCAATCTATCTGGATTTGTAGAATCAGCTTTCACTGCATATTCCTAACCCATATCAGTTGAATTAGCCTTCAAGACTGACCTATTCCAGCTATTCAGCTCTGAAACTGGATTAGATGCAAAGGAAGAAGTAGTGTCTGCCATATTTGCCTGTATATATTTTGTAATCAGTTACAGACTCACAGTTCACATATTTAGCAACTCAGCAATTCAATGACTCAAACTAACAACAACAACAACTCAACAACTTAGCAATTACCAAATACCAATTACCAAATTCAATGAACATTGGTAAACATATTATCAAATATCAAATCGACTAACAAAGTAACAATTATCAATTCATTGAAGTGAATGAACAAACTAACAGACATCACTCAAATTAACAACTAACAAGTCATCACTCATCATTCATCAATTAGACAATTACCAATTACTAAGTTCAAATTCAATGAATTGACCTAAAGACTGAAGAGTGAAGACGTCAAGCTGTGTCGGGAGAGAGTTGACCCGCCTTGCCGGGACCGGGATGAGCGCGCTTTGCCGCTGTGCGAAGCCGCCTTGCCACTGTGCGTTGCCAAATCGCCGCTGACTTGTGACTGCTGACGAGAGAGTGAGAGTCTAAAAGAAGAAGGAGAGACTAGAGGGGACGAGAGAGAAGAGACAAAGATGAGAGACGAAGAGAGGAAAGATAGAGATGAGAGACGAAGAGAGGAGAGTCGACAGAGATGGAGACGAAGAGAGAACTCAGAAGACTGAGAAGAGAGAATAAAGGTGAGGCCGTGAGGCTGTTAGCAACTTAGGGTAGATTAGGTTTTGTTTTTTTTTTTTTTTTTTTTTTTTTTTTTCAGTTTTCACTTAAAAAAAAAGAAACGTTTTTTGTCTGCCCAGCCGCCTACACCCGCCAATTTGCCTAAAATCGGGACAACAACCCTTCTTCGAGCTCCTAGGCGGCCGCTTAGGCCATTTTTTAGAACCTTGGCAGCACGTCTCCCGCATGCCTTGTTATTGTGGATTGGTCGAATCGATCTCACATGAAATCAAATCTAGGGTTTTCTCAGTTTTGAAGCAGCGAGTTTGGGCAGACCGGAGATAGTGTTGCTCGTCTAGCCCTCCTATCGAAGTCGTACAATCACCACCGCCACATCCGTAGATGGACTTGATTGTGGAGTTGAGAATCCCGAGGTACTGTTGCAACTTTCTCTGTTCCTCCTGGCGACGCTTTGTTGCTGTTTCTTTGCTTAGGGATGATGGGAGAGGATGACGGCTTTCTTAGGCAAATCCGATTCAAATATGGGATCCAGGGTCCATCAAGATGCACGTCTCTGGTATTGCTTCACCTGTTATGGTGGCAATCCAACGTGCTGTTTGGTGGAGGAGGAGGGTTTCAGTTTCTCCTCGGCGGCAATGTTGCTCTTGGTGGAAAGAGATGTTGGTCGTTCCGCTGAATTTCTTGAAGCTAAATGGAAAAAATACTCTTGTTATGGCCAACTATGTGTGCGTGCGACGGTTCACATTGGAGCACGGGCGACGAAACCCCGGTTGGATCAAGTGGCGGCGCATTTGGGGACGGTGTTGTGGTTGCTCTAACGGCGGCTGCGCAGACGTGGTGTTTGGTTGGGGAAACCGTAGGGGGAAGTGGGCTTAAGATGTTTCTTTGAACTTGGGTCCAAGTCTTTTGGGACCCAGAGCAAAAATATCTAGGTCTTTAAAGTTTTGTATTCATATTTGGGATACATGTGGTTTTAGAATAAAAATTTGAGACCCAGGACTTTTGTTAGTTCGGTACCAATTTTTTTCTTGTGATCAATACCTGCAAGGAACTGTCGGGATTATTGATCGAATGTTGTCAGCGAGTATTTTATTAGTTTACCCCCCCCCCCCCCCCCCCTCCGAGCTTCATTTCACTCAATAGGTGAGTTGTATTACGTTTTAACGGTGTCTCTTTCTGACGGCCCTAGAAAGACGGGTCACTATGTTATATGGCTTGTGCTTATTAAATAAAATCGTCTAATCTCTTTTTATTCAAAAAAAAACAAAAAGTAAAGACGGTTATTAAAACATGTAACATTATTAGACCCGTACTTGTATATGTTGTGTGATCCCTTTGCCGCTTCCGCACAACATAAAGCTGGATCAAGATGAACAATTTTTCATTGTTTCTCCTATCATATAGGATTCCGGCAAGTCTGCTCCGTGTTAAGATTCCCAAGTAATAGGAAAAATCAATCCTCCAACCCATAGTCGGTTTCAGCATAAAACAGTTGGAATTAATCAAAATCAAACCCCTGTAACATTTGCTTGTGTTGGGACGGTTCAGAAGTAGGGTTGTTTTACTTGACTGTGAAACCGATGTAGAAAACAAACTGAAAATATGAACGGGCCAATTATTTTCTTCTTTAGAGCTTTTCGTGTCCCCTTTTGGTGTTCATCTCTTTGAAATATATATAGCATCAAATAGTAATATTCCTCATCTTTTGTAGTTCTAATCTTCTGCAACAAATGAGAAATTTGTCACCATGTTGTCTAATAACATAGCTGTGAAAAGCTTAGAATGAACGTACACATTTCGACTAGAAAGCCTAAAGTTGGTCTCGATCTTGGTGTGATTATTCTATCATGTAACTGAGTAGACCTCTTGTGCAAGAAAATTTGGCATGGATATTGGCTAGGAATCAAGATATAATACTCCAATTCTTCTTATCTCAAACTATTCCTAGATCAAAACGACACAGGTCGATCTTGGCATTATATATGTCCCATTTTACAGTTACAAATGGAATATAGGAAATTAGGAATCCCATGTTATATAAGCAAATTGGTACTATAATCAAAAGAATGAGAACAAACGGTCATTCAAATTGCCCCATATTCATTGACATATCTTTCTGGATCAGTATTATTCCTGATCATCAGTTTCATAGGTATAACAGGAACAGCTTGAGTTTCTCCAATGTAGTCAAATGCTTAAGTTTCAGACTTCCTTTAACTCGTACTGTACATGAAATGCTCTAGCTTGAAAATGACAAGAGGGATCTTCCAAACCAGTTCTGTTGTGGAATCTTCCGTTTCCATCTCCAGGAACCAGGTCATTTGGATTTGTTTGCTCAAAACCAGTTGATATTTCCAATGTTCTTGTCTGATTCATGCAACAAGTAGTGAATTTGGGTTTATCTCTAGATTGATGTCGAACATTTTTCTTGTTTATTAAGGCAAATAGCGTAACAGGTTTGTCTCATAGTACTATAACTTCTGTTTATTTCAATCCTGTTGCTCATTCCTGAAACAAAAATGGCATTCATCAGCATTCAGTCTAGATATTTGTGGCCTTTCGCACTAGTGTCAGTAACAGTTGCTGCTATGTGCAGTTTATCAGGCATGAGACATCCTCCGGATGTTAATCCTTTGCTAATTCTTTTGTTTTCGGGATTTGGGAGAGAGCAATTTCTTGCGAATATCTGAACCAGATACTGCTTTCTTTGCTTTGCAGACTGCTATGATCCCTTGGACCCAAATGGAAATTTTACAGTTACTTTCGACACTTACAAATGGGAAGATGATGGCTATTTGGTTAGTATACTGTTCGAAAAAACTGCATTCAACTTGGTTCAATTACATCGGAAATAAATTACTAAGCTTGATGAAAACTTTCATGGAACATCTAAAACTATTTGACTGCCAAATTCCTAAGCTTGCTCTGGGACATTGTATCAGTGTACAGAAATTTGTACACTGAAGACATTTTGATCAGAGTTAATTTTTTCAGTAAATTGTATGCTATGCTAATATTTATCCCCCTACTGTGATTCTTGACTTCTTGTCATGCGTAAATGCAAATAATTTGTTTCCTGTTGTTCTTGTTCTGCCTTGGTTGATTTTCACATAGATGGGTTCCTCTCTTTGTTTATACCAGAGCATATTAGTTTTCATTTCACTCCACTTATAATTTTTCGGCAGAAGGGCCGAATATGAAGAACTTTGTATTCAATAGTAAGCCTTAAAATACTGAGTTAGTCTTTTAGCACAAGACTTTCCCAGATTTTACTAACTTGATACACATTGTCACAAATTTTTGGGCTTCAGTAGTTCAGCTCTAAGATGATCAGAACAGTGATCCCACGAGGTCTGAGTTTTAAAGCAGTAAAACTTGCAGATCAATTATGAGAAAACATAAAGGAATTAAGTTTTGTTTTAAGCAATTGTCCAACAATGTTCAGCATTATAAGAGATGAAAATTTGCAACTACAGAAATCTAAATGATGAAGGCTAACAGAAATATTTTGCAGGCAAAGGTAACTATCCAAAATTACTATCAATATCGTCATGTAGACAACCCTGGTTGGAAGCTGGGGTGGATATGGGCACAGGATGAGGTAACCTGGTCAATGAAGGGAGCCTTTGCCACCAAACAAGGAAACTGCTCATCCTTCAAGTCAGATACATTACACTCCTGTGTGAAAGATCCCGAAATACTTGATCTCATGCCAGATTCTTCCCCAGAGAACATGTCAGTAGGCTGCTGCCGTGGTGGCCTTCTTGATGCATGGGCTATCAATCCCTCCAAGTCATTCTCTTCATTTGAAATTAAAGTGGGCAATTTGCAGCAAAATTCTTTTGGAACTGCACCTCTCAACCTTACTTTGATGGCACCAGGTCTTGGATACACTTGCGGACCACTTTTGGATGTCGATCCTACAGTTTCTTTGGATATTGGTGGTAAAAGACAAGTTCAAGTTTTCAGTAAGTATGTTAACCAAAACAAATTAATGCATATATAGATACACAGTAAGACACAGATACACATTCTACTGTTCTGTAACTGGCCCATTATGTTGTCAATCTATAAATACACTATATATTGAAATAAGTATCTACCTGATCAATGGTTTCATATTGGTGCTAATATTACTGGTTTTCAGGAACATGGAAATCAACATGCACTTATTCAAGTTTTGTAGCTGCCAAAACACCGGTCTGTTGTGTTTCACTCTCTACATTTTACAATCCTATCATCACATCATGCCCCTTGTGTAGCTGTGGATGCAGATTAGCAGATAAAACTACAGAGACATGCCTAAGGTATGTACGCTTATAATGGTTTTAAACTGCACAAATCTTAAAGATGAGAGCTACAAATCAAAAGCAGCCTTGGGCTATCTATTTAATTTTGGTCCAGAGCATGCATTATGCAAGTTTCAATTCAACTCATCCTCACCGTGTCCCAATTTCTTTCCTCTTTGTTATCACAGAACCAGTTTCCCATTGATAACAGATGATGTTCAAAGTAATCCTGATGTGGTGAAATGCACTGATCATATGTGCCCTATTCGAGTTCATTGGCATATTATGAGCAACTATGTGGATCATTGGAGGGTAAAACTCACAGTTACTAACTATAACTATCATAAAAACTTCTTGGACTGGAACGTACTGGTTCAGCATCCGGGTTTCAGGCAGAAGGCAACAATATATAGTTTCAACAGTACAATGCTTCCTGCTGGGTTTAGAGGTACAAACTGGTCCACTCTTCTTTCATAAGAGATTGATACTTATTGTTCAATAATGTTCAAAGTACAAATAAGCATCGCTAAACATCAAATTGCTAAGTTCACATTTAGTAGAAAGCAAGATGTTTAACAGTAAAGCAGGATATAATCTAGTCACAAACAGTCAATCGGAGTGTTGGCATTGATTTTAGATAGTAAAATACATGGTTGCATTTATAACTTGGTTCGATTTCGATCCAGTAGTTAGTGAAAAGCTTTTCATGATCCTAATTAACACACAAGTCATCAAAACTCCTATATAACTTTTACAGTCTACCTACTGATTAAAGCTTTCGACTAATGAATCTGCTTGGATCATCCTTCAAGTTTCAAAGTAAAGGAAGAAAATCAAAAGCCAGCTACTTTCTAAAATATCATCCTATATAACTTTTACAGTTTACCTACTGATTAAGGCTTTCGACTAATGAATCTGCTTGGATCATCCTTCAAGTTTCAAAGTAAAGGAAGAAAATCAAAAGGCAGCTACTTTCTAAAATATCATTCTCGATCAAATCTCCATCGTGGTATCATACCATGTGAGAAAGTTAGAGAAACAAAAAAGATGGGTTCTGAAGCAATTTCTGAAACACATAACATGCAAGTTTATGGTGCCTTGATATAAAGTAACAGAAAATGTTATAGTTTCTCACCCAAATGTGAACCTTTGCAGATGAAGTTGCCCTGTTTTGGGGCATACCCTACGTTAACACAGAGCTGATTTCCACCAAGGAGGACCAAGTGGGTTCAGTCTCAACAGAGATGCTTTTGAAGAAGGACAAGGATTCCTTCACATTCTCAAATGGATGGGCTTTCCCTAGGAGACTGTATTTCAATGGAGAGAGTTGCCAGATGCCCCTACCAGACAGTTTCCCAACTTTACCAAATGCTGCTGTCTCCAATTTTGCAAAATCCTCACACTGTTTGTTCCTGCTTTTGACATTTTTGACTTCTCAGGCTTTGATGAACTAACCACAAGCTACCCACAAGGCACGGTTTGAGTGAGTGATTCCCCACATTTTTTAATGGGTCTCCTTTCTTGATAACCTAATTCTTGAGTTTCCCAAGTACATGGTTGCACATAATATTTGTGAAATTGAAATTGATCAGCCAAACTGTTGAGGTTGGTGACTTGGTGTATAATAACTGTAATTTGCCTAAATTGTTTGAGTGGTATTTTCTCATAAATATGTTGTGTCCAAGTCTTATTTCCTCAAAAGAAAGTCCAAGTCTTATTTTTTAATTTAAAGTTTTCACCCTAAATCTATTATTTTAACCTTTTAAATGTAAATTTAACACCATATATTCTTATGGCTTGAATGAGTCGCTACAAAGACAAGACCTGCATCATTTAGCTTTATGTTTAGTTGGTCTCAAACACGATATAACCCTAACGGGTAATGTTCATTTTAGAACTCCACTGCTCACCAATTCAGTAACAAAACAAAACAAAACAACAAGAAAATTATTTTGACCTTCTAGCAAGAAAAATAAAAATTATCATAACCACACGACGAAAACACGCAATTGTGATACTCATCCAGACACCTTGCCAAAATCAATCATGCAACATAATAATTCAATCAAGGCAAAGGACATCCCACACATTTTCCTTTCCCCTTCACCAAAAAATGCTTCAAACGACCTACTCTTCTCCTAGTATCTCCCAACATGAACATGGCAACATGCTAATCACGGACACAAAAATCTTCAAAAAAAAAATTATCAAAAGTCTTGGATAGTTTGAGGGGCATTTGAATTCGTGCTCATGGTTGGGTTACATTCGTGAACATCAGTTAGGATACAGAATTACAGATGTATGAATACGTAACCGATGTGGTTTGCTAGCTCACACACCCGATCGAACAAAAAAACCCCTGGGCATTTAAAACACGTGGGCCAGAGGATTCGAACCGTAGATCAACACAACCAATGAGCTCGTAAAGCGATCCATTCCATTCATCCCTCCCATTCGCTCTTCTTCTTTTTCAAGTCTCTCAGCCGTAAACGGAAGTCCCACTCTCTCTCTCTCTCTCTCCGATTCTAAACCCTCCCATTCATTCCGGTTCGCCCCATTCCACTCTCTGCGTTCGAGAAGCCGCTATGGCTCCTCACGGCGACAAATCCGACGCTGCGGAGGACGCCATGGTTGCCGGAGCCGAGAAGCGCCCTGTCTCCTCCGTCCTCATCGTCATCGGTAAGTTTTTCATCGCAAATTTTCACTTCTTCAGGTTGTTTTTGGATGAAATAGTGATTTATGGCGGTGAAATGTACAGCTATGCAGACTGAGGCGTTTCCGGTGGTGCAGAAGTTTAATCTCACTGAGGTACCTGACTCCGGGTGAGTTCTTCTTTTTCACTGATCGTCACTGAGCCAGTTTTTACTGGCTAATTTCACTTGGATTGAGCTAAATTTGATATAGTTGGATTGAAATGAGAGTTGGATTGTGTGGTGATATTTTGAGGATCATAAGCATTTTGTATGCGTTTTTAGACTGTTTGATGTGTTTTGATCATGTATATGTGACGAATGATGCAGGTTTCCGAAAGGAGTTCCGTGGGTTCGGTATCATGGATTTTACAAGGATCTTGAAATTAATCTAGTGTGGCCTGGAAAAGATCAGTGTTTGGGTGAGTTTATTTGGATATTTTTGGAATTAGGATTCTTTTTGCTGAAACACACGAAATTGCTGATATTTGTCATTGATTGTTGGTTTGGTTAGTTCATGGCTATGCTTTTCATTACCTATGAGCTTAAATGACGTTACATCATCAGGACATTGTTGAAAGGGCCAACATGGCTAACAGGGTTAAATGTCTGGAGTGGACTTTGTGAAGATGAGAACTTGGAGGGTGCTATGTGCTTGAACATAAATTACTTCGACAGAGAAATCAATGATGATACCTCACTAGTTATCAATTTACCTTACTATTCATCTTAACTGGATTAACTACCCCTAGTACCAAAAACACACACACATATGTATATATGAGAGTTCAAGACAGTTGCTTGTCAACCTGGTGTCAATTTATTCAAATCATGATGTAAAGCCATGCGTTTGTTTTTGTTTTTCTTTTCTCTAAAGCTAGACCAGCCCTTTTCATGGAAATTAAACCATGTACCCAAAATCTTCATATGCTATGTTTTCTACTTGGTGACTTATTTTAGTTGTAAAAAGGAAAGTAGTTTTTGTTTCTATGTCCTACCTAATCCTCAAATGTTCTTTCAGGGGTTGATTCAGTAGGCACGGTTCCTGCATCTCTTGTGACCTATGCTGCCATTCAAGCATTACAGCCAGACCTAATTATCAATGCTGGCACTGCGGGTGGCTTTAAGGTATTTCGTTTTCGTATCAATTTTGTTCATGATCTTAATAGAAATTTATTCCTGCGTTCATTTTGCTTTCTCCTTTTTTTTTTTTTTTGTAGATATTGATTGGTCTGTGGTATAAAAATAAGGCCGTCACAAAGGACCTCTTAGCTTTTCAGGATTGAAGTAGAATATTGTATGGACCATCATATAAATGAAGTATACAACTGCTTGTATGGTTCACAGACTTGTGCTTTTTGTGTGTGCATGCACACTCACACACAAACTTTGAAGTACAACTAATGACGTTATGTGGTGCTAGTTTTTGAACCATTTTGACATATAACAAATTATTATGTATTTAAGTATGACCGACTAATGGATGCTTTCAGGAGAAAGGAGCATGCATTGGTGACGTGTATCTCGCATCTGATGTTGCTTACCATGATAGAAGGATACCTATTCCTGTGAGTACTCCTTGGTTTTCCCTTTAAGTAGTTTCCAAGTTTGGTTAACGAAGCAAATAAAGGATATGTTTCTCAATTATAGATGCCTGCATTTGTTGAACAGGCACAGAAGCACTCTTTGATTTTTTTGGGATGGTCAATTGTATTGTGTGCATAATTCTAGCAATTCCTGTTGCAATATTCAGTGATGCAGACCCAATTCTTTTATACAAATATGATTCAGTATATGCCCAAATATATACATATTTCTCTTGTGCCTGTAGTTCTTTTTACTGTGAATATGTGTGGCAGTTAGCATAAAAATTTTCAACTCAATTTGGTCTTCCTTGTATGTCTGCTACAGGTATTTGATCTATATGGAGTTGGCTTGAAACCGGCCTGCTCAACACCAAGTCTTCAAAAGGAACTTGACTTAAAGGTAAGTAGTAACTACCATGCAGAAATTAGTCTCACAAGTTACTTAAATTATAAACCTTTCTTAGATTGGTGTAGCATTATGTCACTTGATTTAATGTCAGCTCAAACACATGATCTCCCGTACCTACGTGGATACTGGGAATTTTTTTATTTTTTTTATTTTTTATCTTTTTATTTTGTTCAGTAGCATACAAAAGAATAACAATGTCACTCACAACTGCCTGCATGCTTTAGGTTGGCAAGCTGTCTACTGGCAACTCTTTGGACATGTCTCCACAGGATGAAGCATCAATCATTGCAAATGATGCTACAATTAAAGACATGGAGGTAACCTTCTAGTTTTCAAAATAAACCCTAATTTATTATCTGATCAGGTTGCCCCTTCTTTTTCATGCAAGTAGTACCGAATCAAAATGTAATATTAGATAGATGCATAAGTGTAGAGAGGTAGGTGGGGGAGATGCATAAGTTCTGTCAATCAGGAAAAGAAAAAAACTACTTCAGAGAAGTATCTTGATGTTTTGCACTCTAGTTAAAAATAGCAAAAGCGATTATATATTTAAATGTTTTCATCGGGCTTCTGCCAATTAGATTTCCTTAAAGGCTAATGTGGGTACCCATTTACAACGCAGTTTTTTTCCTAGGTTTCCTTTTTACTTTTGAATTAAAACTTCTTCTTTTTCCTTCTGGGTTTCAGGGTGCAGCTGTTGCATATGTGGCAGAAATGTTGAAAGTCCCAGCAATATTTGTTAAGGCTGTGACTGATATAGTCGATGGTGAAAAACCTACTGCAGAAGAATTCATGCAAAATTTGGTTGCAGTAACTGCTGCACTTGAACAGAAGGTCACCAAAGTTATTGATTTTATTAACGGAAAGTGCCTCTCCGATATTTGAAGCATTCATTCCAACTTATATGCTGTGTAATGAAAAGTGTCCCTTGCACGTCAAGTTCATTAGTTTTCCTTCACATTCTGAAGGGTTATTGTTATGTTCCAAATTTGCAGCAGCAAAGGTTCATAGTTTGTGTAAACTTATAATTACCAGTATCTGTGGTGGCTTGAGTAGTTTGCTTTCACTTTCTCATAACGTTGACTTTTTCAGTAAACCGTCTGTTAGGCGCTCGGAAGCAAATAAACAAGCTAATCGTTCTATGACTTTGTCAATATCCGAATTGTTTGTATGAGCAAATTGGCTTCATGATTTTGAAAATCCGACACATCATCTCGGGTTTGATCATGTCCGCCACAACTTATTTTTCGAGCGCTCAGCTGCCAATATCAGATCAAACAGGACCGTTGGGCAATGGGTGTAATTTGCAGGGGTGGGCATGGGACGGGATTGAACTAATGCCACGTCCTGTCCCAGACATTGCACACGAGACGGGATCGAGACGGGCCTTGTTTTTTTGAGACTTTATCCCGTCCAAGTCCCGTCCCGGATGGGATCGGGACGGGATGGGTCAGTCCAAAATTGATAAAAAAAATAAACATGTTTGAATGTATAATGGTCTGGTTCTACATCATCATCTCAAAATCACAAATGGGTTCTACATCAGTCATCAAGATCACAAGTACATAACAATATAACAATCATAATCCATCATCTATAATGTCTCAAAATGGTCAACAAACAATCTAGAAAACATAGCAGTGATAGCAGAACAATACAAATATAAGCTGCTCCAAATATCCATTATCCAAAACAAAAAAATCCAAGAAATTGGACAGCATAGTGAAAAAGTTATAATTATATTGAAAGAAGTAATCATTCTAATTTAGATATACATCAGACTCATCTCCAAGAGACTTCAAGAGAAACAAGGACCAATGACTTTGCAGCCTTAAACCTTTAGGAATGAAAGCTATATATTCTAGAAATAGACACAAATTTGTCATAAGAAACTTCATTGTCTTAGAATATATTAGAAACTACAAGTAGACCTTAACAAAAAGCACTCAGAATAGTTCACTAACTGATAAACAACGATTTATGAAGCCCAGAAGAAGAGTGGGGCGGTCGAACAGCTCCTCTTGTTCCTCTAGCAGTCGTGTTTTTGGAGAGAATGACAGAATGGGGTTTTGGTGTGAAGACCAGAAGAAGAATGATTTGGGATTTTGGGGATTTCAAATTTGCATATGGTGTTTTGTTGGATTGAGGTGAGAATGATTTGGATTTAGTGAACGAGAGTGAGAGTGTGAGATAGGATTTCGCGAACAAGACTCAGAGAGTGAGAGAGGGTTGCGCGAAACAGACGAGGATATGAGTTAATATTAGGGTTGAAACTAAGGGTTGAGATGTAAAATGACTAAAATCCAACGGCCAAGATTAAACCTAATTTACATGCGGGACGGGAGAGGCCTTACGGTCCTCAAATTTTCAGTCCTGCAGCTTGTCTTGTTGTTTCTCTAACGGGACGGGATGGGACGGACCCAATGTTTTAGGTTTAAATCTCGTCTCATCTCATCAAATTTCGGGACGGGATCGAGATTTCGGGTTTTTATGCCCAGCCCTAGTAATTCGTGACTGCTGAGCTAATTGGTTTTAAAAGAAAAAAAACGAGTGTGGCTATTGAGACCTCCACATTTGCTCATTATACTTCTCATTCTCTCTACACCTTCTTTTTACTTTTCAATATAGGCATTTGCTCACTAGACCTCATTTCAAATTCATAACATAACCTTAGTTATTTATTGACATATATTTCAATCAATTAATTACCTCTTATTCTTTGTTTTTCTTTTCTCTTTTTGTTTTTTAACATCCATTATCCCTATCTTCATTTTTTTGATTATTTTTTTCATGCAAGAAAATGTTCTATCATGAACTATTTTATATATCTTTTTAACTATTTCTCTCTTTTGTATG
>NC_020492.1:4516945-4519231 GCF_000184155.1 Fragaria vesca subsp. vesca
TAAACCTTTTTTTTTTTTTTTTTTGCTGAGAAGATCATATCCAGGGATGGAACTAGAAATATATTTTGAGGGGTGCTAATTTAACTTGCTTCTTCAAGTTTTTCTAAGCTCTTATAAAACTCATATGTCCCCTAATTTAACTTCCATGACTTCGTCTGGTATGAGTGACTCAAGTGTGCGGCAAAGACATATCATGCTACTCCACCTCTTAGAAAGAAAATAGAAATCTTTTACTCATTCAATAATATCAAACAAACTAACAGTTCTAATGAAAGTTAGTAGTATCATGACTAACCGTACATTTGTTTTATGTTATTGAACGAATAAACCGTTTTTTTTTTTTTTTTTTTTTGCTGAGAAGATCATATCCAGGGATGGAACTAGAAATATAATTTGAGAGGTGCTAATTTAACTTGCTTCTTCAAGTTTTTCTAAGCTCTTATGAAACTCATATGTCCCCTAATTTGACTTCCATGACTTCGTCTGATATGGCTGACTCAAGTGTGCGGCAAAGACATATCATGCTACATAATAATTTCTTTGTCTTCTATATCTATAAGACAAGTTGGATTGATTTTTCGTTTCTAGTTGAGACCAAATTGGTTTCTCTTGATTTTGCCTACAATTGAAACAATCTCCCCAAAAGTACATAACGACGATAACTAAGGAGACGCACTTGAGTTTTGGTTATTATACTAAATCGTTTTGAAGTCGTTGTATGTGTCTTTTATATCAATTCAACATATACCAACATTACATTTGTGTTTATCATGTATAGATGTAAACCATCTAATCTTTTTAAGAAGGAAAAATAGTTCAAATAATGTCTCACCTTTTAGAGAAGTAAATCTTTGGTATCTTATATTTAAAAAACTTCAAAACAGTATTTTATGTTCTTATCTCGACCAAAGTTTGGTATCTTGAACCGTTTAAAAAACTGATGGCAGCTATTTTATTTTTCAAATGACCAATTTACCCTTGAGTTTTATTTTTGTTTTTCTTTCTATATAACAAAAAGAGAAATTCGCTATAACGGTATCTTATCTTTTCTTTCTTATAAATTTTGGTACTTCAAGTTTTCACCTCGACCCTTTTTCATACTTTTAGCCGTTAGTTCCGTTACGGGGGTTGCTAGGTGCCAATTTTTAAAGGCTATTTTTCGTCCTTTCATGTTTTCATTCATTTTTTTACTTAGAAATAAAAACAAAGATTTATGAGTTATTGTTTTCATGAGTTTGCAATTGAAACCCATAAACAAAAACAATATTCCTGAGTTTTTTTATTTTTTGTTTTTTTTATTTCGTATGTTGTTTGTCATAGCATCATAAGCATTCAATAGTAAATCTTGTGTACAAAGTCACTCACTTAATAAAAGATTCAAACATCTTTCTCTTCATCTCTAATCTAAAAAAACAATATCACTTTAAGATATATCAGTACAACTTATCTTTGATAATCTTTGATAAGTATCATGTGGGAAATGGAAAATAGCTCTTAGCTCAAGTTTCTCCTTAATACAACTCTATCATCATACATATATGTAATTAACTACAACATATACTGATCTAATATAATATTGACATAAACTATTGAACTCTATATATATAGAAAGGATCAGAAGAGGACGTCTACAATGTTCTTAAAGTGCGGACGTCTCTGCTTTTGCATCGATCAAGCACCGACGACGGCGCTCCTCATGCCGGGAAGACATTAGATCTCGATTGTGAGCCTTCTCTTGCCGATGGACTCGCCGAATACCAGTTTGCAGCCGAGATTGATCTTGTCTGAAGCCTTGGGTGGAGGTTGTTACCCAGACCTTCAACTCCGATCTCCATGGTTCATCTTCATGGTAAAGTCGTTCGGGATGCCTCTGGTGTCCGTCCGACAAGAGAAGGGATGTCGTTGGCGCTTGATGGCTGAGAAAGCAAAGACGTCCACTTTCCAACGGGCATATATATATATATACAGCCCTTCTTGGCTGCGGACGTCCGCACCGAAACTTTCGGTGCGGATTTCCATTTTTGCACCACTTTCTGATCGAATTTTCTCATCTCCACCGTCTAGTATCTAGATAATATTGTGTAAATCATCTCTGCAAAATTTCAGCCAATTTGGTGATCGTTAAGGCCCTCAAACTCGAGTTTTTCTGGTATGAACACAACCGGACAGAATTCAGTCCGTCCATTTGTTTTTCGAGTTTGAGGGCCTTAACGATTACCAAATTAGTTGAAATTTTGCAGAGATGATCTACACAATATTATCTAGATACTGGACAGTGGAGATGAG
>NC_020492.1:4524909-4529067 GCF_000184155.1 Fragaria vesca subsp. vesca
GCTCAACTCCAATCTAGTAGCCAATGAGTCCACCGGCAATGAAGAAGCTCCAGATCAAGGCTTGGTATCCATCTAACAAGAGAAGCACTTTCGTCGGCGCTTGATTAATTACAAGAAAAGCGTAGATGTCCGCACTTTTGGGGTAGTGCGGACGTGCGCCTCTGAACGCCATATACATTGCTATATCCTGCTCATTACATGCATCAGATTATTACATGCTTCTAATGCTCATTACATGCATCTGATTAGTTGCTTCTATACATGTATTTATGTGTGATATATTCCCTTCTAAAAAAATAGGGTGTGCTGCAGCACATACAAGCACATTGCACACCTATAGTTCTGTGCCTGAATTCCTATCACTAATGGTTGACTTAACGTCAGAACAGTTTGATCATTAATTTACTTTACACAACATATGCATATATGATACAATTTGGAGGCATGCATCCAAAAGATAGATGCATGTATTTTCCAAGATATTTCATGCATATTTAACTTTACTGTGTCTTTTTTCTCTCTTGCTGACCTAGCCGCTCGCGTCTAGGGCTTGTTGTCGACTTTGTCGAGGATCTCTATCTTCCTTCGATGGCTAAGAATCTTAACATCATGGCTATAAGCTTTGCACTCGATCTCTGATGACGCTCAAATTAATTTTGGGGCGGCGGACACTGCAACACTACAGGACAATTACCATTACTTGGTAGGTCGTTTGATTTCAAGGGTGTGTTTCATCTTTCATCGGTGCTATCCAATTTATCTGAAAACTAAAGCAAGGGCTCTCTCATATGACGGTGGAGAACGTTTTGTTTTCTGATTTGACAAGTTGGTTGACTGGAACAATAAGTTGTGGCGAACCTTTTTTTAGCATAACTACATGTTGGTTACGACGTAGTATGATGGAAGGTCTATTCTGCAGAACTCGTTGGAGACATGGATCTCTGTCACACGTCTTACCCCAAAGCTGTGCAACAAAGTTGCATTATCCATGTCGGTTCTTCATTGGGTAAGATTGAGCATTTGATCAAATAGCTCTCTTTCGAAAGGACGAGGAACAAAGAATTTGTTTGGTGATTGATGTTTGACAACATTTTTAGAATCCCAGTCATCGGTTGTCGATTATCTCATCAAAAAATCAAGAAAAATAGAAATCTTTTACCCGTTCAATAACATCAAACAAACTAACAATATTGCTTTGGATTATGAACGAATTATGGGCTTGTGCAAGAAGTACGGTGTGGTTATGCATAGTCCAGAGGGTTGTAATATGATGTTTGTTAAGGGATGAAAATGAAAGGTATGGCGGTGATCTCAGCAGTGGGGGCAGCAGATCTGCTGTCATACCTATGGTTTGAAAACCATCTTGAGTCGTTGTTCCGTAAGCCCAAAGCACCTTCCTTTTGTAGGGTTTTAGGTGATTTTGGGTTTCTGACTATCAATGTTGCCTCAAGAGCTTTCACTTAACATGCAAGCTACTTTCACTTAACATTTGAAGGCAGGTTTCAACATGATAACAAGTATAATGCAGCAAACAGCTCTAAATTAAGAAGAAATGTATCGAGAGCTTGGTGAAGTCTATGAAATCATCTTCTATGGAGAAGCAGGGACAAAAGAGAGAAGTTTCTCTCTCTCTTGTGCCTGCTTGCAATCTAAGAGGGCTGGAGATTGCTTTTTCTCTCCCATAAGAACATGATCAATTCATCATCCCTCCACAAAGAAATTGGAGAGAGTTTTAGAAGAGTTTGATGGGTCTTCAAACTAGGAGATTTCTTCTTCTAAGCTTATTGCTCGTGAGTAGGCAAATTGATGTAAGCGTTTTCTGGTCCTAGACAAGTTAATGAAATTGTCTATTTTCTCAAAAAAAAAAAAAATACGGCTATTGAGACCTCCAAATTTGCATTGTACCTATCGTTCTCTCCACACCTCCATTTTATTTTTAAATATTAACATTTGCTCATTAGACCTTTGTTCAAATTTCTAAAATAACATTGTTTATAATATTCACATATATTTTCCATAAAAAAATAATATTCACATATATTTCAATATATTACTCCTTACACATTTACACATATTATTCACTCACTAGACCTCAATTTTATTTTATTTTATCGATCATCAAAAACTCATTATCTCTCAAATAAAATAAAAAATACTCATATTAATTATAATTACTTTTCACTCTACATATTTCAATTATAATTTCATTCCTTAATTTAGAAACATAAATCTCTTAAAAATAAAATAATACAGGTATTGGGTTTCAAAAACTTATTTTTTATCAACAAGGGAATTTTCTAACATGAATTAACTTTTCGTTTTCTATTTTACATGTGCTAAACAACGTTCGATCAAGGATAACCACTTTTTCTCTATATATGTTCTTCTTTTCCCCTCGCTCTATTTTATGTAACTCATGACAGATTATTTCAATAATTATTTAATTTCCATACTTGATTTTTTTATTTTTTTGCATGTATATTCCTTCACCTTGTAATTTTGTATATGCTTTCGACATGTATAGTAATATAAATTTTTATGTCACTTGATCGATGTTGATGAACATAGGTTTAGCTCTTATCAAATATATAAATGTTCTAATTAATAATATGTAATAAATTAGAAAATAAATAAATATAACGAAAATAATAAAGAATACAACATATTATTGAATTTGAAAGTCTATAGAGAATAAATATATTATTTCTTTTTGTATAATTATTGTCCTTAATAGTCATTATGTAAAAGGATATATGTGTTATTCAATAACTCATTATAGAATAAGGTCAAGTGAGCAAATTTAAATGTCTCAATAGCAACATTAAAAAAATAAATAAATAAATAAATAAAAACTCCTTAATAAGTGAGTGTAAACTATCTTGACTAAAAAAAAAGTTAAAAATTTATATCATAATTACATAATTAATGAGTACTGTTGATTGAAATAGAATATATATATATATATATATATATTTATATTTATATTTATTTATGTATATATATTAATATTACAACACATCTGTTATTAGATGTTATGAAATATACACCATATTTTCTAATAAGGTTTTTCATCGACATAGTTGCCAGGAGGATAATAACTACAAATCACAAACACCCACCCATTTTTACAATGGGCCTTAGCACAACCAAGATCAGTAGAGTTTCTCCAAACTACCTGAGTGTAATGGCCACATTCGTCCTTGGTACAAGTATTAGAGGCATAGTCATAGTTCTCCTTCTCAGTCACCCAAAATTTTGTAGCTTCTGCACCTGTCATATCACCATAACCTTCAGCTAAGCACTCGCCATATGGTCCCTCAGAATGCACCATTTCGCAGGTCTCAATTTTCTTATTGGCATAGTCTTGTGCGTAGGCCGCTAGTGTGTCATTCCATTTCATTGGACCAACATCGACCTCCGCTCGAGCTTTGTTGTGTTCATCAAGGAAGTCTTGGTTTGGGTTTAGAGAAGATGGTACCTTCGGTGGAACTTTGTTTTGTGGAGTCGGCTCTTGGCGAGGAGGAATAGGAGTTGGTACCTGTGGTGGAACTTTGTTGTGTTTATCAATCGGCTCTCGGTGAGGAGGGTCTTGGTGGGAGCGGTCACGGTGAGAATGGTCACGGTGAGAATGGTGACCTTTTGTTCTAGCTTCTGAGACGTGAGAACCAAAGATAACTGCTAAGATGCATAAGCCGAAAAAGAACTTGTTAAATCCCATGATTTTTCTCTTTCAAGTTCAAGTGTGTATTGGAACATGAGATTGTGCATTTTAATAGAGGTTTATGGCAGTTATTTTGTAACTAGAAGTGTTAAAAAAGGACACTACTTTCATCCGTGAAGTAAATTTGGAAGCTATTTGTGGTCTTCCTTTAATTTCGCTAAAACAAAAGAAACACATCCCTTGAATAGAAGATATTTTCCTGTTAATTAGTGTCCATTCTGTTTCCATCCAGGTATTAATATTTTTTTGCTAAAATTGGCTTGAATCTTTAGAAAATTTCATATAAGTCACATTCTGAACATTTTCTCCTACATAAGTCCACCATAACAGTTTTACTCATATAAGTCCACTTTTAAGGCTAAATCTGTTATTTTACTTTTACGATGTACCTAAAATGCCCTCCTCTCCTTTACACCAATTCTCTCTCTCTCTCTCTC
>NC_020492.1:4530622-4546999 GCF_000184155.1 Fragaria vesca subsp. vesca
TCGGAGGTCGGCCGGAAATCTCGCCGGAGGTCGGTCGGAAATCTCGCCGGAGGTCGGCCGGAAACTTTTGTAGTAGCTTTTGTAGGCGGTGGTAGTAGCTTTTATAGCTGGTGGTAGTAGCTTTTTTAGCTGGTAGTAGTAATTTTTGTCATCGTCGGAGATCGGCCGGAAACCTCACCGGAGGTCAGTCGGAAATCTCGCCGGAGGTCGGCCGGAAACTTCGCCGGAAACCTCTCCGGAGGTCGGCCGGAAACCTCGCCGGAGGTCCGCTGGAAATCTCGCCAGAGATCCGCCGGAGTCTGTTCCGAAATGAGAATGGTTGTTGACTTTTTATACTAGTGGCATTCTTGTAAATATAAAGGAGAAAATCTAATTTTTTTGTTGGATGGCGGTCTGTAATTATGTTCAACTTTAATACTTAATACAAAACTTTATTTAGACTTGGGTGAACTTATGTGGGTAAAAATGTTGGGGTGGATCTATGTGGGAAAAAATGTCTCAAAGTGGACTTATATGTAATTGGCCCTTGAATCTTTGTAACAAACTCTTTTTTTTTTTAATAAACAAACTTCTTTTTTACTTATATATGGATAATACTTGCGTCCAGACTGATATTTACGTGTATGTCTGGAAGCTCTCTTATTTACATACTTTTGTCAATATGAATCATAATCTTAATCGTTCAAACAATGAATTAACCAGTAAAGATCACCAATGAAAAAAAATATTGTTTGCTCAGCCGAATGTATCAAACAAATGGATGGTTGATCATGAGATTGTTAACTTTCATCACAGCTGTCTATTTGTTTAATGCAATCGGTTGAGGAAACAATTTTTTGTATATTGATTTTTTGCATAGGTGATCTATATTTGTTAATTCAACTTTGAGCGGTTAAGATTATGATTTACATTGTCAAAAGTATGTAAACAAGAGAGAATCTGGATACACACGTACATACTAGTCTGAACCCAAGTATTTTCATTTACATATATATAATTTCACACTTATAATGTTAACCACATGACTATTGAGTGTCATGGCTAAACCGATATATTGGTTTATGTTGAAGTCTAGTAGAGTAAAGTGTCATTGGGTTGTGCCTTATAGGTTAGTTAGTTTAACTAAAACCATAGAGGTCATGAATTCAAATCTCACTAACGATGAGGTGGGCTAAAAGGTCTTTTTTTTTTTTGAAAAGAAATCTAGTAGAGTAAAACACTAAAGTTTGTAGGTTTATATATATATTTTTTTGTCATCCTGTTAAAGCATTTCTCTTTGATATTTCTTTCTAATATATGCATTTTGTCTCTCCCATACTTTCAAAGAAATCTAGTAGAGTAAAACGTACACTAAAGTTTGTAGGTATATATATATATTTTTTTTTTTATCATCCTGTTAATGCATTTCTCTTTAATATTTCTTTCTAATATATGCATTTTGTCTCTCCCATACTTTCTCAAACTCTTCTAACAAATTCCTGGTAAAAGTTTAGTTGGATTGTAGCAACACGATTGTGGCTTTTCTGTCGACAAAATTATAACTCTATTTTGCATTATTGGGAAATATTTGTCCTTTACTTTGGCGAACAAGCAGCAGCAAACAAGACGGTCTAAATTTGCAGCTGGAAATATTTGTATTAGGACTAAATTTAGTTTACCCTCGTAAGATTCGGGTTTGACTTCATTTCAGTTCCCGTTCTCTTAATTTTAAAAATATACCCTCAAAGTTTCCAATTTTCATCAGCTTTGTTTATTTACTAAGATTTCTTCCAATTTGGAGTTTATATGTTACCATGGAATCTTAGAAAAGGGTCTAAAGTGTGATTTTTGTTCATTTAATGACTGTTTTAGCCCTTAAGTGAGCCATGAACTCAAAATTTACGTTCAATTTTGACGGAATTCTGTCAAATGAAATTTAGAAACTTCAGAGGGTAAATTTTCATAATTGAAAGAACGGAGACTGAAATGAGGTCAACTTGAAACCTCAAGAGCGTATAATAAATTTAAACTTTTATATTATCTTTGCAATTTTTTATCTAAATTGAAAATCGTGAAGGCATCGATAATTGTGATTTACAAATTATAACGGTTCATGTTTGACAGATTTAGTTTGTCCAATGAATTTATATAGTTTAATCCATTAACGATCACCTATTTGGCTGAAAGTTAGTAGAAGTGATCTACTTATATATACTAAAAAACTGAACGGTTAAGATGCCAAAATGTGATCGAAAATTGAGTGTAATTAAGTAAGATGTCTTCAACTAGTACTCAACTAAATGGTCCTCATTTGAAGAGCTCCCTATGTTAATAATTTATTTTTTCTAATGTGGGATACGTCATTGTGTTTAGGAGATATGTCATTCATTGCAATTAGAAAAATAAAAGATAAATGTAACATTAGACTACCGTAAGGAACCATTAAAATCAAAACATTATGTGAACAAAAAAAAATTCAAACATGTGATATTTATAAGGATTAATTTTAGTCACCCGTTCTTTAAATTTTGAAAATTCACCCCTGAATCTTTCAATTTTCAATTCTGTAAAAGAAAAAAAATAAGATCAATTCATTTTCTAAATAAATGAAGTTAGAATTGAAGCGATTATGATTGAAGTTTAAATTGAGCCATCAAGTTAAAATTGAAGTTTAATTTTGACAGAATCATAGCAAGTAATAACCAAAACTGATGAAAATTAGAAACTTTAGGGGTAAATTTTTTAAATTGAGAGAACGGGGATTGAAATGAGGTCAACTCAAAACCTCAAAAGGGTAAAATGAATTTAATCTTATTTATAATATCTTATATATCTTTATTAGTTGGGATATTCGGATTATTTGCCAATAGATATTTTTCAATATGGACGCTCTTCGGTATAGTTTCCAAGAGGATCGTAGTTACAAATTACAAACACTCACCCATTTTTACAATTGACCCTGCCACAACCAAGATGACCAGAATTGCGCCAAACCACTTGCATGTGTATAATGCAAACATTCACGCCCGACACATTTGTTAGAGGCATAGTCATAGTTAGGCTTCTCTGTCACCTAGTACTTCACAGCCTGTGCACCCATCATTTCACCATAACCTTTAGCCAAGTTCTCAGCATAATAAGGTCCTTCAGAATGCTTCATTTCACAGGTCTCAATTTTCAAATCGGCATATTTTTGTGCGTACACTGCTACTGTGTGATTCCATGTGATTGGACCAACACCGACCTTGCTCGAGCTATGTTGTGTTGATCAATGAACACTTGACCAGGATTATTGATTACTCTGGCTTGAGAGACATGAAATATAATTATTATTGCTAAGCAGTATGCACCAAAGAAAAACTTGTTAAACCTCATGTTTCCACTGAGCGTTATGGAAGCCTGCTCACCTGCGGGAGAGCTTTTAAGGGACAAAAAGGGACAGATCAATTATGAGCTTTAGATTTAAATGAGGATCTGAGGGCTGCAAGAAAGTTCACCCCAATTCCTGATTCCACACTGGATAACTCACCCATCTTTAGGGATGGCAATAATCCCCAGCGGGTAGGGTACCCACGGGTATTCGACCCTAACGGGGAAGATATACGGGTATAAACGGGTAACGGGGATGGGGATCCTTAGTATTCAGATTCTTAAATCGGGTACGGGGCGGGTATGGTATTTTGATATTCGTCCCCATCCCCACCCATTAAGGATGAAAATATTATTATATATAATTATATAATTTATTATTATATATATTTATATATAATTTATAAATAAATATTTATGTAAAAAAATTTGTAATTCTCTTAATAAACATTTAATGGACCTTCCTTTTTATTATATATTTTTATTCTCTTAATGAAATTTACCGGTATTGTTATGTTTTAACCAAGACTTGTATTTATTTTTATTGGATTGAAGTATGAAACTTATTTATTTTGGTATTTGATTTTAATTTCATACTTTTATATAATTGTATTTCGTATTTAAAAAAAAAATTTAATTTAATACATAATTGTTAACGGGTACGGGTACGGGTATGGAAACGTAATCCCCAAAGGATACAGGTACGGGGAATCTCCATTATCTAATTACGGGTACGGGGACGGGTACGGGGATGAAAAATGTAAAAAGGTATGGGTACAGTATTTTGATCCCCGTACCCTACCCTACCCATTGCCATCCCTACCCATCTTCTTCGTTCCATTTATCCATTTCTTTTCTTTTCTTCCCAAACCTTCTTCCACCTTCCAGAACATTAATTTCGCCTTTCCCCTCCCTTTCTCAAACCTTCAAGACCCTTTTGATCAGCTCTAATATTGAATTGGGAAATTGGGTTTTGATAGAGAAGATAAAGTCGATGATGATTTTGCAGTTGTTTTTCACGGTGGCTTTCTCGGCAGTGCCTCTCACTCTGTACGTTTTCCCATTCTGAAGCTTAAACCCTTTTCTAGAGACCGTGGAGGATCTACTCTTGGAATCCAGGACTTACACGAATAGGGTCTACCGGCCCGCGTGTTCGCCATTTCTGGCTTAGGATCTTGGATTGTTTGCTTTGCAGCAACGCCACCACCACAGTGTCCTATGGAGAAAAAGTGGGTTTGCACTTCCATGAATCCCGTGCTAATAAGGAAGACCAAAGGGAGTATGACTCCCTCGATTTGAAATAAGATTTGGACCCATCGCCAAAAGTTTCTAACAAGTTGGGAGATTCAATTACACATTATGAATAATAAGATTCTTGGTAATATGGTTTTGATTCAGGGGTGGGAATGATTCCATACCCAAGATTTCTGGGTTGAATCAAATTCCAGATCTATTCTTTTCTAATTGGTCTGATTCTCAACTCTCAAGTTTTATTGGAACAACATCGTTGCTCTTCGTCGTAGGAGCTGTGGTGGTGGCGTTGCTGTTGTGCACTCGCCTGGGTTTCTCAAAGAGAGAGAGAGAGAGAGAGAGAGAGAGAGAGAGAGAGAGGAGAATAGGGAACGCAGAACATGGGTGAGTTATCAAGTGTGGACTCAGTAATTGGGGTGAACTTTCTTGCAGCCCTCAGATCCTCCTCATTTAAATCTAAAGCTCATAATTGACCTGTCCCTTTTTGTCCCTTAAAAGCTCTCCCGCAGGTGAGCAAGCCTGAAGCGTTATGTATTGGGAAAATGATAATGAACATATATAGAGGGATATGGCGTTTTTAGTTTTTTATTTTAAGAAGCAAATGAAGGGGTAATTAATTGTCCTTATTTGAAATATTTATTTATTTTTATTTTGATTGAATATTTGAGGTTATTAAGAGTTGAAAAAAATCAGTAAAAATAAATATCAGAAAATTAAATGATGTGATATTACCTTAAAACAAAACAAATAACATGCCTTTAATAGATTATTTGTTCATCTTTGATTTGCACCAGTTTACTTGCCATATTCGGTCGAAATTGACGCTCACTTGTGTAACAAATTT
Source organism: Fragaria vesca subsp. vesca (assembly GCF_000184155.1). Classification (NCBI taxonomy): domain Eukaryota; kingdom Viridiplantae; phylum Streptophyta; class Magnoliopsida; order Rosales; family Rosaceae; genus Fragaria; species Fragaria vesca. The sequence goes on from NC_020492.1 coordinate 4,536,066, forward strand.
CGTTATAATAATTTTCCATTTGTATTGTATTCAGTTGACAATATAATTAGGGATGTGAAATCCACAATATAATTTCACTTCCCTATAAATAATCAGTTTTTTAAACAAGGTAAAAGTTTTATATAATAAAATCCAAAATCAAAATCATGGCAGTGACAACCGAGGTGTTCAACTGTAACCTAACGTATTCTAGAAGTCTCGTTACACACCCTTACAACCAACCTTCAAAAGAAACAACACCTGATAACTTCAAATGAACATATACCAAATCATGAAAATTATAATATCTTATCTTTATTAGTTAGATCTTCACCAATAATTATGTAACATATTTTTCAATATGGAAGCTCTCCAATATAGTTTCCAGGAGGATCATAGTTACAAATTACAAACAACCACCCATTTTTACACTTGGCCCTAGCACAACCAAGATGAACAGAATTGCGCCAAACCACTTGTGTATAATGCCCACACATATCACCAACACATTCATTAGAGGTATAGTCGTAGTTAGGCTTCTATGTCACCCAAAACTTCACAGCTTGTGCACCGGTCAATTCACCATAACCTTCCGCCAAGTTCTCGCCATACGGTCCTCTTGAATGCTCCATTTCACAAGTCTCAATTTTTGAATTGGCGTAACTTTGTGCATATGCTGCTATTGTGTCATTCCATGTGATCGAACCAACACCGACCTCTGCTCGAGCTATATTGTGTTCATCAATGAACCCTTGGTTGGGATTGTCAATTACTCTTGCTTGAGAGACATGACATATAATAATTACTGCTAAGTAGTATACACCAGAGAAAAGCATGTTAAACCTCATCTTTCCTCTATGCACTATGTAATGGGACAATGCCAAGATGAGATGAAGCATATTTATAGAGATATGACGCTTTTAGTTTCTTCTTTTCTAAGCGGATTAAGGGGTAATTCTTTGTCCTTATCTGAATGTATTCAGAGTTAGACATGATATGCATTAAATATGAATATCAAAAAATCAAATGATGTGATCCTCTTTACTAAAAGATTATGTGATCTTAGATTTCGTAGATTTGGTTAAAAAAACAAATCACATGCCTTCAATAGATGATTTGTTTCCCTTTTTATTTGCCCCAATTATATTTGCCTGTTAGAATTTAGTTGAAATTAGGGCTCATTTGTGTAACAAATTTCGTTATAATAACTTCATGTTGGATTGTATTTAGTTGAAGATATAAATAAGGATTGATTTCATTTTACCTCCTTCAAGTTTTGAGTTGACTTCATTCTAGTTTTTAGTTTTGAAATTTTATCCCCTAAAGTTTCTAAATTTCAACGTTAATTTTCACTTTATGGCTCACTTTAAGGGCTAAAAAAGTCATTTAACGACAAAGATCACACTTTAAGATCCATTTTCTAAGAGTCCATGTTAGCATTTAGAAGTTGTAGAACACACAAGACGTCTCCCAAGGGCGACTTGTTTTCTTTAAAGCAACGATTGGCACGAGTGGGCGAGGAGACAACTGCGTGTGACTTCAAGATCTACAACGGATTCATGATAAGGCGTGGTTAGGCGGGGAGACTTTTTTTTATTGGTTTTGGCTCTCAAGGGACAATGACAACAGTGTATCTGGTTCAGGCAGCTAATAAATAGGTTTGATTGGGCAACGACGACTTTGGACTTAATAGGGATCCAGGTCGGGTATGAAGTTTTGTTTGTGGTTGTCATCGGAAGGTCAGGGTCAGACTATTTTGCCGGTTTGGGTGCGGTGATGTTGGCGGTGGTTCGATGGGATCAAGGCAGCTCATCAGGGGCGACGACGGCGACGACAACAAGACTGAAGCTAGGGTGCCCTTAGTATTTGGGTCTGGGCTCATGATTTTGATGTTCATTTTCTAATTTTCAAGTCTAGTGGATACTATAGGGCAGCTTCTATATTTTCTAGTTTTCTACTTGTGCCACAATTGCGTGTTTATGACAAGTAGAAGGTAGATGTTGTTAAAAAAAATAATTAAAAAAATAAAAAAAATTTCGGGGATGAAATTACTTTGGTTTGTAGTAGGCTTTCTATGTGGGAGATGAATAGGTTTGTAATGAGCTAGCATGCATATTCGGTTGTTTTGGTTGCTACCTAGCCGACAAGCTCATTCATGGTATAGATAGCCTCTTGCCAAAAATTATTATTGAACAATGGGCATTATGAGAAAATTACGGAGGTGTAAATAACATTTTAGATTTTCGTAAGAGTAAAATAGTAAACTAGAGTCCATTAAGTAAGCAGGTGTAAGTGTCATTTTAAAAGGATAAATAGAAGCTCCCTTATCAGTTTCTCGCGTACAATCTACTCGGCCGGTATTAGAAAAGTTCATAGATTCATATTTCATATTGCACATTTACTGTTTTATATGTATTTTATAATTTGCAGAACTCTATTCTGCAATGGCCATCGTTTATTTCTTTGTCGTATGACCATTAAAGGACACCATGTCTTTAAATCTCAAATCCGGCCCTGACCATGTCTGCCAAAGTAGCTAGGTTCGGTAGCTTTCTTTTTCACCATCTTCTCTATCAAAATAGGTTCAGTGGTCTTCTTTAGTGGAACCATAGAAATTACCAGAGAAGTTGGCATCTCCCTACTAGATTCACCTCCCATCGGCATCAAGGAAGCCAGCTCAGCCTCCCTTTTTTTAACATGAACCCAAGACAATTCTAGGTCACTCTATTATTAGTACTTGTCCTACTTTCATTTGAGTAAGCTTACTTAATACTAATTTGAACCATGTTTGGTGAGACAGTACTGTGTAAGGAGGGATTGTGCATTTGTGCTAAGAATCACCACACCATCTTGCAAAACTACAAACCCAGAAAAGAAAAAACCACTTATTCACAAAAAAAAAAAAACACCACAAAATCTAGAACTACATAATCCAATCAAATTTCCAAATCCAAGCCAGGTTAAGGTTTTGAAATCGAAATTGGGGAAAAAACGAAATTGGGTTTACGAAGTCGAACTTGGTCTTCTCAAATTTCAGATTCAAGAACTCATGAACAATTGCAACTTCTCTTTCTTAGGTGGTGGGTGACTCTCTCTCCCGTTCTGGGCAACTTGGGTGGTTGTAGACTTGATTGTGGTTTAGAGGCTTGAGAGTGAAACAAGGTCGAGTGATTGCTGACTAAATCATCAAGGAGAGTAAAGTGATGGGAAGGCCGGCATACCTCTTCGTCCTCTGCTGCTGCCGCGCATTATCATCACCATCATCGTCGTCTTCAGCAAATCTGAGTCTCTCAATTCCAATGGTGCTCATGAGTTTCACAAAGTTGGAAAATATTCAATTGTCTGGCAACAATGGATCTGTACTTGAGAGAGAAAGAGATGAAAGAGAGAATAGACCAATAGATCTGAAGAAAGAGACCAAGAGTGAAAGGAGGAGAGAGACCGTGTTAACTTGAGAACCCAAAAATGAGTACCCAAAATAGGAGAAATTTTGAGAAATGACCTCTTTTGGTCATTCAAATTGATTTATAACATTGTTTTAAAAATAATTGAAGAATAACCATATTGAGTTGTAAAATATCATAAGTACCCTTTTCTTTCTTTGAAAATGAAAGTTAAAATCTAATTTTCAGTTTCCCACTCTTCTTCTCCAATTTGTACGGATTTCCCCTTCTCATCAATATTGATTTTCCACTAAAAAAATGATCCAAGATTTTTTTTTTTTTTTTTTGCTTTTTCAGCTTGTTCCTTTTAACCGTAATCAAAATACGTATAACTATTCACGTTACGAAACCTCATCAAATTTCAGAACAACAAAACTATAAACATGAAACAATGGTCATTCCACCAAATCTTAAGTTCACGGCTCAAACTCACACACCGGTAATAATCAAAGATGTTTGAAATAACCCTAATTAATCTAAAACTTTGGGACTCCAAAAAGCACAAGGCAAATCTTGTTCAGCAGTAGAGATTTACAGAAGATAGGAATTATTTCTCAATATTAATATTTTTGGGTGTTTCTGACACTAGATTGATCGTCTGGGTAAAGCAATGGTCTGGTCTGATATTAAGCATTTGTGCTCGATTAAAATGAGTACATGACGAATTTAAAAGATCTAAGGCCATATAGTTTCTTTTTTGCTACATCATAATTCTAGTCCCAGCCTCTCAAGGAGTTAGATTTCTCTTCCCCTAGTATTGAAGTTGTAGTTGGCATGTGAAAAAATTGCAGTACATACTTTCATTCGTTGAAGTGGAGAAGAAACACAACCCCATGCGATAAAGAAAAAATGGAGAAATTTTGATAAATAACCAATTTTCAGTATTCAAAATGATTTTTAACCAACATTTAAGAAACAGTTGAAAAATAACCTTTTAGTGGGGTGAAATGACATAACACCCCGAACTCCATTCTTTCATCCCGTACGACCTCATCGATCATCAACTCTTCAAATGGAGCACCATCCTCGACACCACCCCAATTTTTCAGTTTCACAACCCCTCCAATTTTGTTCCTACTTCATTGACCGGTTCCACCACTTCACTCTCCGACTCAAACTCCGATTCCGAGTTCAATGTCTCAATCCTAAACTCACCGAGGCCTTGATGACACACCCTATCTTCTTCTTCTTCTTCTTCCTCCTCTCTCGACTAGTTAACTCAGTTCAAATATGCCCAACCCCGTCTTTGGTTTCTTTGAGTCCATTACTTTCATGAGGTCAATATATGCATGGAGGGATTCGAAGCAACTGATAACAATAGCAGGTGCTACATTCGATATAGTAGTACATCATTGTCAGATAAATATTTTGACTGGAGGTTGGTCTGAAAGCTTTTGAGAATATGAATACTATATATATAATGCACGGACCCAGAATAGAATGGTTCAACCTTCACTTTTGTTTCCCTTTAATGATGCTTAGTTATGGTCACTGGAATGATAATTTGAGGGACGAGCCTAAAGGGTTAGTTTATACTTGATAATTATGTTCAACGGCAGCATTCATCTTTTGAATAATTGATACTTGATTTTCATCTGCTTGATCAAACTGTATGTGTACTGACAGAGATACAAATTAAAGATTGGAGGCAAGAGTGTGAGTGTAGGAAGTTGAGCAGGTGGATTGGTGTTTGAACTTGGTTCTTCTTTGGACACGAATGATAAATTATATCCATTACCGGGTGGTATGAATCAGTTATATCGGAGGGTAGTGCTCCATTTGAAGAGTTGATGATCAATGAGGTCGTACAGAAGGAGGAATGAATGGAGGTGGGGGTGTTATGTCATTTCATCTTACAAAAAGGTTATTTTTCAATTGTTTCTTAAATGTTGGTCAAAAATCATTTTGAAGGCTGAAAATTGGTTAATTATCAAAATTTCTCGAAAAAATGAGAGAGAAGTTTGTGTTCCATGAATAGTTAATTAGGGTAAGTATGGTTTTTTACGTTTTCAAATGGTTAGTTTTGAACTTTTCTAGATAACAAGGTTATAAATCAATTTAAAGGGTCAAAAGAGGCTATTTCTCAAAATTTCTCCTAGAATAGCACCAGCTAAGGAGACTGAGAGCAAAAAACAAGTGCTAAGTAGTACAAGTTATTTTTGTACTCTCTCTCACCAAACATAGGTCAAACCACTTAGTACCTCTTATCTAGTACAATACTATTTAGTCACATGTACCAAACATGCACAAAGATCACTATCAGTCCTTGACTAACTCTTTATAGACTTCACCAAATTTGCTTTAGCCACTCCTGTTTTTTTTTTTTTTTTAACAAAGTGAACGGTAGAGATTTTAGCAACTCTTGTCTTGACTGAACCAGTTGGAGGACCTACAGGTTGTGAAAACAATGACATGTTCTTCATGGCCTCTACAGGACAAGTCTGCAATGCTTTCAACCAAGAATTGATCACACCCCAACGGATCATGAATAAAAAGTCCAGTCTCTACAGAAGCCTTGTATTTTATCAAAATTAAAATCCAACTCAATAATCACAGCTGGGGTGAATTCCACTTCTTTCCAAACCCAAATTATGCAACGAACATCGAATTCGTGTTTGATATTGCATATATGTTTGTTTCTAAAATAAACTTTCTCTCGGATTAAACCTAAATTTTATTTTCTCCCCTTTGCTTGATGGTCCAGTGGCTTCAATGAGGTTAGTTCCGAATTCCAATTACAGTACAAATGCATGCCAATTAAGCTCATGTGTTCAGATTCATGATGCCAGTTACATTTAACCGCCATCATCAAGCGCAGCAAGTATGTACTGATCCATATCCCATTACCAAACCACAACCTACATCTTTAAACATAGTCTACATGATCACCTTGTTTCTCAACTAAACCATTATTCTATACACACGATAGTTTCACACCATATGTTTCACCCATTATGAAAATGTTCATACCTTAGCTACCTCTCAGCATAATCTAATGTCATATGCATGCAGTTGATCTGTGTATAAAAGAGCAGCAAATATTCAGAAGTCATAAGACCCTCTTATAGATCCTAGTTGAACATATCAACATTTCTCCTCTCTTTGTATCAAAACATGGGGAGTGAAGGTATTGCTCCAGGAGATTCTACAATGAAGGCCAACGCCGGAAGAGCTACGATTCTGGCTCTTGGCAAGGCCTTCCCTCACCAGCTTGTCATGCAGGATTATCTGGTTGAGGGATATTTCAGAGATAACAACTGTGATGATCCAGACCTCAAGGAGAAGCTGGCTCGACTCTGTAAGTCCATCAACTTCTCTCACCAGCTATATACACATGCATGAACTGTAAATCTGAACCATGACACTTCTTTGTTTTCAAACAAACCGACAACATAATATGTCAAATATCTACCGATAGAACGTTAATTATCCTTTGGATATAAAAACAATTTTAAGAGGAAAAGAAACATTAAACCAGAAATAATTGCGGCTAATTCAGTTGTTCTTCTATGTCAATTCTTAGGCAAGACAACAACAGTTAAAACTCGGTACGTGGTCATGTCAGACGAGGTTCTAAAGAGATATCCAGAGCTTACACTTGAAGGTATCCCCACGGTGAAGCAAAGACTAGACATCTGCCATGATGCTGTAACACAGATGGCCATTGAAGCTTCACATGCTTGCATCAAGAACTGGGGAAGGCCTGCTTCGGACATAACACACTTGGTTTATGTGTCATCCAGTGAAGCTAGACTACCTGGTGGAGACCTTTACCTAGCAAGAGGACTTGAACTCTCCCCTCGGACTAAAAGAGTCATGCTTTACTTCTCAGGTTGCTCTGGTGGCGTGGCAGGTCTTCGTGTAGCAAAAGACATTGCCGAGAACAATCCATTGAGCAGAGTTCTACTTGCTACTTCTGAAACTACTATTATCGGCTACAAACCACCAAGTGCACATAGACCATATGATCTTGTTGGTGTAGCACTGTTTGGTGATGGGGCTGGAGCTATGATCATTGGCTCAGACCCTGAGCTAGTCTCCGAAAATCCTCTATTTGAGCTTCACACAGCGCTTCAGGAATTCTTGCCAGGCACGGAGAAGACCATAGACGGAAGACTCACAGAAGAAGGGATTAGTTTCAAGCTAGCAAGAGAGCTTCCTCAGATAATCGAAGATAATGTGGAGGGGTTCTGTGAAAGGTTGATGGATGTAGTTGGGTTTGATAAAAAGGAGTACAATAAGATGTTCTGGGCTGTTCATCCAGGGGGTCCTGCAATTTTGAACCGGATGGAGAAGCGTCTGGATTTGTTCCCAGAGAAGCTTGATGCTAGCAGAAGAGCTCTAATGGATTATGGGAATGCCAGCAGTAACACCATTGTGTATGTGCTTGAGTACATGATAGAAGAGAGCAAAAAGAAGAAGAAGAAGAAAGAGCAATCAAATGGTGAATGGGGTTTGATCCTGGCTTTTGGACCAGGTATAACTTTTGAGGGCATCCTAGCAAGGAACCTCACTATCTAAGTATGAAGACAATTCTCACATAGCAATGGAACTTTTATTTCGGCTCTGATTATAAAAAAAAAAAATGACCCATCGATTCATGTTGGGACAAATGAGGTGTTTATAACTTTGTCAAAAATAACTTCCGTGTGTTTCTGTCATTGTCGTTTCACCATCTCAACTGAATAACCAAAGTTAAGAAGAGTTATGGAAGTTATTTAGTGTGGATTCATATGATAATTATTTCTCATGTTTTAGGTCTGGTTTTTTTTTTTTTTTTTTTTGCATCAAATGTTGCAAGTGTGGTTAAGAAAAATGAATTTAGCTCATGTTCTAGTAAATCTACTGAGGTTACAAAACAAGATATTTCAAACATTCAACAGAAAGGTGTTAGAGCAGATTCCTATATTTTATCAAAGAGAAGTGGCTTAGGCACTAGGCAACAAATAACAAAAAGGTAGTTAGTGGAGTTGTAGTGCTAGGATGTCTAAAAGTGGGTTTGGTTATCCACACCAACAAAAAATGATCAGGTTCTCTCAGCCAAAAGATGTAATGGTAGGTTATCACTTATCAGTAACCCAAAGAACCCATAGGAATCCACTGAGATTGAGGGCAGATGGCAGACAATTGTGTTGTGGAGTTTTGAATTATATGACCAGGCAATATTATCTCCAATAATGTATATATCTCTACTACTAATAACCCAGGAACCACAACAGACTTGACCCAGACAACTGTAGATTATATGCTTCCGCAGATCATGGGGATGTAAATCATCGAAGCCGATGGTAAAGCTTTAACAAAATGTTAACACCCATAGAAAAAGTGGAACCAAATCATGTCTAAATTATAAATACAAATTTTAGTTCACTCCATCCATCCCCAACTTTACAAGCAACCCACTTCATCTCCAGTTGTGATTTTTTTTTTTTTCTCATAGAAAGACAGAACTAGAAACTTGTGGAGAGCAAAAAGGGGAACTAAATAAGGATGAACAAACATGCTAGCTAAGTTAAGTGTTGACGACAGTGTGCTCATAGACCACAGCACAAGCAGATTGAAATCATACCACTCCAGAAGGAAGACGAAGAACAAGCTGTCCTCCGAAAACACTGGAAAAAAGGAAACAATCCCAATAAGAAAACTTTGGATGACATAATAAATTAGGGAACAGATAATTGTAATTGCACACACTTGGAAAAAAAAAACACCTTGGATTCAAAAACCAACCTTTTGACATAGTAGTAGCAGAAGTCTGCTAATATGAAAGTCTGGACGATTTCCGAAATAAGAACCATAGAAGGCCACAACCCATACCCCAAGGCCACGAGCAAGTGTCCGCGAGTATCCAATACCTATTGAGCAATATAATATAGTTTAATAGAGTCGGAATGAAATAAGATAATACACTTTAACTAATAACAGCAACATCCTTGTAAAGCAACTTCAGGTACATGGATCCTCATTTCATCACTAACACAAAAGATAAGAATAAACTAGTATAAATTGGTCCTTTATCATTAAGATGCTTTCACTCCATGTAATCAATAACATGCTGCTTTCAAATAAGACAATAAAGCCATCTCAAAATGTGCCTACAATCAAAATTGATTTAAAGCACATCCATAAACAAGTCTAACCATCAACTTAGCTATTCATTTACATGGAACAACAACAATTTTCCAAAACGTGGAAACAGACTAAACTCAAAGAATACGTATATAATCAATCACAAAGATCAAACCTGGAGAACCCAATGGGCACAGCTCAGGAACCTTGCAATACCAAGTGCAAACACGTAATGAGCTGTGAATGGCTCAACAATCTGAAAAAAAAAACCAGTGGAATCATAGAAGAATTAGTTGTGTGCGCTTTGCTACTAAACTCATTAATGTAAAAAGAATTCCACTATATAATGCAAGACCTTTGTATTCTGCATCACCCTCAACTGGGGCAGTACTGAAACAGCTTCTAAATATACACAAAAGGCCCAGGAAATCCTGTTCAATAAATGATGAGAAGTTGACGGATGTATAAACAAAGCTAGTAGAGCACATGGTGCCACCTGTATCCAAATCAAAGGGTAAACATATTAGTAATATACGAAAGCAACATAGTAGATAGGGGTTTCTTCAAAAAAAAAAATAGATGAAAAAGATAAATCCAAAATGCATCGTCACAAAAAGATGAAGTCAATCAATTTGCCTTTATGTACCCAAAATTTACAAAGTCTTTTGGTACAGATAACAATACAGGATTACAAGATCACATACCTCCAGACTAAAAACTAATAAGTATTATTCAAGATTAACCTTAATCCTAGATGTAAGTATACTCAAACACCAAAATCTTTGTTTCTATAGCTCCATTCATGTGCTTCATATAACTGAGACACATAATTAAACATATTGAGAAAACCAGAATAAGGATGATTAATAGCCCATTCTCAACTCACACAGAGGTTGATTTTGCCTCTTACACACCGATCTGTATTGACACACAATTTTCTGATGAAAAATGAAATGAAGGGGAAGAAAAAAAAAGGTGATAGAGATAAACTCACCACATAGTATATTGCAAAGTTGTCTTTGTCCTCCATATAACTAGACTTCAAATTAAACCGGATCATATAAATAACCCAGAGGGTGGTCACCAGTGTAGCTAAATCAAGCAAAGTGTGTATGTCATATTCCATAACAACACTGCAGTACAATCTCACAGCTAAGAACATTGCTGTAAGCTCCTGCGATTTCAGTGACAGCCCTGCATACAATTCAATCATTCCCCCAATCAATCCTAAATGACCAAAAAAGTAATGATCCAAATCTTCCCTATCAAAATTTGACAAAATTAACATGAAATCCAATCAAGCACAGATTTTTCCCTCCATTTTTTTAACCCCAATCAAAATCGGAACATGCAATTCAGATCACCAATCCTAGAAATCCCCAAATTTGTCTTCAAACCAATCAATCCGAATCAAACGAAACCCTAAAAAAAAAAAAAAAAAAA
>NC_020492.1:4547019-4561982 GCF_000184155.1 Fragaria vesca subsp. vesca
AAAAAAAAAAAAAAAAAGTAGAAAACTTTACCGGCGCAAGTCTTCTCCTTCATGAGCTTATAGATGAGGACTAAGATTCCGCCGGAGTGGACAGCCTCAGCTGCGACGAAGAGGTTATCATGATCGTGAACGACGAATCGGAGCAAAACCAGAGCCGCCATGCCCGCCACCACGGCCAGAAAGCCTTTCACTTTCGGCGGTTGGCGCCGGACCCATGTCGACACGGTGTTGATCGGCGTCTTCGGGGCCCTCATCGGAATTTTGAACTCGTCGCCTTTTCTCTCTGGTTTTGTCGCTTTTTCTAGTTTCGCCGGAGAAGTGTGGAATCGGCGACGAAAGTGAGGGGAAAAGTTTTAGCAGGGGAAAACCAAATAAAACAGAGAGATTGGGAAAGCTTTCTATATAAATCGAAACCCGGGGGACCCGTACGACGTATAAAAGCTCGGCCTTATGGATGTCGTTCGAAGCACGCTACATGTCGTTTTTCTTCTAATTTGAGGTGATTAACAATTTTAGTAATAGTTGATAAGCAGAGGTGGGTTGCGTACGTTTTCCTTATCCAACCAAAAGTAGTAGTTAAATTAGTAATCCTTAATCTGAACCCTTGACCCAAAAAAGGGCATTTTCCTTATTGGTTTCTACCACAATTACATATTTAGTTAATCAGATTACCAGTCAAGTGCTTCACATAGTGTTGTTGTTTTATGTGTGATTTTTTGTTTTTTTTAGATAGCTTGGTTATAAACTTGACGAGGTTGAAATATCTATCATTCTAGTTTCGGTTTTACCCTGCCATATCGCTCTAGATGACATCGGTTAAAATCTCACTAGCATTGTGGTTCAAAATACCCTTCAATTATAAGTTAATTGAATGATACGTCAACATCTACATAAATGACTGTATTAGTAGTCTTACTTAAAACAGAGCTACCTTCTTAGTCTTTGTTGTTGATACTTTGGGTAATGGGTATGTAGAGTGGGGAGTGATGGGAGTTTTGACTTTTGACTCTTTCCTTCCTCAACCTCTTTAACTTTTTAGTGACAAAAGAAACAAGGATACTACTTAGCCGTACTAGCACTTCCAGCAAAGATTAGTTTCAAGAAAAGTGTTGCTATGTCACTGCTATTAGCCACACCTCAGAAGGTTATGCAAGCTAAGTTGTCGCTCTCTCTCTCTCTGAAACAACACTACCTTTGGCCTAAAAAGCTATCAACTTGACATGGTACGTTTATCCATCACAAACAACAAAGAGAAAAAGGAAAGAAATGTTCTGTACTACGAAAAGATGATATTACAAGCAAACTGTTGTTTTATTATGATCGCAAGAAGCTAGTATGTCGTAGTCCTTGGCTCCCCACAATCATGAAACCAACGCTTTAGTGCAGTCGTCAGTGGTTGAACAATTGAAATTAGCAAGTCCATGAATTTGATCTCCTCATTGCAGGCTTCATCTGTTTGTCTTCCTCGAGTGCTATCATTCCCAAATGCGATGGGTCTTCCAACATCATCTTGGCCACCAAGTAACCTGCAATGGACCAAGTCTGGAATTTGCGAGCCTGCTTCCCGACGTAACGACCGCATTTCCCATCATAGTATTCGGGCCAGTTGTCTTTCAGCAATCTGCTCTCGGCAAGTTCAATAGCTCGTCTTGCAATCTGGGGCCGTCCAGTCTTGATGCATGCAGCAGTGAGAAGCCATAGCAGAACTGTATACCACAATGACAACATGTACTCAGTAGAAAGTAAAGGGTGGTAGGTGTCTCATAATGCTGCATTATCCAAGTATCCTGAGGAGAAATCTAAGCAGCTACCAAAAATGGAGTAATCAAGTATTAAGCCGAGACAAAAGACTCCACTTTAAAACTCATGAACCCTTTTAATTATGTTGAAAAAGATGTTAACTTTTCCACATGAATATAGGAAGTGCAAGAGTTATGGATCTTCAACTCATTTGTATCTGCTACTCTGTCCTAGGAAACTCCTACATTCTTGCTATTCCATTTCAAATCTATTCAGATTTCAGATCACTGGCTATGATAACATAGACGTTTTCTTGATAATGTTTCAAACATTAAATCATTGGTATAAAGAAACTACACTATCATATTGCCAAACAAAAGGGACAATTGACCAAGAAGTTGAATCAAATGTATTAAGATCATTGAACTATGAGCAAAATAATATTGACGTGGCTCTATTGGAACCTAAACATTTCTCTTCAGGTCCCCTACTTATTCACTCATGAATTTATAAACATGAATTTACCCGCACTCATTCAATTTAATTTAAAACATAATAATAATAATGTCTCCCATCCTCCCCTCTTGACTGATGAACCTATTCTCCAATTTCCCAAAAACCATCAGACGTTACGGTACAATTTTGTGCAGAGAGAACTATAGTTAGACAACATACCTGGCCAAGAACCTCCATTGTGGTAGCTCCATCTAGTATTTTTTGGGTCACTTCCTGTTTCAATCCTCCATTCATGACTGTCTATGGCTGGATAACAAACCTTTAATGGCATTTCTCCTGCCAATTCCTCCCATCGTGACTCTATGAGATCCATGATTGCCATGGATTGTTCAGGGGTTGCCAAGGATGAAAGAATTGCTACACAATTACCCAAGCAAAACCAGCGGAAATCCATTCTTGCAGGACTCACATTCCCAATAAAGTAACCGCCATGTGTTGGCATAAAATCAAAGACCCAGTCTGGAAGAGAATCTGGTATCACATTGAACTTGTTGACAGCTGTATGTGAGTATTCTTCAGTTTTATATCGATATATGTCATTTAACTGCTTAAAGTCGAGCCAAAAGTAACTTCTCATGTGATAGCTCAAGGCATGAAGGCGTTTTACTATGCGCTCAATGAATTCCTTCCCCTCATCATCTTGCTTAAGCAAAAGCAAAGCACATCTTAAAGCCATGAAGAAAAGAGCCTGAATTTCAATGGGATATCCATAAACACCCTAGAAACAAACAACCAATGTGGAAGTCAGTATATGAATTGAAAAGATAGGTAGCACATGACCAACTGCATAATTACATAAATTTGGAGCTCGTATTATTGACAGAAAAAGATCAAGAAGATTTCCAACTAGAGCAACCCCACTATGGCTCCTATTACAAGAAAACATGTACTCCAAATGTACTTTCTTAATTCAATGGTCATTCACAAATTATTCGGGCAAGGAAATCTTGGGGTTCAAATGGTAAATGCTACAAGCTCAAAACTAACAAATTATACATGCATATTCTCATACATGAAAGACTGTAACCACTCATGACATCATTCATTCACAGAAAGTCAGCAATGCTTGTTACCACTTATTAGATACAAAGTTATAGGACAACATTATTTTGGAACTTACCATTCTTCGATCAATCATGCAGCATCCATCAGCACAAAGAAGGGTTGGAAATGTGTCGAAGCCCTCCGAAAGACATAAACTTAGAATAAGCCGCATACCCTTCTGGCATTCAGGTCGATCAGCCAATGATGTGTCTCCAGTAGATTTTGTGTATGCGCGAAGCAATATGATCCACCAAAACCCAGAATCAACCGGAGCAACTCTTCCTATAGCACTCTCACCAAAATCTGCCATTAATGTCTCAGTGTTCCTGACTGGATCATGGAGTACTTTGAAACTAGCTGGCATTACTCCTTCTCCTAGCTGGAACCTATCAATCTTTTTCTCCCATGACTGCAAACGAAGAGTCTTCAAGATAAAGTTTTTAACAATTTCAGGTTCACCATTCATCAGAAAAGCCAATGCGCTGGGGACAAAGTCTCTCACAAACACCTTCAGAGATTCATAAGAAAAAACAAGTAGAAAATCAGTGCGCTTGCCAACTTCATGGAACTGAATCTGCCTAGAGTTGGTAAATCTTAGTTAAGGAAGTGATAAGTTTTTATATACAGTATATCCTTCTTTTCTTCAACAACAACAACAAAATATCAAGGGGAGAATTTTAGACAGCACATCCACTGTTTGAAGAATAGTGTTAGAACACCGAATCAGCAGGTTAATTATAAACCTGCGAACATGTGGCGGAATACCGTGAGTGATGAATAAATTTTGCCAGTCATTCCTCAAGGGGGTGACAAAGGCTTATTTGCACTAAAGACAGTCTTCCCCAAGCTTCCACATGCACGATCCTAAAAAGGTATGGATATGAACATGGTGGTCATCACAAACTAAAATGTTTTCCCGCACGACATCTGGAAGGGAAAATTTAAGCCTTTTAAACCTATTTCTATGATGTACTGCCACCCTAACTTGGATGCATCATGGACCGTAATGGTTTCATCATTGTGGGGGTTGCAAAATTAACTGTCTGAACATACCCTTTCATAACAGTATGACCACAGATTGAAAAATAAACAATCCAAAAATATGCAACAGTAAAGTTTTAAGCATTAAGATTAAGAAACATGACATTATTGAGACATTAAGACTCGGTGTTCCAAGCCTAAGGAACAAAATGAATGAAGGGAGCTACTGATTAGAAAAATACCACCAAAAGGGCCAACAAAGACTCTACCTGATCATAATTCAGTTTTTCATCAGATGTATCTGTTGCAGCAATTGTCCCAACTGGCTCACCACGGAAAAACACCAATGAACGCCTCAAATTCTCCCATGCTTCAGCAACCATCGGATGTGGCTCAAAGCCAGCATGTGATCTAGGAGTACAACTAATGACTGACCTTCTACTACAAGGGGAAAATAAATATTCCGGTGGTTCATAGTTTCTGGAAGAGTTCTCCGGATGTCGAGCTGAGTGACGTGGAGAAAATCCCACAGATAATTCACTGAGTGACCTCTCATCAAATGATCGTTGTCTCTCCATATTCAGAGGTTTAGGTTTGTCTAAAAGCTTTGAGAAATCAATTTCCTCAATTTCTGCCACAGTAAATAGGGAATCCATGTGTCTTGTATTTCCATTCTGAGACACATCCCCGTTGAACGATGACATTTCTATAGATTTTAAAAGTGGATGGTAGGTTGATAACTCACCCAAATGGATAGTTTAGTGTTCAACACCTGCAAATCAACCACCATAAACCATTCATCAGTAGCAAAATACAGTACTCATCTATTTCTACCTCTCCTAGGTGGTCATTAACAACATGTCAGATGCTCTTTTAATCCAGCAGCACAAGTAAAGAACTGTAAACGCTAATGTAACCAAATAGAAGTATTCACCTTATCTATTCAAACTTTGGTGTATCACACAGGAAAAGTTCACCCTTTAATCTCCCAGTTACAATGATTTATACATCAAAACCAATACATTTGATTGTAACACAGAAGCTCTGGCAAACCAATGAGATTGTTGTGTTCAATACTTCAAACTTGAGCAGTTAAATCTCTAAATATACAACAACACAAACATGAAAGTTGGGTTTCTGATTTCTGAAAAGCCATATAATGCTCAATTCATCCAATTCCAGCAATTGGGTCTCTAAACATAGTCCCAGATAACAAATCCAACAACTACAGAAGAAAAATGATCTGAGATCCAATCAAGTTTGAGTTCTCTGCCAACCCAAATCAACAAAAGACATGCATGCATTACCAAAATGGAATTGAATTCAAGAACACAAGAGGACTAACCTCTCAAGGGTCTCCAGAGGCCAAGCCTTTGAGGTATAAACTAAGCTGAAACACAAGAAAAACAGAACAAGAGCTCAGTGCTAATGAGAGTGTATTGTTATAGAATCTTTGTTGGGTACCATGAGAGAAGCGGTGGTGGGTTCACTGATCGACCGGCTCAGTCGGTAATGGAATTGGCAGAGATGACTGGCAGATGGGGTTCAGGTTTGAAGCTGTGATGCCTTAAAATCTAGAATGGCATTGCCACGCTACCCAACATCACTGAAAGACAGCCTATTTGTCTTTGACATATGTTATGAGAGACCCTCTGAGTTGTACGGAAGATACAAGAGGTTTGACACTTTGGTGCAACGTGGGTGAGTTTGATTGACTGTGATGGGCAAACTAGGCAAGGACCCTGTGACTATATCCCTCATATAGGTTTCACTCTCTTTAACATGATTGCATCATTGCATGGCAAGAAGGTAAAAAATCAAATATGTGTTGGAGGGTGTGGGTGGCTTTGGGACTTGGACCCTGTTAAAAAATACAGAACAATGAGCCAAATTGGGATTTGAATTGAGTTTACAATAATACAGATGCTTTGTGTGCAGACTGCATAGAGATGAGAAAGGTTTTGTCTTCGTGCATAGATAGGGAGAGGCAGTAGATCCAAAGTGGCTGGTGAAGCCTAAACGGTGATGCGGTTTTCTGATTCTGTTGCTCTTTTAAGCATTCAGCCAAAAGTGGGGACTTCATGGACAACGAAAATGCTACAAGGGACGTCTCACATGTGATGGATATGTTCATCACAACAAAATTGCATAAGATGGATCCAATAATTAATAAGACTAAAAATCAGCCTAATTTAACAGACCAAAAGGATAGAAGTTTGCATTTTCGGCCTAATTTCTCATGCCAAAGAAAATAACAGTCGAGTTTTTTTTTTCTTTTTCCTTTTTTTGCAAGAACAGTCGAGTTGATATTAGGTAGTAATGCTCCCTATTTTTTTTTTTTTAATCGTCGGTTTAGAATCACTATCTATTGTCATAACAAAAATGAGAAAAATGTATATTGTTATACAAAATTCAAGTTTATAACGTCAAAATCAACAATCTGTGAGTATATATATACCTTGTTCGCTTATTATCCGTAAGTCTGTAACACACAAGATGTTATGAAGCATATATTTTCCCTATATCAATCATCTTGCTTAAAGGAGGTCGGGGATCCTCAATGGCTCTCTTTCTCTTATCTCTTGCACACCCTAGCCATCATGGTTGGGCAGCCTATAATGGTGTTTAGCACCATCACCAAGCAGATCTCTGATCAATGCATCGCGCGACCTTCATGTGGCAATCACAACAACCAACACCGACTTTGTTCGACAATTTTGTTTTCAGGTTTTCTCTTCATAGGGACATACCTACATGAATTACAAGCAAATGATGAAATTGTCCTTGGGAGCCACTCAAACTGGTTATCAGAAGACGATTTGGAAGGTGACTGGCCAAGCAGAGAGATTAAAGGGTGCCACACAGGTGGCTTACTCCTCTTTAGTAAACTAAGACAGTCATCGTTGGAATCATCGTTGGGTGATTTGGTCTTCCTAGTCATGTTGGCGAAGATGGAATCCTTTAGAAACCTGGGTTCACTTCGACCACGCAAAGGACGTCTAAAGGCTTAGGGGAAGGATCGTCTTCGTCCTCAAAACATAGCGACAAAACATAGCGACAATGCTTTGGTATTCAAGTGCGGTGTTGTGACATCCCGAATTTTGAAGTTGATCATATTATATTTTTCTTGTTGGAAATAGAAAGTAGATGTTTCCCAACTACTTTTAACGATTTTTTGAAGTTTATTAGAGGAAGATAAGAGACGCTGACATGACGAGTTCGGATTGGTAAATAAGCTAACACGTGGCGAATCCTAACCTATAAATAGTTGAACTAGCTACTTTTTTTTTTTTGTCGCATTACTTCTCTTCTTCACTCCTTACATTTTTACTTCTCTCTCTCTCTCTNTCNTATNTCNGTCNCTACNGCTANCTACACGTATCGAGTACCTACTAGGTCTAGTACGTTACGACGTTCGTACGTACGTACTACGTACGTACGTACGTCGTACGTACGTACGTACTACTACGTACGTACGTACGTACGTACGTTACGTACGTTACGTACGTACGTACGTTAGTTACGTAACGTTAACGGTTAACGTTTAACGTTAAACCGGTTTTAAACGTTTTAAACCGGTTTAAACGTTTAACCGGTTTTAAACGGTTTAAACGGTTTAAACGTTAAACGGTTAACGTTAAGGTAACGTAAGTAACGTAACGTACGTAACGTAACGTACGTACGTACGTACGTACGTACGTAGTACGTACGTACGTAACGTACGTACGTACGTACTACTACTTACTTACTTACTTACGTTACTTACTTACTTACTTCTTCTTCTTCTCTCTCTCTCTCTCTCTCTCTCTCTCTCTCTCTCTCTCTCTCTCTCTCTCTCTCTCTCTCTCTCTCTCTCTCTCTCTCTCTCTCTCTCGATCTATAACTTCAACGGATCATAACTTTTTATTCGGAACTCCGTTTCTGAATCAAATACGGAAATCTTGTGTGCTATTCTATCCACTGAGGTTTGAGTTAGATTCTTGGTTGTTATTAGATGACTCGTTTTAGGAGGTTTGGTTTACGATCAGTATTCTAGGTGGGGATTTGTGATGTCGAGGTGAGTTGTTTTTGTAATATGTTTCAAATACTCATTTTTTCTATGAAAATGTTGGAAAAGCATGATTTTGATTTATTACGAAATACCTTTCTATTTTCAAGTGAAGCATGTCTATTTACGAAATATGTAGATTGAGTAAGCATATCTATTACGAAATATATATTATGTGTTGGATCCGTTGGACTAGTCATAGAACACGACAACCTCTTGATTGGTTATGCCGAAATAAGGATGTCGCACACGGTGGTATAGGACTTGAAGATCACTAGGTTCCTGTGGGGTACACTAAATTGATGTGTATATGATATAACGTGTGTCAAATGACATGGCTTTACAACATATTACATGATATACTCACTGAGCATGTGGTTTTGCTCACCCACCCATCTCTAATATCTTTTGCAGATAAGTAATTAGATTTTACCAAGCCGAAAAGGGGTTAGACGAAGAGCCTAGAGTGGAGAGCTTAGAATAGTGTTTTGTTAACATTTTGCTTTGTAACACTCACACCTCGGATTCGGTGTTAGGTGTTTAAAACCCACTTACACCGAGACCTGGGTGTGACAGGTGTTCTTGAGAATTGTGGAGTACTAGCGAGTTGCGAAGTTCCAACGCATTATGGCGGTGCTAATTCCAGAAGTCTCGGCTTCAATCACGCGCAACGTATATGGATGGGTGTCCAACAATGGTGGGGTGCCCACATCGGTTTGGAGACCCAAGACAATTGGGTTGTCTAATTATGTTTGAGCATTAAACTTATATGGGCTTGGGAGCCAAATCAATCGGATGGGCTTTCATGAATTAGACTCTTTTCTGGTCCAAACTAACGAACTTTAATCCTCTACTAGGGTTTCATCTTTGAGATCTCGAAGGCGTGGTTCAGCATAAGACATTTTGGTTTGGCCTATTGGGTACTAGTGAATCTTTTGAAATAGTACCGAAGAAAGATTCAAGCTGTTTAGTGGAGCATGAAGTTCTCATTGAATGAACCTATTCCTATATATCATGTTGGATATTACCCCAATTGTTTGTTCTGTTTGTATATGACGGCGGTAGGGTATGTAACAGTCATTCTGATTTGAGGCTAGCACAAATTAGAAAACACAAAATACATTATAATGGGCCAAGGGCATAACCCTAGCCCAAGTAGGCAAGCCCAAAGGTATTCCAAAGAAAATTCTCGGCCCAAGCTCTACAAGGCTTACATGACATAGCTACTTAAAGTCACCGTTGTCGACCTAACCCCTGTTGCCTGCTTTGAAGCACTCAGCTACATTCACGCCGTTGCCAACATCACGTGCCCCACCATGCTACGAAGACCGCCCAACCTTGCACGATGTCGCTACACAGCCCAGACTGCACCCTAAAGCCCATATCGTAAACTAGTTGTTGCCCTAAAACCATGCCCGACTGGGCCAACCTCCTCGCAAACCAGATGACAACTAAGAAGATATGAAATATATATACAACCCATCAAGATCAATCACTAGATCTTAAAGCCCAAACAAGTATTAAAACACTACCCATGCATAATAATTGATTACATGCCCAGCAGCAAAACCTCAAGACCAATGAGGCTGGAAGCCGACACAGATTCGGGCAACTCTGGACGAGCCAAATTGTGAATAGGAGAAGCCTCAATCTTAGGTGTTTAGGGTTTTGGAAGATACTAACCATAAAACCCTGGACTTTTGGTTGGAATCTAAATAGCGTGTGTGTGTGTGTATATATATATATATATTAATAGAGGAAGGATCTAGAGAGGATGTCCTTACTTAAGAATTTAAGGTTTTTACTATTTTACATTAGTCGATGAGTTAATTTAAAGATTGTAACTATAAATCTTTTAAATTCATATGCAAGAACAATGTCTACTAAATATCAACTAATTTTATAATCATTTAGTCATTCAAAATTGCGTAAACAGTTGTAGACTGTTGGATAAAATTAAAAAGACACTACGTCACGAAACGTTTCAGGGCAGACATTCACCATCGTCTGATAGCTTAAAATATGTAGCGTAAGTGTCTCTATGCTACCCAAACGATGGAGAAAAGCCATAGACTATTATGTACCCGGACGACTGATGAATCTAAAGACAATGTCATATGAGTTTCGTACGATTAAGGAATTGAAGGTATTATGTCATCTGTTGTATAATTAAACTATAGAAGAATGTTGGCAATGTAGCATTGTAACTACATATTAATGTTCTTGGAATGTGCAAACGCTACATATATATGTCGTTGAAAAATTATATAAGGTCTACAGAGATATAGAATTATATGTAGTTTGAAGTTGTTTTCAACGAATTCCTGTCGTTGAATACTATATACAAACTACAGAGATATGAACCATCTGTAGTCTGAAGTTGTTTTCAATCACATAAATATATCGTTTGTTTTAGCATCATACTACAAATTTTTGCTTCAGTGAAACTATATATAGTTTGAAGTTGTTTTCAATAACAATTTTATGTCGTCTGAAAGCATTCTAGCTAATCGACATATATTAGGTGTCATCTATGAAATTTGTTGTTTGAGAAAAATGTAGTCTAAATTTTGACAAAATTTAGAGAGACTTCCACAGTTTTTAAATTTATATTTTGTTACTTTCATACGACAATTATATGTAGTCTAAGTTTTTCAACTTACAAAAAATTTGAGACATTCAAATTCATTAGTTTTCACCCTAATTAGACAACATAACTTTTGTTTTTTGTCGTTTGAGTATATTGATATGATTCATGAAATTCATTATGTCGTCTAAAGGCTATCATCTCAAGCCATTTGTAATGTATCGCGAATATTGTGCTAAGCAAATTATTAAACATTTTTCATTTTGGTTAATTTTTTTATACAATTCATATGTGGGTAAGTAACTAAGGAATGAGTGGCTTTGATTGTCATAATGCATGTTCAAACTAATAACATCCTCACATTAAGAGTTTAAGGAGGCCATCTCTAGAACCAAATTAACTCCATATTAATATTACAACACATCTCTTATCAGATGTTTCGTAAATATACTTTCTAATACGGTTTTTCTCCAATATAGTTGCCAGGAGGATAGTAGCTACAAATCACAAACACCCACCCATTTTTATAGTGGGCCTTAGCACAACCAAGATCAGTTGAATTTTTTCAAACTACTTGAGTGTAATGCCCACACTGGTCCTTAAGGCAAGTATTGAAGGCATAGTCATAGTTAGGCTTCTCACTCACCCAAAGCTTTGTAGCTTCCGCACCGGTTATGTCACCAGAACCTTCAGCTAAGCACTCGCCATATGGTCCCTTAGAATGCACCATTTCGCATGTCTCAATTTTTGTATTAGCATAGTCTTATGCGTAAGCTGCTAGTGTGTCATTCCATTTGAGTTGACCTCCGCTCGAGCTTTGTTGTGTTCATCTAGGAAGTCTTGGTGGGGATTGGAGGAAGTTGGTATGTCACACCCCAATTTTCGAAGGATAAAATTTCAAAAATTTGGGCATAATAAAACTCAAAATCTTAATATCCCATAATCCTGTTCAACAATTTCCAAAACTAAAAACAAATACTGGAAATATAAATATCGATAAACTCATCAACCGAGTTAAACATTTATCTACTTAATTACATCAACTTCCAAAAGTCTAGTAAAAACTACTTCGCTTACATGAGCTTAAAAACAACTACCATAAAATACAAATAATTGTATATCGTCAAAAACCCAGCTCGTAGGCCACTGCCTCCTACCTTCTGATCATCACCTGCAGGTCTAACCCCTACACCACGAATTGGTGCACCGGGTTGTAAACAACAAACCCGGTAAGCTAAAAAGCTCGTATGAGTAACTCTCAAAATAATAACCCAACAATCCCAACATCACATATAATTAAAACTGGTAATTCCTGCATTAGCAACTTAGTTCAGGAATCGCCTAAAAGCAAGAGAATTCAAAAGAAACAATTAAGAAAACACAATAATTTAAAATCACTCAAAATCATAAATGAATCCTATAAATAAACATAGTTCAAGAATTCTATTAAAATCACACAATTAAGATTTAAGAATCTCCTGCGGATAAGCATAGTTCAGGAGATACTCAAAGTAAGAAATTTATACAACACATAAGAACATTACACAAACATTTCTCTACTCTTACTTATGAGTTCGCCAATACTTAGTCATCCCTCATAAGTAACCAAACAAATGCGTACTCATGGGTTCGTCAACACTTAATCATCCCCCATGAAGTACCGACTGACAGACTAGAGCTCTATACTGACCGTAACCAACCACCCGGCCAAGGCTTGGTTCCCGGTCCACCACGAAGGCTCCTAATCTAATAATCACCATTAAGGCACACATATACACAGCTAATGCACACAATCACCAATAAGGCACATATTCCAATACTCTCCCAACATAACACTTATCAAATCACAAAATAATAATATAATCATAACCGTACCTATCACCCGATTAAAGGCTAGGAACCCGGTTTGACTATTTAAACAACAATTCAAATATAAAATTATCATCAACAACATCACAAGAGCACTTCATAAATTATATCTTTCCACCTAGATATATTTATATAAACAAAGGCATAGATATTCCCACTAGAAAATCTATCAACAACCATATTTCAACATCACATTATCACATGATCGAAAGTCCTTTTGAAATATTTATTTTTAACAGAAAACTTGTTTTCACTTACCATGAGCCGTTGACGATCAAGCTCATTTATTTTTAAAAACAAAGTCATTTTCCTTCAAGGACAATTTCACAATTAATAAAACAAAATTATAAAGTAAATTCGGTTCCTTAAGAACCCATATGAGATTTACTCACAATATAAAAATAGCATCATAATCATCAAACAAAACCATTACCATCGTCATCATAATAATTATCATCATCATCATCCTCAAAAACAACATCACAATCATCATCATGATAATTATAAATATTTGGTCCCAAAGTGGACCTTGGTGAGATGTTACTCACCTCAAATCCAGCTACGTCTTCGCACGCACAACACAAGCACAACACCAACTTTGTCAATCACCTAGGTAGCACAAAACAACTTAGTGACCAACAAAACAAGCGATCAACTTAATGACCAACTTTGTCACTAACAACCAAGTGATTACCCTTTACGCCAACTAGCTAAAACCTAACTCAAAGATTTACCATAACGAGGCAATCCTCGTATGAGACCTCCCAAGGTCACCGAAACCCATGAACAGTCTATGATAACCAAAAATGATTACTTCTATGTTCAGATTCTATAAACCAACACCGAAAGAAACGACTTCCGGCAAAGCCCCAACATACTCAAGCAACATTGAAACCTACAATCTACATGCTCACGTACTCGTATCGACAAACACAACCTAACAATTACTCCTAACCACCCAACCTCTGTCAAAGGCGCCGTCACGCGCCGGCGGCGAGTGGGCCCCACGCGCCACCCTACCAACTTACGAATTAGCCCAAGCTCACAACACAAAACTTGTAGATTGAAGAGAGAGGAGCATCTTTTATACCTGAGGTTTCACCTAAAACGGCCGGAGCACGCCGGAAAACTCGTCGGAAGGTGGAAATCCACCACCGTAACTCTACACCGTGAGTCGTGCTAGGAGACTACCAGAAAAAGAACCAGGGCACCAAGGAGAGCCTATCCCGACCGGTTCCAAGCTGCGTCGCCGCCGCCGGAGGGAGAATTCCGGTCGGGTTGCAAACCTGGTCGCTGCCCTCCCTGTTGGCGATCGATTAGCACCGATCCGGCCGAGTCGCCCTCACTCACTAACACAGGGAAGATTGCGCCGAGGAGAGGAAGATTTTCCGACCGGTGTCGTCGTCTGGGTTGGCCGGAGTCGGCCGAAAAACTCGGGTCGGGTCGTCCGGGTCCGGGTCGGGTCAGCTGAAAAACTTTGACAGTGAGGGTGAGGCGCGGGAGAGAAGGGAAGAGAAAAAGAGGGTTTTCCGGAAAATGAAAAGAGAACCCTGACTTTTTCTTATTTAACACAAAACCCCGGAAAACCACGAACTTCTGTTGACCATAACTTCTTCATACGAAGTCCGTTTTACGCGTGTCACGTGTCTACGAACTCGTATCGCCATGCTCTACAACTTTCGTGAAGGAAGTTTCCCG
Source organism: Fragaria vesca subsp. vesca (assembly GCF_000184155.1). Lineage (NCBI taxonomy): Eukaryota > Viridiplantae > Streptophyta > Magnoliopsida > Rosales > Rosaceae > Fragaria > Fragaria vesca. The sequence goes on from NC_020492.1 coordinate 4,561,503, forward strand.
AGAAACCCAACCGATTAAAAAGTCAACTCTTAACCCTTCAAAATAGAGCATTTTCACAGAACTAAAAACTCGACTACTTCCAGTCCACTCACTAAACCACAAATCCATACAACTCTTACTTAAATAATTTCTAAAATAATATTAGAATTCTGAGGTATTACATGGTACCTGCGGTGGTATTTGTTGATTAATTGGATCTCAGTGGAGAAAGTCAGGAGTTGGTACATGCGGTGGAACTTTGTTGGGTTGATCAATCGGTTCTTGATGAGGATGGTCTTGGTGGGAATGCTCATGGTGGGAATGGTGACCCTTTTTTCTAGCTTGAGAGACATGAGACCCAAAGATAACTGCTAAGATGCACAAACCGAAGAACTTGTTAAATCCCATGATTTTTCTCTATCAAATTCAAGTGTGTAATGAAAAATGAGATTGTGCATTTAAATATAGGGTTTTGGCAGTTATTTTTTAACAAAAAATGTT
>NC_020492.1:4562002-4586704 GCF_000184155.1 Fragaria vesca subsp. vesca
ACTACTTTCAAGTGTGAAGAAAATTTAGAAACTAATTACGGTCATCCTTTAATTTCGTAAAAAAAAACACATCCCTTGAATGGGAGATATTTTCCTGCTAATATGTGTTCATTCTATTTTCCTCCATATAGTAATATTTTTTTTTCTAAAATTGGCTAACAATTTTTTTTTCTTATTTTAAAAATAATTTCACACTTACGTTGACCACTTTATTGTTGGGGTGTCAAGGCTAAACTGAAATCATTGGACTACCTTTAAATTTTACATGTTTCACTATCTTTTATTATTTTATGTTGAAGTCTAGTAGAGTAAAGTGTCACTGAGTCGTGTCTTGTTGGTTAGTTAGCCTAACTAACACTGACATTATAAGGATGAGGTAGACTAAAGGATTTTCTTTTTGTTTTACAGTCTACTACATTAAAGCACTGAAGTTTTTAGGTATATTTCTTGTTTTATCATCCTGTTAGTTCATTTCACTTTGATATTTCTCTTTGGGGTCCGGTTCAAGGGACACAAAATTTAACACTATTTTTTACACTAATTTTTATCCATTAGATCTTAGTTAATCAATTGGTTGTCATTAACTGTGAGTATGACTTGACAAATGACATGACAATAATATATTTTCCAAATAAAAAATAAACGAATTGATTTGAACAATTTTCTAAAGAAAATCAAAGCAAAATCTCGTACGATTGAGTGCAGAAGAATTCCAAATGAACTCCAGATATGGCATAGAAGGTGTGCTTCCCTCTTAAAGTAATACCCAATAAGACCATCTTCATGAAAAAAAAGGCAGTGATAAAAGAAGAGTGTAGATAAGGATAATTAGATGTAGTTCAGTATCGTATAGTGTGATTCCTTCCTATGTATTCTACAAGTAAAGAGTTAGGGTTTGTCCAGGTGCGTCAAGTTTGCAGAAGAATACGAATTAGGGTTTGCCCAGGTGAGTCAAATCCTATATAACATGATCGATTGAATTGTCCATTCAATTAAGATGATCAATTAGATTGTTTACAAATCATTGTACGTATTTGATGGCTTCCTACACATGAATATGAGCACACACCTATTTTTCATATGTGAATTCCTGGATTTTCTTTTTTCGTTGAAGACACACCGTGTTCTATCTTCTAGAGGTCAATGTAAAACTTTTCCTTTGATTTTCATTAAAGAAAATTGTTAAATTAAACTCATTTGTCTTTGAGCTTTTTTATTTGGAAAATATATTATTGTCATGTCACTTGCCAAGTCATACTCACAATTAATTACAACCATTTGATCAACTAAAATCTAATGGATAAAAATTAGTATAAAAAATAGTGTCAAATTTTGTGTCCCTTGAACCAGACCCTTCTCTTTGATATCAACATTTTATATTTGGAAAAATGACATTGTAGCACAAGATCAAAGATATAAGCACACAAAAAAAAACCCACATTCAATAAATTTTAAACAAAAAGGAATATAGACGCCTATTATGACAGTTGTTGAATTAGGCATATATGCTCATTTATCTTCAGGAAAAATCGACTAAACAATGCCTCAAGTATTGCTCGTTCTAAACTTTCATACCTGAAATTATCACATTAGTATCTCAGTTATTGATGTCGATCCAATTTTGCTACACATAGTCTATAGCGATGTTAAGTGGCAAAGCACATGTCATATTTCGATGGGTAGTTCCGTCATTCATACAAAACCCTTATACATACAATTATAATATCCCCTTTATCTCTCACTTTACTCCCGCTTTACTCTTTTGGTGGCATTTTCTATCTCATAGTGAGTGAGAGACTCTCGATGAAAAGAAAGAAATGCAATGAGTCAATATGAGCATTTCGTTGTAACAATACGCTTAGACATCTACGTTATGCAATATATGCAAGTTTATTTTGTAATATCTTCAGGTTGTTGTTGTTTTTTTTTTTTTGGTATAGTTGTTGTTGCGTTTTTGCTATGAAATGAGTTGTGTTGTGGTAATTTTTTATGAATTTCTGGGTATGAAATGAGACAATGAGTTGTGGCAATTTAACATGTTTTGAAATGTATGGATATGAAAATAGATAAAAGGTGTTAATAACATTAGCCTTTTTTACCCGGGAGCCCTTCTAGTGAGAACTCTTAAGTTGAGGACTTGGTGAGGACTTTTTGGCTTATCCCATCTTTCGATCTTATATCTACATCTTGACCGTTCAGTTTATAGGTATTTATGAGTAGATCATTTTTTCAAATTTTCAGCTATATTGAAACTTGTTAAGACATATTCATAAGTGTGATTTATCAATTATAAACTTGAATTGTTCATATTTGACAGATTTGGTTCGTCCATTAATTTGATATAGTTTGTTATCTTAACGAACACCAATTTAGGTGAAAATTTGTAGAAATGATCTACTCATATAAACCTAAAAACTGAACGGATAAGATGTTAAAATGTGATCGAAAATTGGGTCTTTTAAACCATAAACCGAAAAGTCCTTACCAAGTCCTTAACTTAAGGGTCCTCACTAGAAGAGCTTCCTTTTTTACCCTATATTTTTTATTTTTTATTTTTTACCTATATTTTTTATTCTGGGAGAGGAGAGTACTAAACAATACGACACCGTTAGATGCATCCGGGTAGTGTGCCAAGTTGCAACCAAAACCCTCAGAACTCAGAAGTCCCTAAACCCTTAACACCACAGTAACACAAGAGCTCAAGCCTTCAACCATGGCCGATTCTGAAGCTAACCCTCAACAGAGACAAACCCATAAGAAAAAGAAGAACAAGAAGAGAAAGCAGACCGGACCATACGAAGAATCTGAAAGACCCACCAAAACAAACCGCACCAATTCACCAGAGAACAACGAAAATCAACAACAAGACCAAAACTTTGAAGTTGAAGGAGCTGAAAAACCCAACCAAGGTGGTCCATGGAGGAACCTGGAGTTAATTCTGTCAATCCAGAACAAAGACCTTGATCTTAACAAGTTAGTACACTCTTCTTCATCCCCATTTTGTAGTTTTTGTTGATGCTTTGATTTGTTTAAGTCTGTTTGATACACGGAGCTTTAGTTCTAGCTTTATATAAAATTGGGTATGATGAAAGTTTTGATCTTGACAATAAATTCGATGAAAGTTAGAATCTTGTTGAACTATTGAACTTATATGGCTCAGTTTAAGCCAACAAGTGGGTTGAATTTGATTTAAGCTCTTGGGTTTGTATTGGACTAGGGTTGTTATGTATTGGTGTGCATGTGTGTGAAGACCAGGACTTTAAGCTACGTGTTGTCTGCATTGACTTGTTAGTGATCAAAAGGAGGGTTAATGTTTGGTTTTGATGAATGAGGGATGTTAATGCAGGAAGGTGGAACTAGCGTATGATTTTCTGATGTCGAGAGTAAAGGAAGAAGGACGGAGCAGTGATGAGGATGATCAAGCAGTGAACATGTCACGTTTAGTAATGTTTGGCAGTGAGTGGATCCAGTCGTTGTTGATTTCTGAAGGGAAGAAGGTTCAGAGTGGTGGAGACAAGCATCAAGCTGAAGCTATTGATACGTTTTTGGATTTAAGATGCTGGGAGATTTTTAAATTCTGTCTGGAGGAGTCTCTGAAATTAAATGTTTCCTTAAGTTTCTCACGGAACCTTTTACGCTCTATATGTTGGATTGCAAGGAGTGCACTGTCCTTAATGAACCCAACATCTTCATCTCCAAGAGATTTTTTTGCCATTGGTGAAGGGTTACAGTTGTACACTACTGTGCTTGATTGTATTTCTATGGTATTTTCATCCCAAGAAGGCTTCTCAAATGAAAATTTGGACATGTGGATTTCAACTGTAAGTTCAGTTCTTGACCTTGGACACAAATTTTACAGTGAAGCTCCTGTTAGTCATGATGAGGGTGTATTTGTTTCCCGATTCTTGTGCTTGGTGCTTGAGCCATTTGCCAGGTTTTTAAGGGCTCACGGAGCTCGGAAAAATGGATTTCATGATTTTAGTGAGAAGCTTCTTGAGCCTCTCTTGCATCTCTACGGTCTCTTGCCTCTTCAGATTGGTGGAAGTAATCCTGGTTGGACGAGAAACTTACTGAAGCTTGTTGAAGATGTATTATCTCATGGGCTATATCACCCACTCCATATTGATGGGTTTTTGAGCTTATGCAGTACTGAAAAATACGCCACATCCAAATATGAGAAGTCAAAAGATTCCAAAACAATGAACGAGAGCTATCATAGACATTTATTTGATAAAGTGGAAGGAATTTTAGCTGCAAAGAATGCATTTGCAGTAGAAAGCATAGGAGTCTTGTTTCAACTGCTTATAGATCAAGTTAAAAAGCTAAAGACGGATTCAGCGCTGACTGCAAGTGGCAAAATGATGGGGAAAAGTGAAGGTTCAAGGCATATAGAAGATAGTTCATTGGGTCAAACATCTATGATGTCTTCTGAGAGTCGTATTATTGAAACAAACTATCACTCAACTAGTTTCAATCTGGAAACACGAAGGTCCCTTTACTATTTTTTTGTACTGATTATGGAGCCTCATTTGCTTGAGATCAATGGCTTTCTTGAAACTAAGCTGAAAGTGGGCCCTGAATTGTTGGATGTTCGTTGCACACTTAAAGCCATCAATAGTGTACTTTTGGTCTTTATGCATGAAAAGATTTATCTGAGAACAGAGGATGCCTCTGAGGGAGCTTGTCTTAAATTTTTGAAGAAGGCTTATAATATCGTCATGTCATTGTCCTCTGATTTGATTCAGTTGTCAGTTACACACTCAGATAGTTTTACTCTAATAGCAAATGAGGTACTTTCTGCTGTAGGCTATCTTTTGGAGATTGAATATGATGTTCTAGAGAATGATCTGCTAAGCTTGTGGTTAATGATGCTCTCATACTTGGCCATTGGGTTTTCTTTGGTGGATTCTCCGGATAGATGCTCATTATTCTCCAAGATAATAGATATTGGATGCCAATTAATTATGCTCTATAGTCAACTTCGTCAGGTTAGTAGAATGCTCTTTGATAAATCATTTTCCCTTTTTACTGATAATTTGTTTTGTTCTTTTGAAGTTTTAAACTTCTAATGTACTTGTGATTGTGATTGTAATCCCATTGGTACTCCTATTGCACCATTGCAGGTGGATACTGCTATCTTTGCATTGTGTAAAGCAATGAGGGTTATTAATTTACATAATATCGATGGTGATCTGAACTATGGTAGATTTGTCATTCCTTTTCATGGTGAAGCATATGCAAAATCTGTGGAAATGATATCATGTGCTCACCACCTCAAAATTGCAATCCACAAAGCAATGAAGTCCATACCAGAAGGACAAGCCAGTCAGTGTATTCAGCAGTTAACATTGGATATATTAGAATCTTTAGAGTGGATGAAAGCTAGTTGTTTGGAGGCTGATGAAAATGAATTTGCTGATTGCCATCTAAGTAGCTTGCACAGTTATAATCTGGAAGCTGAACTTTTCGGGAGAGGGTTGTCAGAAATGTATACACTAGTGCTAGAGTCATTGATTGTCACAGCTGGAAACTCTAACCTTCTTAGCGCTTCTATAAAGGAACTGATTAGAGTGATTTCCCCTTGCATGAGCAAGCTGGTTGGACCACAGCAGGAGGATGCTATAAACAAATTCCTATGTTCTGTCGTGGTGAAAGATTCTGACAATGTGGTCGCTAGAAACAAAAAGAAATATCTGATATTTGGAGTCTCCACTTATTGGGTAGTTCTATTCTTCTTTCGACTGTATAGTTCCTGCCGATGCTTATATAGGCAAGCATCAATCCTTATGCCTCCAGATTTATCAAGAAAAATGTCTGCAGAAATGGGAGATTTGTTCTCCTCATTCTCTGGCAGGGATTGGATGGAAATGTCTGATTGGATGAATGAGGGATTTTTCTCTTGGATTGTACAACCTTCAGCTTCTCTTCTTGTTGTTATTCGATCTATTTCAAGCATCTTTTGTAAGGACAGTGCAGCTTATTCTTGTCCTTTAACTTATGTAATGCATGCTATGGCTTGTGAAAGGCTTGTGGATTTGAATAGTCATATAAAGTCTTTTGAATATTTGGTTGAAAATGGTGATAATCTGGCGCAACTTGCGGAGATCTCTTCTTTGAGGCAAGAGGCAGCAGGACTTACTGGTTTTATGATGGGGCACCTCTCATTAGTGTCTGAAGATCAACAGCGAATCTTTACTTCCGCTGATACGACTAATAATAAGATGGTTCTCTATGAAAGTGATGAATGGGATTTCAGTATTTGCTCTGTGAACAAGAAATCATTGCCAACTGCAGTTTGGTGGGTTGTTTGCCAAAATATTCATGCATGGTGTCCTCATGCCTCTGAGAAGGATTTGAAGAGATTCCTTTCTGTTTTAATCCATACTTCCCTTCCCTATGTAAGAAACAATACTGGGGAGGTTATAGAGCTTAAGAACCATGAAGCTGACAGGCTGAAGAATGTGGCATTGCATCAAATCTCATCACACTGCTTTATTGATTCCAGTCTGTATGAGCAAAGAGTAAGCATCTTTTCAAAGATCAAACAGTGCTTCCTCTTAAACCTCACGTGATGTACATGCACACACACAATCCTATATTTGCATGTTTCTGGTTTACAATTTCCGTTTACTGTTGATCTCAATCTGGGCATTGATTTTATCTCTTGTGATAGTTTGTCCGCAGGTATTTTGCAAAGCTGTTCTGCCGTGCACTGGAGAAATCTACATTACCATTCATCAGTGACTTCCCATCCAGAAATGTTAAATTCAAATCATCACCTAATTGGCCGGACGTCTTAAGTGATTTAGAGAACTCATCACTGGCTATTTCCTGCAACAAACTCAAAGTATTTGATTGTTCCTCAGCCTCAAGTTGCAAGGGAGAAAACTCCCAACCATCTAACATGATGAAATTTACAGCTTGTCAGAGTTTGCTTAATCTTCTGAGTTGTATGCCAAAAGGTCATTTGAACACGAGATCATTCTCACGTTATGTGACATCTATTCTCAACCTTGAAAGGTATGAGGTTTTATGGTTTGATGTATGGTTTAACAATCAATACAGTTCTGTTGTTTAAAAGAATTAAAGAAATCTTTGCCGAGTAATTGTCGTTCCCAATTCGGGATAGTTAATAAAATGAATTCAATTAACTAAGTCGGGTGCTAAGATTCAAATGGTTGTCCAGTTCAGTTATATTTTTTTCTGTTTCTGTTTATGTTTTTGTTTCATTGTTTGCACATAGTTCGATAAAATGTATGCAAAAAAGAGGAATTTGGTTAGACTGTTTTTTGACTCAATTTGTTAGGAAAAGTGCATGAAAATTCTTGATACACTTTCTAATTCAAACCTGTATACTTCATGGGTGAAGATAATAGTAAGTTAACCTTTTACCCTAGCATTCTCAAGAATTCATATCTCATGTAAAGAAATATTGTGTTTTTCTTTCAACTTTAATTGAAATTCTTTGTAGAAGCAAAATATTAGTATCCATTCAATCAAGACATTTATTAATAGAACCAGTTCTGTGTTTTTCAGGATTGCTGTTGGCGGCTTATTAGATTATCAGAATGCTTCATACTCAACTTATTATTATGAGCTCTTCAGATTGTTTGTGTCTTGTCGGAAGGCCTTGAGATGTGTAATTATTGCTTGTGAGGAGACAATAGCCAGTCAGACCTCAGACACTCGAGTGCTCTTTGAGGATTTATTTCCTGTTTTATGGCTTTACAAGTCAGTGCACATGGTTGCTGGGCTTCAAGAGTCATTCTCAAAAGATATTTATCATCACGTTCATGATATGATCTTGGCGTTAATGGATCACACGTTTTATGTGTTTCTGACATTAACTAAATATGAAACTAATCATGCTATTCGTTTCCTTGAGGTTGCTGAGCTGAATTCTGAATGTTCCCGTGAACAGAGAAGTCCATATTCGTCCAATAATATTAAATCCTGGAAAAGTGTGAACATTGCTGCTAAGATTTTGAAGGAACAGATGCAGATCTTACTTGTAAATGTGAAGGGTGGCATTTGTAAAGAGGGAGTTGCTGTTGATGCTCTAAATTTGAACAAATTTGCTTCCATAATTTCCTGTTTTAGTGGGTTTTTATGGGGACTTGCATGCAGTGTGATCGACACAGATGGGAAAAATAGTGATGAGAAGGCTAAGTTGTCAAGGTGGAAACCTGAACCAGTCTCCGAACTCGACCTCTGTATAAACGCCTTTGCAGAAATTTCTAGTCTTCTATTACAAATGTTTATTCTTGACGATAATCAGCAGCCCACAACTATATGTGACACTTATAATCCTCAGAAGTCAGGCTACAATTTAGATTTGTTGGGTGCAGAGAAGATTTCGCCAGAAGACAATAATTCGGTCACTGATATGGCATGTGGTGGACTGCAGGATGAATCTGCAGTTGCAGTCGCATGCTCAGCATCATCCGACATCTGTGATGACTCTGTAATTGGTAGTGTTCATAGAAGAAGACCGCGCTTGAAAGATGCAAATAGTGTTGTTAGTGTTCTCAGTGCTGTTGATTCATTTGAACTGCAATCTCTAAATAAGCCTCTGTTGAAAAGCATGCTAAAAGGTGATTTCCCCAATGCAGCATTTTTACTCAGGCAGTTGTTGATTGCCTCTTCTGCTGTTTTGAGGCTAAATTTGCATATTAAGAGTGCTCCCATGTCGTCAAGCTTGGTGCATAAGTTTGCTGGCATTATGCAAGTGGTGTTATTGGAATCAGTGGACGCAAGTCAGGTTCCACACTTCTATTATTTTGTGTGTTTAGATGGTGTTCTGAAGTATCTGGAAGAATTAGGGAATCATTTTCCTTTGACTAAGCCTACCTTATCCAAAGATCTGTTTGCCAAGATGGTTCAGCTACAGTTATGGGCTCTAGGGAAATGCATAACTTTACAAGGGAAAAGAGCAACTCTTGCATCTCATGAAACAAGCACAAATACACACCTTTCTCCTATGGGATTTTCTGAAGCATCAACTCTTTCTGGCTGTGAATACTTACTGGATGATTGCAAAGCTAGGTTGAGGTCATCATTCGCAGTGTTCATAAAGAAATCAACAGAGTTGCATCTACAATCTGCAGTTAAAGCTATCGAAAGAGCTTTAGTTGGTGTGCAGGAGGGGTGCACAGTGAGGTATGACATATGTGCTGTTAGTGACGATGGAGGAAATGTATCTTATATTGTTGCAGCTGGCATTGATTGCTTGGATTTGGTTCTGGAATTTGTTTCAGGTAATATTATATCACACATTTGTAGAGCATATGAAATGGTTCTACTACATTAATTGTAGCTATGCATATGTTAAGCTACTGCATTGATGAATGGAATGTCTAAAAATGCTTCATAGATGAACCTCTTTTAGCTACTTATCCCATGATTTGTGCTCTAGCCATACAGAAGTGTACATGGGAAGTAAAGTGTACACGTATCATAATTCCCTTCAGCTATTGTATGGATTCAAGTGTATATCATTGAAGTTCTTTGGGCACATTCTGACCTTTTTTGTGTGTTTCAGGACACAATTTGAGTGTGGTTAAAAAATGCATTCAGAGGTTGATTGCCTGCATGTTCAATGTTATTCTGCATCTGCAGAGTCCACTAATATTCTATGAGAGATCCACTCCGAGTAAAGAGCCAGATCCAGGAACAGTCATTCTTATGTGTGTTGATGTTCTGGCAAGAATTTCAGGCAAGCATGCAATATACAAAATGAATCTCTGGCATGTAGCACACTCGTTACGTATACCTTCAGCACTTTTTCAAGATTTCCATCTCTTGAAACAATCCAAATGTCGTGTTCCAAATGATTCCTCTACAAGTACAAATAACCAACTCTGTAACCCAGCAGCAAGTATACACGTCTCTGGTGTAGATAGGCAATACTCAACCGGCCTATATTCTGCTTGCTGCCGATTATTGCATAATGTTGTGAAGCATCACAAAAGGTATATATATTCATTTAGAATTAAAAAGTTCATAGATAAAGACTTGTGAAGCATAGACTACTAAGCTTAGAGCAAAACTGAAAACATAAAGATCAGGTGGGAAGAAGTATACCATGCATAAAAACTTTAAACTTTTGGTATTCGTCCTTTGAAAATCGATTGTCAAAGACGTTTGGAATGGTCTATATTACTCCTACAGTGCTCATCAAGTACATGGCTAAAAAATTGCAGTAATTCTTTTGTAATTTCCAGTGAATGCGAGGGGTATGTTGCTTTACTTCAAGCTTCTGTTCATGTTCTTCTTTATTGTTTGGAGACATTGGATGCTGTTGTGGTAGCCAAGGAAGGCTTGTTTTCATGGGAAGTAGAAGAAGGAGTCAAATGTGCATGTTCACTCAGAAGGATTTATGAAGAGGTAGGTGCTCACTGATAGTATCATTCTAGTTTAGATTGTAGTTTTTTTCTATTAAGTTTTGAATTTAACGTCACTGAATACCAACAGAAAATAACTTCATCACCTGGTTTTATCTTATCTGTTTTGCAGCTAAGACAACAAAAAGAGGTCTTTGGTCCACACTGTTACCACTTCTTAGCTTATTACATATGGGTTTATTCAGGATATGGCCCCCGCAAAACAGGCATCAAAAGGTAATTTTTGCTACCTCGAAATATATTTGTTGTTTTCCATTGAACATAAAAGGCATAGCAGTTAATTAGTCATAGTCTATAACTTATAGATGATAATGGTGCCTTATTGTAAGTTAATTAATGCTGGCCTTTAATGGGTGGAGAAGGGACGAGGTTGGTGTAGGCCTATGTTCATATCACGTATTCTTTTTCCCAATCTCCTCCCTCAACTTCTCCAGAAACTTGAGAATGAAATGTTGCCATCCCTCTTTCTAATTTCTATGGAATGTGTGATGTGGAACCGAATGGTAGATTTGAGAATTTAGAAACAGGTTTAGAAGAGAAAGGAAGATTAGGGTTTAAAAAGGATAAACAATGAGGAGAGAGACCGGGGACAACAAGAATATAATCAATGAGAGATAACCAACAATCGAGATATCATGCTAATTTTTAATGTTCCTAAGATTAACCCAAATAAAGTATTTTATTCATTTGATGTTATTCTGCATCAGTCATAGGATCATATCACTTGGAAATAAGTATGCACAAACACACCTATTACAATCTCGAAAAATCAGTATTTTCAGTTTTTTTATTTATTTATTTTTTTTTTTTTGAAGTGCCCTTTATATGTAGTCTGAACTATCCTATGGCTTTGCAGGGAAATAGATGAAGCTCTAAGACCAGGTGTATATGCTCTCATAGATGTTTGCTCACCAGATGATCTTCAACGTCTTCATACCTCATTTGGAGGTAAACATTTTGACTTGATAAAACATGTGATTGGAAGGAAGTTTTGATTTTCTCATGTTGTTCTTGTTTGTGTAGAGGGTCCTTGCAGAAACACTTTAGCAACCTTGAAGCACGATTACGAACTCAATTTCCAGTACCAGGGAAAAGTCTAAGTGAAGCTATTACTGTGGTAGGATACACCAGCATCACTATTTGATTCTGCTGATGCAACTCTTGTACCATGTTACAAGTAGGGTAACATCTTACCTATGTGATAATCATTTTGTAGCTATATCTTTCTCATACATTAGGCTAACGATTTTGACATGAAAATAACAAACCTGTTTGTTATCACTAAATTGGTAACCAGAAGTCATGTTGTAGGTAAGCTACCTAAGAGATGACCTTATGAGTGTATACAGGAATCAACATTGCTGATAAAGTGCAACTTCATATTGTTTTCCATTTTATTTGGTATCATAGTATGATGAGGTATGTAACTTTCAGTGTCTTATTGTGGTATGCTGTCGCACTAAATCTGAACCATTGATACAGCTAGACTGCAAGAACTAACTAATGTGTAAGATCCTAACCCTTTAACTGTGAGTTGCTGAAAATGACCTCGAACCGACTTTGGATTTTTATGTAAAATGCCTTGTCCACCCACTACCCTCTCCAGCCGGCCCTATGTCATTTGGATCGTTTAGTGATGAACTGATGATATTCCAATGGTATCATTAGGCTGGTATGATAACGATTGATTGAGAGCAACCACCAAATTCTATAACTCCAAAACAACCAAACATAAATACTTGTGCGGTCTAGAGTAGACTTGGATGTAGAAAATAATCTTTTTCTTCTGAAATAAGAATTCTCATTGAGAAAGAAGGGTCATTGAATCTTGATGGGTCATCATTGTTGTAGAACAGAAGCCCCTTCTTCATACCCAGTTCTGGTCTTCTTGGCAGTAACTGTTGTACTTCTTCTCTTGTCAACTTTGATCGCTTCTTTTGAGGTCGAAGCCCCCAAATTCCAGATCAATTTGGGTCTCATAGCCGCACCATTGCTGTTGCTAGCCGTCGTGCATTGGTTGTCATCGATGGAAACTAACAGGCCCTGTGTGAGGCCAGTCAGGCCACCATACTGCAAGTGCAGTCATGCTTGCAAGTGTCGCTACTTCTGAAGCGATCATGTCCTGCTGTATTCACCAAAACTCATAAGAGCTGGTTTGTCTAATACACAGTTAAGCTAAAGAAGGTTGATGTGCTTATTGGTTTGTTTATGCTATATGTATGTACCGGGTTGAATTGTGTTTGTGCAAGAGACGGCATATCTGGGTAATCTGATTGTTGTAACATGACAAAATGATTGTAAAAGTTGTGTGTTTCATTATGTTGTATTAGAAAGGATCTAACACTAGCTCTATCTCAAATAAGAACTCCTCCTGTGCTCTTCCTCACTACAAGGGTTCCACTTGAGGATCTTATATTTCTTTCTTTTCTGGCTTTAGTTGGTAAAATAGTTGTATAGCAGAAGCCAAACAAATACCAACTTTCCTGGTCTGTGTGTCCCAAGAGATTCAGAATGAAATCTAGGTGCTAGTGCAGCTCCATGAAATGAGTTAAAGCAACATCTTGAACTTAAAGAGATCTAAATCCTGCAGAGAACTTCCAACCCAAACTTATCAATTTTTTTAGTTAAGCATCATAATTCGACCACTCATATTTTAGGTCACTTTTGAAGGGTTATTTTTTCAAACAAACAACGAATTAGAGATCGTTTGCTCACCGATTATATTGAATGAACATGTGAGAATTCTAAATTTCATAGTCAAATTATTAGAATTTACTGTGGAATGTATGCAAACAAGATTATCTTAGCCAAGTTCTTCCAGACTGTGTTCCGTAGTTTATTTACTTCACTGCAGAGGAAGTATGGGATGAACAAACAGTAGCAGATTTCTGAGTTTCAAGTTTCAACCATTTATGGTGGTCATCTAGCTACGGAAGGGGTGTTCATCTGCCCCTCCATATCATGTCAATTATTGTCCATAACACATTGTTTTTGCATTGAGTTCTAAATTTCATGTATAAGAGATGGATTGGGATTTGTCATTATTACTTGACCTTGAGTGGATGACACTCATGACAGTATGGGACTTTAGGTACCACCGACTTTGTTTAGGCTAATGTGATACTCTATGGTCCATGCAGACTTTAGGAGTGGCACCACAGATGCATTCCCAAGTATTAAGTGGACAGCGTGCAGAGGACGAAAATTTTATTTTATCACAGGACAAAAGCTTAAAAATCTTTTACTTTTTTGAAAAATAGATAATTTTATTGATTTATCCATAACTTAAAAAGAATATTGTCCGAAAACTTAGACATATAACAAAAACATACCTATACAAATGAGTTAGGTAACTCTCATTGTAAATGCACTTAGATAAGACCCTTAATACAAATGACCTTGACACATAATAAAACTTTTATTTTAGTTGGATCATTACTTAAAAGAGATCTCTTGCTTCAATATCTTTCCATAACAAATGTATGCGTCATTTGCTAGAGCAGTGAGACTCGAGTACATGCATCTTCTAAACACAACTTTGATTTAAATTACTAAAACATTTTATCATCCATTGGACTGTACCATTAGATAGTGTCAACGGCTAACGGCTAAGCAACAAATAAACCGTTCTAGTGAAATTTAACAGTCTCATGATCAACTGTTTATTTGTTTTATATATCGGCTGAGCAAACGATTTTTGTTTACATATATATTTTTTTTAAAATGAGTATTATTGATAAAATTAACAGAATCAAACCAGCCATCAAAATAATATCAAATTCATCAATAATTTCAACTAAGCAATTAATCTCGATAGTGAATGTCATGACTTATCCATGAAGATAGTAGCTAATTATAAATATCGGCTTTGTCATAGAGCCATGAGCATTAAGTTGAGAAGTGGCCTTGGTCATACCTTGTTCATGTGATCTGTATACTTCATACGTTTGCAATTAACTTATGAAACCCCACAAACGAGTTGATAAGAACAACCAGATATAACTACTTCATACTTCATACCTCTTCTCTCTTCACAATCAAGACCAAACCATCATCTCATCCATGGCCTATGGAAGAAGAAACCAAACCTCCTCACTCTTAGAAGGCTTCTCCCTAAACCCTCTACCCTACCCAGTTCTCATAATCCTTGCACTCATCTCACTCTTTCTCGGCTTCTCGTGGTACTCCTCCTACGAATCAGCAGTGGAAGAAGCCGAGTCACAGTTCAACTGGGTCCTTCTGGTCACACCAATAGCCTTACTTCTCATTGTTAAGTGGCTCTCATCTATGGAGCCGGATTGGCTCTTTTCCATGTCTCCGTGGGAACGACGTCGTAGAACCCACAACCTTCCGTCGGAGGGGAGCTCACCGTGGGGAGTTGCTGCTGTCATTGTGCTCTTGCTGGTTCTGCTGCAGTTTCAGTCCATTTTCCGAGATAGCTGGCTTATATAACTACTCTGTTTCAAGGTCAGAGTACTCTGTTATCTCTTCTATGCCTTAAACCAAGAAGTTGTGATCTTTAAGCTCTTTGTTGTCTAGATAACTAGGTGTAGCTAGCTAGTAGTTTGTACATAATGAAATATGAAATACGTGTACCTTGTACTTTCTTTGTATTGTGTCATAGTATGTTGGAATTTTTCTGGGTTGTTCATGTTGGTGCTTCACAGATTTGATACAGAGATTATGATCCTTACATGATCCATCAATGATTATGGGTTTTGGATTTTCTATGCTTTTGTTTAGGATTCTAATTATTCAGTTATTACCATTGGTTGCTTGAGGTAATGATTATGTGTATAAAGTTTACAAGTTATACAAGCTTGATCTTGAAGCTATTGAACAAGTATGAATTACTCAGAAGTAATCAAATAAAAAACTCCATTCATGAAAGCTAATGAGTGAGTTTCATTGATCATAATGGAAAAGAAATAGACACCTTGTCACCTACTATGCTCATGAAGACAGGAAGCCTGGTAATCCAAGAATTTATTATCATCTCAGACCAGTCCATTTCAGCTGTTTGTTTTTGTCTAAGCTTTTTTGCACACCTGTAACCACTAACCAGAGTTTGACAATGTTGTTTCATATAGATCCAAACCTACCACCGGCTTTTTGGTCCTAAATTGCTAACCAAACAAAATGAATTGAGTGGCAATCATGAACTTTAGCTCATATAATATGGGATGAGTTGGGAGACGATTCATTTTAGTGAATGGTGATCAAACGTGTCGGCCTTAGGTTTCGTATGAATGTAACGTTTTAGGTTTGTTTCGCAGATTATAGGCTTAGGAATGAAAAAGAACTCACTTTCACTGCATGTTTGGTAACTGCAAGCTCGGGAAGAAGAGACTTGTGTAGCGGGGGGAGATGCCCCATGGAGGAAATTGGAATCCTTCATATCCTTTTCGAAAGTAAATTACTTCCCATTCCATGAACCAAATTGAACATTACAAAGTAGATTTCAATTCTTACCTCCAAATCTGTGTTCCAACTTCGAAGTCCGTTCATCAGATGTGGCTAGTGATCAAAGTTTAAGATTTTCATCATCTAGTTCTGAGCTTTTGGGGTGATTGAACCAGGCCAAATGGATTCAGAGATGTTAAAAACTTATAATACCTATCTCCACCTCCTAAATATAGAATCATTTTCTGGATACTTTAGCTTTGGATAGCCACACAAGTGGAGCAATCAACGGAAAAGAATTCATCTGTACAAGTGGATCAAAAGAGAAATCTCTATTATGACTCTACCAATAACTCAATCATACATAGTTTGATGATTTTTCACAAAAGAAGATTTCTGCTACTTTTTTTTTTTTTGGGTTCTTTTTGGGTGGGACAAATTGTTCTCTGCACAGCCAAGGAGGAAGACAAGAAGAGGAGGAGCATTAGAACTGGCTCTTCCTCTTCTTCTTCTTCTTTCTTACTTAGAATGGGATCCGGGGTTTCTAGACAAGTAGAAAGACGTAAGGCACTCACAACAGAGAAGAGAACGTTATATGATCTTCATGAATGTTGCGGCGAAGACTTTCCAGCTTGTACATTTAAGCCTGCAGATAGAAAAAACTGGATGGATGACCTACACCCTGAGAAGCTTAAGATAAACAGGATTTGTTGGCCCGGAACTCATGACTCTGCAACAGACAGGATTGGAATTCCTTTGGTTACAAGGCCTTTTGCACAATGCAAATCTCTATCTGTCTATCACCAACTTGTGCTAGGCACCAGAGTTCAGAAGGATCGACAAGTCTGTCATGGGATACTTGTCACGTACAGCATTGATGTTGTGATCAAAGATATCAAGAAGTTCTTGTCTGAAACACATTCAGAGATCATAATCCTTGAAGTCCGAACCGAGAATGGACATGATGACCCTCCTGAATTTGACAAATATTTGATGGATCACCTTGGACAATTTCTGATCCACCAAAATGACAATGTGTTCAACAAGACTCTATCAGAAGTGTTGCCAAAGAGAATAATATGCGTGTGGAAGCCAAGGAATTCACCTCAACCCAAGAGTGGGAGCCCTCTGTGGAATTCAGGTCATTTGAAGGATGACTGGATTAACACGGATTTGCCATCAACCAAATTCGAAAGCAACCTCAAGTATTTAAGTGAGCAGCCACCAGTTTCCTCGAGGAAGTTTTTTTACAGGGTGGAGAACACAGTGACACCAAAGCCTGATAAGCCAATTGTTTGTGTGAGACCTGTGACAGGAAGAATCCATGAATTTGCTAGGTTGTTTATAACTCAGTGCTTCTCTCGAGGCATTGCAGATAAGTTGCAAATTTTTTCCACAGATTTTATAGAAGAGGATTTTGTTGATGCTTGTGTTGCAGTTACATTTGCAAGAGCTGAAGGAAAAGCCTGAATATATTTTCAAGGGTAAAATATTGTATAGTCATTGTGGTTTAAAATCGACATCTGTTTAGTCCTTGAATAGTCATTAAAGTCACGATTTTTCATCCAAATAGTCATCATGGTTTTATTTTAATCTGAATAGTCCTTAAAGTCATGATTTTTCATCGAAATAGTCCTTATGGTCTTTAACGGAGAAAATTGTCAGAATGACTATTTGGATGAAAAATCATGACTTTAAAGACTACTCAGATTAAAATAAAATCATATGAACTATTTGGATGAAAAATTGTGACTTTAAGGACTATTTAAATTAAAATAAAACCACAAAAACTAAACAGATGTCGACTTCATACCACAAGGACTAAACAAATTTCAATTTTATTTTGAATGCATGTTTGTGTAATGTGTGTAGTTTTTCTTAGTTCATATATGTTAATAGAATTTTTTCCTAGTACTCCATTAGTTAAACCCTTTCATGTCGACCAATTTGGACTGTTACTAACTTATGCCTATTCCTTGATCGTTCCTCGAGAAATATGGTAATGGTGAAGGAAGTATGAGGCTTTAACTTCTCTGAATCATGTACTTTTAATGCGAGTATAGGATTCATGGATATACAAGGTTGTTCAGAGCTTGCTGCCCCAAAATCATGCACGTCTACTCATAAACCAGGATGCGCCTGGCTGAGTTGTAACATTGTTGTCACTCTTTGAATCAACTTCCATTTCAATGAATTGATATCCTTTGTGATAAAAGTAAACGAGTTTTGTCCAAATCAAGTCCCTGTCAGATGTGGTAGCACACTTTGTCACAATTTTATTCACTAAAAACAAAATTTTAAAGAAAGTAAAAGTATGAGGGGGATGCACTCCACTTTGCTTCCATGCATGAATGCATGATCCCTCCACCCCTTTAGATGAGCCATTCCGTGCCCAGTATGGAATGCATCCAAAAAATTGGAAACTGAGAGGGCATGTATATGCTTACTGTAGGAAAGCAAGCTTCTTTCTTCTATGGTTCTACCCTCTTTTGACTAAGTTCTTTTGCTAGCTTCTTCACAGTGAGGGCAATGTGCACGTAAGTTGCAGAGGGACAACATTTCTGCAACATCATTCAAATCCCCCTTAAATACTAGACGAATGGCACAATTCTGTACTCCTAAGCCTGTGCTGCTGGACCCAACAGTAGCATTCAGATTATCGCTCTGATTCCAGGATTCAGGAAATAGTACACGCGGTAAGTAGACGAAGCAGACAAAATCGCATGCATGCGACCACATTTCATTGTCTGTAGGGAACCTAAAACGGACAACACCGCTGTTGGTAATATTAGACTCCAGAAAACAGAAAATGTCATGAATAGAGAAGACTGCGTTTGGATGTTCGTGGATGGATAGAGAAGCACACACAGCAACTCCCATCCAACTACCCTCGTAAAACAAACTTGGACTCAGTTGGATTTGAGCAGTGTCGCTTTTGCCTACAGTCATGAACCATTCGGGAATTCCGATTCCGGGGAACGTATAAGCGAAGTGACTTGTAGACCAGTCCTGCAGATACAGTTAAAAAGTATAGAGTGAGAATGACTGAATGAGTGCAACAACAAGGATCAATTATGCGCATCGAAAGCCTTGATATTGAGTAAGTATATACTATCTATCATTTCTATATATTTTATCTCTATACAAAGAAACGTAGTTCAACTCAAGCTAGGTATCATATTAATGTATAATGTGTGTGTGTGAGAGAGAGAGAGAGAGAGAGAGACAGAGAGACCTGATTACTATAGCTCTGGGGGATCGACTGAAGTTTTTTTCCCTCTTGCTTACTGGAATCACCTTCGCGTGAAGCGTGGACTTGATGACTTGGCAATCTTATCAAACTTAACCAATCTTTGATCAATTTATTATAAACGACCTCAGGGGGCGCACCTGAGCTGCGGAATATGCAATGCATGATTGTCTGAACAAACTGTCGTAAATCTTGCGGGTACAAAACACGAAGCCCACAGAGTTCAACCGTTACACCAGGGCTATGGGTTGTATAGACAGTGCAGATTTCTTCTGATGGTGTTTGAATGAACAGTTCAGGAATCACTGCCCGTGGAATATAAAGAACCAAAAGTTGATGCGTGCCAGGCATCATGACGGTTCTACAGTCCAGCGACATGTTAAATCCCACAGAATGAGATCTGGCCCTTTGGAGTCTACAAGAAACTTGATAATCGTTTTGTACTGTATGCTTGTCCACTACGAATGATGCGCATAGAGCAAGTCCCATCCATTTCTTATTCTTGTGGAGATTCTGATTAGGCAGCAACTGGATTAATACTTGCTCCCCAACTTCAGGGTTGAACCACGCCGGGCATCCCCTTGTAAGAAAATCATAATTTTGAGCACTCTGCTTTAGTTCCTGGGGAATGCAAATTAAGGTGTTGATGTGATGTGGGAAACTGGTAATAAAACATTTTTCTATATTGTTTTGAAAAGAACTGCATGTTCTTAAGTGTTTTTTCCATATTTTGTCAATTAAGCCATACATTGTATATGTTTTATCCCTCATCAAGCCACTGCAGTTTTATTTTAGTGATTTACAACTACTGTGATTTGTTGAAAAGTTATTACCAATATATTTATATAATTATATATAGAGAGAGATACCTGGAGATATCTTAAAAGAACCGACTCAATGTTCCGTCTCAACTGAATTTCTTCTGTACAAGTTGGAATTAGTTTCTCCCTGCAATCAGATTATGGAATATACCAAGAGAACTGTCAAATTAATGAGTTAGTTTGTACAATATATTTCTAGTAGTCATTGAACAATTGAATTCAAGGAGTTTAATTATTTCAGTTTTTTAATTTATTACATAGGATTAAGATGCATTTATCTCTCATAGTTGCTTAAATTGGTCTCTTTGAGCATCCTTTTGCGGACTCCATAGTTTGGCTCCTTGGCTATGTCAGAGTGCATATCTAGTTTTCCTTTTAACAATTTTAGCAGCTGCAGTAGGTTCCTGGTACATATTATATATACATATATAAATGTTTATAATAATTCTAAGAATGGCCGAGTGGTTATTCTAGAAAAAAAAAAAAAACAACAACAACAAAACAAAAAAGAAAGAATGGTAAAGTGTTTTACCATCTAAGATTGCCACCAATTTGTAGACTTAACCATCCAGAATCAATTGAAGTTTCATCAACATTTTCGCTTTCTGAAGACGCAGGGAATTCGCAGATGACCTTATGTTTGCGGTCTTGACCAAAAGCAGGTGGCATGTATGTTTGGATGAATTCTGGAATCCCTTGCTCAAATAGTAGGCGAATCCCACATTTCTGGACCTCCATGCGTGGGTTATTGGTCCAAAAGAAGGCGCACATTAAACGTGATTGATTTAAATTCTTGGAGGAGAAGTAGAGGCGAGGTACGTAGAAAAAGAAAAGAAAATGAGAACTGAATGGAAGTGAGCCAAGATATTTGTCCCAGTCAAGGAGAATCGGACTCAGTTGAAAATCTTCAGTTCCGACTATGCATTTATAGAAATAGTTAGAAGTTTCCGGTTCAATCTCCGAGACAGGAGGATGTCCCTTGACTAAGATGACAACAGAAACCCCCATCCACTGTTCCTCATCTTCCAGTCCTGGAGGTATGCGTTGTCCTATGTAACTGTTTGAATCTACATTGCTGAACCACTCGGGAATTTCATCTCCATGACAACCAGAACTAATGGGGCTTGACTTATAATCGAGTAGCTGTAACAAAACAAAAGAAGAACAGATGGTCAGGCTGTTATTTTGTCGAATTTTACGCATGCATGCATGATCGAGATAGGAAATATAGAGATGTAGAGCTAGAGTACCTCAAGTTGTTTCTGAAGCACTTGATTTGGCAACGACAAATCCTCAACTAGCTTCCGTTGTTGATGGTTATCTGATGATGTGCAACAACTGAAGATGCTACGTCCCGGGATAGTAGATGCAATCCATGTGTGTGAGATTTTCCCGGCCTGACCAGTAGCAGAATATGTTTGATGTTTGGATGAAATGATGGAACTAATAGTAGTCATTCCTGAAACAGTGGAAGTCCATACTTTGAATTGATCTGGATAATCTGTCAGTGACTGACAATCTTCTGCATTCACATCTCGAAGACTCAATGGAAGGTTCTTAGGCAGTAATTGCAGCTTGCTACAGTTTCTCAGGTAGAGAGATTCAAGCTTGGAGAGCTGAGAGATGCTTTCCGGTAAATGAACAAAGTTATTACCACTCAGATTTAATCTCTTCAATAAGACTAGATTGCCAAGATCATTGGGTATCACTCCATCCATCAGATTACAATCATTTATGTTTAGCTCTGTCAAAGAACATAAACCTGAGAAGGACGTAGGCAGTGACAATCTCAAGGGAGCATCGCTGCTTTTAACCATCCCCAAACAACCCAAGACCGCCGAATGCCATGATTTTGGGGTTGAGTTTCTAGACCCTCTTAGAGATAGGGACTTCAGATTCTTCATTCCTTCGATGCCCGTGAAATCTCTTATAGCAGTTCCACTGATATCAAGCTCCTCCAGACATTCTACACAACTCAGATCGTCAGATATGTCACTAAGTTCTGAGCAACCTGTAAGAATTAGACGTTTCAGAGATTTCAAGGATCGAATGGTACTAGGAATAAGAAAAAGATTTTTGCAGTCTTCTAAATTCAAAAGAGTAAGACCAGTCAGACGATCAATCGACTGAGGTAATTCCTCTATGGCAGTCCCATCTAGATGAAGCTCCGACAAGCGTTGCATACATCCTTCGATTTTAGGAAACTTCTTCAGCTTCGAGCAGGCGGAGAGCTTTAAAGTTGTAAGGGACTCCAACCGAAGGAATGGTGGAAGGCTCTTAACAGATTTGCAATCTCCCATATTCCATAAACTAAGTTTTTCAAGGACTCCAACGGATGTGTGAACCTCAACCAATCTTATACAGCCTTCAAGTATCAACGTCTCAAGATTTGGAACTTCACTGAAATCTGGGGTCTTCATCAAGTATTGGGAATAACTCATATCAATGAACTTTAGCATTCTCCACTGCTGAAATAAGATGAAATACAATATTGCATACTGGTTAGTACAAGATAGCTTCAGAATATATATAAACCTAATTAACCAGTCTTTTAAGGCCACTACACAGTGTAATCAAATAGCTACTCTGAAAGCATCAAGTTTTAATTTTCTGTTTCCGTTTCTGTTAATTATAAGATCACTGAGCTGGTATTTTATTTGCACAATAATGCAGCTGCATGCTTTTAACTATCCTAAACGAGAAAGGGGGACACTGTATTCAGGATGAAAATAACGTCAAAATGGTAATCAATTGTCTAACTGGTTTTAATTTTTTTTTTTTTTTTTTTTATAAATGAAACTGGTTTACAACTTAGAGCAACTCTATCAGCTTCCATATAATTTCAAATTCATAACCCCATAACTAATTTCAAAGAAAGATGCATGTGGAATACATTTATTATAGATATGTAGTTTGATATCAATTTTATATAGACCCAGACATGCATGTATACAAATATAATCTTACTTTATTCCCCTTCCATAGCACTCTGATAGAGCTAGACTGCAGTCTAAGTTCAACAAGCTTATCAGACTGGAAGTCTGACGGCAAAGAACGTAATGGACAGACATGCCACTCGAGAAGTTGCAACTCATTAGAGAGACATTTAACCTCTCCAAAAAGGTGAACATTTTTAATTTTGAGCAATCTTAGCTTGGACATCTTCGAGAAAGGATCAACATTGAAGCGAACATTCTCTGGTTGTGGCGAATCGAGTAATATAGCTTCCATTGCAGTCGTGCCCTAATAGAGACGAAGAAAGATATAACGAATATTAACAAACATATACAATATATATATATAGTTATATACCATGATGTACGAGTGTAGCTAGCTGACATGAAAAAAACAATGGAAAATAGGGAAATGTAGAATTTTCCTTCACATCAATCTGATCTCTTACCTCGTTATGTTTGAGCAAATGAATGATATCCTTGAGAAGCCACAACCTACTACCTTTGTACGGCTTTTGTCGACGAACAATGTCCCAGCCCAGTTCTTGTATCCTATCATGTAACTCCACTTTTCTTCCAAGGAGATTTACTATAGATTTAT
The DNA here is from genome assembly GCF_000184155.1 of Fragaria vesca subsp. vesca. Classification (NCBI taxonomy): domain Eukaryota; kingdom Viridiplantae; phylum Streptophyta; class Magnoliopsida; order Rosales; family Rosaceae; genus Fragaria; species Fragaria vesca. Next base: position 4,585,435 of record NC_020492.1, read on the forward strand.
CCATGAGAACTTCTATATCTATGTCTGGGCTGTAGCCAGACTTACTTTCTAGTATTCTTATTACACGATCTTTGTCTTCTCCTTTAAAGAAACATGCAATGTCCAGAAATACTTCCTTTTCTGTGTCTTCCAAGGCATCAAAACTTATTTTATACACATTAACAATTTTTTTGGTAGGATTTCCTGCTTTTAGTCTATCCAATGCACTTGTCCATACTTTTATGTCTTTACCAAAGAGCAAGGAACCCAGAAGTTCAATAGCTAATGGAAGCCCATGAGCATATTCCACAACCTTCTTTGATAGCTGGATAAAATCTTCTTTGACCTTATATTTCTTGAAGGATTTCCAACTAAACAGCTGAAGGGCTTCCACATCACTCAATAGCCTAACACTATATATACGGTCCTCTCTTATCCCATATGTAAGCAGCAGTTGTCTATCCCTTGATGTTATTATGACTTTACTCCCTGAGCCAAACCAACCATGACCGCACAGAGCTTTCAATTGTTCCAAGTCATCCACGTCATCAAGAATGATAAGAACTCTCCTAGTGCAAAATCTCTGGCTCATTATGTCGATTCCCCTTTTAATACTTTGTATATTCACATTAGATTCCATCAAGATGTCGGAAATAAGTTGCTTCTGTAAATGAACGAGCCCTTCTTTTCCAGATACTTCTCTTACTTTTGGAACAAAGCTGTAAGCCTCAAACTGACCGTATATCCTGTCACAAACTTCTTGGGCAATAGTTGTCTTACCGATGCCCCCCATACCCAAAACGCCTACGGTACATACTCCATTCATGTTATGCATATCCAAGTAATCAAGGAGTTCGTTTACTCGAGAATCTATGCCAACTAACTCCGTGCAGGGACGACTTGAGATTGTTTGATAAGTTAGTTTGTTGAAAATGTATCGTACAATCTCTTGCACAACTTCTGATTCAGCTCTGCCAAAACAATTGCATATAAAATCAATGGGTAAGTGTCAAATTGGGAGCTTTTGAGTTCTGAGTTAGAGGAGAGAAAGAGTAGCTTTCACTCCTTTATGCCACTCCTTTAATGCATAAAACATCAAAAATGTCAAAGATGTGGAACTGTCAAAAATGTCAAAAAAGAGTAGCTTCACTTTATAAGGTAGAAATGTCATAAGAACAAAAATTTTAGAATTGAACCATGCAAAACTACCAACGAAACCTTAACTATTATACCCTACGAAGAGGGAGCCTCCCCGGGTTCAACTTATAGCTTAACCATCTCTCTCTCTCTC
>NC_020492.1:4586724-4590868 GCF_000184155.1 Fragaria vesca subsp. vesca
TCAATTTCATTTTGGTTTCTTCAAAATTTGCATTGTCTCTCTTCCAATTGATTAGAGAAAGACTTCGATTATGCAGTTACTGTTTTTTCCAAAGTGGGGTTTTTTTAGTTTCAAGTGTGAGTTCATTATCGTCCAATTTTTTATTTTTTTAGTTTTGTAGTTTTCTATTTTCTATTGAATTATAATAAGCGTAAAACTGAAATATTATAGTTTGTAGAGTGAAACTAAGAAAACGGTAGGGTGGAAATACCCGCACTCTAGTAAAATCTCTATCTCTAATCTATCTCTAATACTATTAGGGAAGCCTTCAAATGCTTCACCAAATTATGTTCTTCCTAGATTATTCTTATTGTGTTTAATGGAAACAATTAATTTAACCAGACATTATTGTAAAAAGTAAAAAGAAAATAAAAAACAAAAAATAGGGTAAATAGTATGGAAATTGGGAAGTTAAGAATTATAACTACACACTCAAAAAAAAAGAGTTATAACTGCAACAAGAAACTCCCTTTACCCACAAACTTCATAAAATAAAAATAGCTACAAATGTGAAAGAATAAAAACATTACCTATTAACACAACGTCTTCTATACGCGGGTATAAAGGCTAGTTACTAGTAAATCCTGGTACTGAATTCTCAAATAAAATAAATACATAAAAAATAAAAATAAAAACTAGTAAAGATTCACTATATGCTAGAAAAGATAAAGATGTAGAGAAGTTCTCCCACACAAAAATAATAATAATAATAATGTAGAGAAGACGATAACTTCCTCTCAAAAAAAGAGAAAGAAAAGAAGAGATCGAAGTTCGAAAGTTTACCGATCTTTCAAATGCCATCCAGAGAGATTAGCTACATCGGTAAGAGCAGATCTCCACCTTTTCACCTTCTCTGGATTGTCCTTCAATCGTATTTCATGCTTGGCGAAAGCTTTCTCGAAACTCCCTTTTTGTCTTCGCACCTCAAACGGATCCACATGATAGAAAACTGGGACTACTGTCTGTCCCATCAGTTTCATGCATTCCACGACCTTGGCAACCTCATCCAAACACCAAGATGAATCGGCATAATTTTCTGAAAGAACGACAATTACATATCTTGATTCTTCAATTGCCTTCAAGAGTTCCGGAGCAATTTCTTTCCCCCTCTCAAGTTCTTCATTATCCCTAAATGTGTTTATGCCTTTCTGTTTCAGAGTGTTATAAAGAAAATCTGTAAAACTATTGCGGGTGTCTGTGCCTCTGAAACTTAGGAAGACATCGTATATCCATCGAGGGATCGGAGGAGGAGGAGAAGAAGAAGCAGAAGCAATCTCTGTTTGGGTGGTCATTGGAAGGTATTATGTGCTTAATTAGGGTTTGGAGTTGGGTTTACAGGAAGGTGGATGTGTAGTGTTGTACTGTATATGTCTGATAGGAATAAGCCAAAGAAATCTAGAACAAAAGCTATGGGAGATACTGAGGAAGAAGAAGAAGAAGAAGAAGAAGAAGAAGAAGCAGCAAGAGTACACGTATGGTTGTAGAAATGTCAAGGCAATTTCCCGGCTTCAATCATGAAAAAGCGAAAAGCACTTCCTCGAAGAACATTGAACTTTGTGCAAAACGTGTACCAACAGTGGATAAAGCACCTTACAGTCTTGCACGATAATGGTATCGCTCTAAATTATTGAGCCTATCCTTATCACTATTTATCAGCAATGTGCAGGTCCAACAGATTTTTTAAATTTTTTAATTTTTTTATTTTAAGAAATATGAGGTCATTTTTCACTTTAACAGTTTTTCTATTTTATTCTCTAAAATAAAGAAAGAGATGAAAGAGAAGCTTTACTTCCCTATATTTACAGATTTCTTAAAAATATTTAGAGAAAAGAGAATTAAATGTTGCATATTCTTCAAAGCTCAAAGATAAAAAAGAAAATATAATTTATTCTAAAAAATGAACTTTAATATTTTTATACTTATTATTATATTGTAATAAACGAGGATTGTTGTTGTAATAAATATTTGAATCTTTAAAATAGGGAAACTGTTGGATTTGGTATACAAAATTTTTAAAGATTTTGAGTTTTGCTTCTCTATTATGTAGAAAATATAAAGAAGCTGTTGAACTTTAAATTCTAAACACAGCTAACCGCAGCTTCTGTTTAATAGTAGATTTATATATTTATATATATGTACATCGTGATGCAAATGCTTGTTGCAAATTTACATGTCTTGCATGCTGACTTTCATAAAAGCTACATGCTACATGAGCGATGCTACGTACATTTTACTGATTTTAGGTTCGGTCGGCATAAATTCTAGTCTAAAGAGAGATTGATTACTTAAGACATGCTATCGGCTTTACTAGGGTTTTGGAAATTGAGCTAGCCTTTCCCTACCTCTGCACTTAGGCCTGGTTATGACTCCTTCATTTGGAATCAAGTCATGGTGTTTCGATAGAATGATGGTACAGAACTACAGACGTGTTAGCAATGCCCGAGTTTTGGTCCTTTTGGAGGTGGTTTTTGAATCCAAGGTTAGACTGTCATTATGGTTGTCCGGATATACGCCTATATTCCTTGATGGTTCTTTAAGAAATATGGTAATCTTGTGTATTTGTGATTAGTGACGGATCCAGTATTTAGAAAAACATGGTGGGCTTGAAATTTTTTCTCTTCAAATCGATTACCTATCAATTTTTAACTAACTACAATAGGTATCTAAAACTACCATTTAATTGATTACTAGACAAAAAATAATCTTTTAATTTACAGTGAAAAATAGTAAAAAGGTAAAATATTGTATAGTTCTTATAGTTTGAAGTCGATATCTATTCATTCCTTATGGTTTTATTTTAATTTTTGAATGGTCCTTAAAGTCACGATTTTTCATCCAAATAGTCATTCTGTCAATTTTCTCAATTAAATTACTGACGTGACCGCTAAAAATTATAATGTCTTTAACGGCCACATCAGTATTCTAAAAGAAAAAATTGACGGAATGACCATTTGGATGAAAAATCGTGACTTTAAGGACCATTCAAATTAAAATAAAACCACAAGAATTGCACAGATGTTGACTTCAAACCACAATGACTAAACAAATTTCAATTCATAGTAAAATAACGACTCGCAGCAGTTATAAACACTCGCCTACAAAAGAATACTTTTGAGCTTCGTATGTATCGAGAGAATTCAGAAAAAAAAATTAAGGAAATAAGAAAATAAGATGTAAAAGTTAAGGAAATAAGATGTAAAAATGTAAAACAATATGTATCAGGAGAATTCAAAAAAAAATAATAATAAGTTAAGGAAATAAGAAAATAAGATGTAAAAGTTGAGAAAATAAGAGAATAAGATGTAAAAACTCAGAGATTTCCACTGTTGGGAATCAAACCCGGGTGGAGATGAGATTAGTCGGTAACTTAAACCAATTTTGTTATGTGAACTTTTATGCAAGAAGAACACATTCTGCTAAATTCATTGAAAAATCTCTGTTGGGCTCAAGCCCAACCAAGCTCCTATCTAGATCCGCGCCTGTTTGTGATGCAAAGAGGATAGAGTTCATGGATTTTCAAGGTTGTCAAGGTTCTTTGGAGCCTGCATGCTTGGAAAGCATGTCTACTTACTGAAATCCATGAATCCATGAATCCACTCTGAGGCTATGTCACCGAGTTGACACACTGCTGCAATATTTAAATGTAGACAAGCTCACAATAATATGGCCGGATTCATACAAGATGTATGTTCACAATAATTCGTTTACAAATAGAAAATTTACTTTCTAAATTAAAATATATTTTAAAAAATGAAATTTTGCCAAAAACTGATCAGAAAATTCAAAAGTAGGAAACTAGGAATTATAAAGTAATAGGAAGTTGAACTTCGCATGCAATGTTTCACTTTCTCAAAGCATACGATTAGTATGACAATGAAGCAGCCAACCAAAGTCATATGCATGATTTCAGGATTTCAGGATTTAAATATATATATATATAGCCCTTCTTGGCTGTAGACGTCCGCACCGAAACCTTCGGTGCGGATTTCCATTTTTGCACCACTTTCCGATCGAATTTCCTCATCTCCACCGTCAAGTATCTAGATAATATTGTGTAGATCATCTCTGCTAAAATTTCAGCCAATTTGGTGATCGTTAAGGCCCT
>NC_020492.1:4590888-4592025 GCF_000184155.1 Fragaria vesca subsp. vesca
AAATGTCTTCAAGTGATCATAAGAGACATCCTTCGAAGACCATACATGTTCTGGAATATCACCATTTAATGGAGCAGATGGTGACAAATTGATCAGGTAACATGCCGTTCTCATTGCTTCACCCCAAAACCTTCTTGACAATTTAGAATGGGACAACATACATCGAATTCTTTCCACAATGGTGCGGTTCATCCTCTCTGCAACACCATTGTGTTGTGGAGTTCTTGGAACTGATTACTCATGTCGAATGCCATGACTCTTACAATATTTGTCGAATGGACCACAATACTCTCCACCATTGTCTGTACGAATGCACTTTAATTGCCTTCCTGTCATTGTATGGAAACTTTTAAACACTGGCAACACTTGGTTTTGTCTTCAAAGCATATGCCCACACTTTTCTTGAGTGATCATCTATGAAAGTAACAAAATAAGAAGCTCCACCTATAGTTTTAACTTTCAAAGGACCACAAACATCAGAGTAAACCAAGTCCAAAATATTTTGTTTCCTACTATGAGTTTTATGAAAGGAAACTCTATGTTGCTTACCGACTAAACAATGAGAACATTTGTTTAGATGTGTACCTTTAACTCCTGGAAGCATCTCCTTCTTGGCAAGAATTTGCAGCCCTTTCTCACTCATGTGGCCAAGTCGTTTATGCCATATTTCTATGAAACTTTCATTCTCTGTCGTGTTCAGCTCCCCCTTGAATAACTGAGCTTACATTTTGTAGAGTGTGCAACATTTGCTCCCTCTTGCTATCACCATGGAGCCCTTAGTGAGTTTCCACTTTCCACAGCCAAGTAGATTCATGTAGCCATCATCATCTAACTTTCCAACTGAAATTAAATTCAAGCAGAGATCAGGTACATGCCTTACATCCTTGAGCACAAGTTTGCAGCCTAAATTTGTCTGCAAAATCACATCACCAATTCCCAAAATTTTTGAGACGCCTTTATTTCCCATTCTCACTAAGCCAAGATCACCTGCTCTATAACTTGAGAAGAATTCCTTCCGAGGAGGAGCATGGAAGGAGGCACCGTTGTCAACAACCCATGTCATTCCTTCACTTGAAAGGCTCAGACATGCTTTTTCACATTCGGAAAGTAGCTCTTCACATTCTAGAGACTCTGATA
>NC_020492.1:4592045-4594968 GCF_000184155.1 Fragaria vesca subsp. vesca
TAGATACTAGACAGTGGAGATGAGAAAATTCGATCGAAAAGTGGTACAAAAATGGAAATCCGCACCAAAACTTTGGTGCAGACGTCCGCACCTGAGAATTCCTGTATATATATATATTTCGTATTTCTGTAACATTTTGTCATCAATCTTTCGATTTTGTGTTCTAAAATTCTTTACTGAAAATTTGGTTCCAATGTTCAGCCTGCAAATATAGAAATGAGCTAAATATTGAAATATTGGAGCAGACTAAAGAATAGCATATACATTAACTATGTCTTTAGTACCCGATTTATATGTGAGAATTGACAAAGATAATTAGATACTTATATGGAGAAAAAAAATTCTTGACAGTGTTTCTGAAAATTTTGATAATGTATTGATGTTGTTGTTGTTCATGATTTAAAAGGAATATAGATTTTATTGTAGATGCACCTCTATCTATTTTATCAGATCTTATTTCCTTTATTTAGTTTTGTTTATTATAGAATTTTGTAGCAAAATTTATACAATAGTCTCAAAACACAATTAATCATATTATTTAGCAGTTATATTGGAACTTTTTTTTTCGATTATTGGATCCTTGAACTCCAGTTATGGATCTCAACCAGTTGGCATTTCAAAACAAACCAGTCATTGGATTTTTTTTTTTAACAAGACAGTCATTGGATCCAAACAAAATAATTTCTACAATACGGTTCTTCAAGACGATTATAACATAGCAACTGATAGCTAATCTGATGATCGAAGAGGTCCAAACCACTGGCTTGGTTGACCAACTCGTGTTGTGGATGCCGCTGCTGGAAGTTAAACCACCCACCAGAGGAAATTGAAGAACACGAAATGACCAAAAATACCAAGACGATAGGCAGCAACATTAACAAAATCTGGAAGTTAGTAGCAGTGTGTTGCAGTTGGGATTTGTACTCAGTGTATTGTGAAAGCCATAGTAACAAAATTACAACGGCAAAGATGGTTAACAAATGTAATGGTGGTGCAGAAATGGAGGAGAGGGTTTGGCCAATCCACCCTTGCTTCCACTCTCTGACCCCTTCTCTTAGGGTAGAACCACTCCATTCTCTCTCCTCTTCACTCTCATCTCATTGTCATTACAATGTTTCATATATATAAGAGTTGAGATGGGTTTGGCTTGCCTTTGACAAAAGGTTGGCTTCGGCATATATGCCAAAGACATTTGGATAGCCTTGCATGCCGTTTGAATTTAGTCTAACCTAACAAATTATTTTCGGTCTATTTTGAAAGACCATCGATCACCATGTAATTTTAAACTTGTGATTTTTTCGGTTTCAACATACATGTAGGTCAACTGCTCACTCACTCTCCTTGAGTGAGGAAGACGACGCCATCTCTTCGTGCAATGTAGAATTGTAGATCACTCTGCTCCTGCTGTACATTGTATGGATGTTTGTAGTCATAAGATTAGGAGATGTTTAGTAGCCAAAACATACCCGAATAAAAATTATAGATATATGTTCATCAGTTCCCACAAGGAGCTACATAAGTAAAGTGCATATATGTTGGGAGAGGAACTAGATTATGCAGCAAAAATATATGAACCAAAATTGCACAGCAAAAACACAGCAAGAACAGAAACAAATAACAGCAGTAGATAACAGCAGTAAAGACACCAATTTTAACGTGGAAACCCTTCAGTGTGAAGGGAAAAACCACGAGACAATCTCCGAAGAACTTCCACTATGATAAATGGGATTACAGCCACCAATCTCTCTAGATCACTAGAGGAAAACTCTCAAGAGAAACACTCTTGGATACAAAACACAAGAAGACTTATCAGAGAAAGGATTGCTGTCCTCTTTCTCTCCTATCACAGTAAAACACTCTTCTCTCTTCTCTCTTCTCTCTTGTCTAACCAAGGCTACTGAGAGCTGAATACATAAACATACACTCTTCTAGACTTCTTGAGAAGATGAGAGATACACCGACAACCAATTTAATGGTGTAGTACACATTCTTTTGTTGGAAAACTAAACCAACTCCTTTTTTGTTTTATTTATTATTTCTTTTCTCCAAGTTGGACTCCAACTTGGTTTAGAACAGCTATTAATAAGTTGTCTAGCATGAGGAGGGAACTCCAACAATATATGATAATGGAACCTATAACTGGCTACATACTAAAAGGTGAGGCATGGAGGTTGTGAAGGTGATACTGGAGAGCCATCACAGCTCAGGCATTCTCTCCGTTGCCATTCATCCACTGGGTGGATAAAAGATTATTTCAGGGTGGATAATGGATTCTGGATCCTCTTCCTCTTTGTCACTAAGGAATTCAGGTTTCTTATAGACTTTATCTTTGGGTCTACTACACTGTTCACAGTCCTCCCACTCCCAGTGGCCGATATCGTAACAGTACCCACACTCCTTCAAAAGAGCATATCCTCCCTTCTTAGGACAGCACACTTCTCCAATCCGATGACAACCCCGACATATTGTTTCATACTGGACGCCAATTTCAGTACCTTTGCGAAAATATTTTAGGCATGGGCAACGGTAATTATAGTGATCCCACTTGCCACAAACGGCACAACCCCCTCTTTTGCCTTCTACTTCTTTCACTACAAAATTGAAAGAAAGAAAAAATGAATACAGATGACAAGAATAATACCACTTCACCGAACACAAATGCATTCTTTAACTGTATAAGCTGTGCATGACCGATTATCTTTCTCAAGGCTATGCAATAACCAGCATTACAATTTGCAGGCAACAACTGAGGATCATTCTTTTCATTTTCAACATACTTCTAATCCTCTCAACAGAAAAAGGATAGAGGGTGAATTTCTTATGGCAAATAAAAAAGAGAATAAAATTATGTGAAAATAAAGGAATGACATTTTTTTTTAAACGAAAGGAATGACATTTTAATGGTGCAAAAATATCCTATTTC
>NC_020492.1:4594988-4596668 GCF_000184155.1 Fragaria vesca subsp. vesca
TGCTCCCTCTTGCTATCACCATGGAGCCCTTAGTGAGTTTCCACTTTCCACAGCCAAGTAGATTCATGTAGCCATCATCATCTAACTTTCCAACTGAAATTAAATTCAAGCAGAGATCAGGTACATGCCTTACATCCTTGAGCACAAGTTTGCAGCCTAAATTTGTCTGCAAAATCACATCACCAATTCCCAAAATTTTTGAGACGCCTTTATTTCCCATTCTCACTAAGCCAAGATCACCTGCTCTATAACTTGAGAAGAATTCCTTCCGAGGAGGAGCATGGAAGGAGGCACCGTTGTCAACAACCCATGTCATTCCTTCACTTGAAAGGCTCAGACATGCTTTTTCACATTCGGAAAGTAGCTCTTCACATTCTAGAGACTCTGATAATATTATAATATCACCATCTGAAGAAATCGCAGCAGTGTCCGACTCATCTTCCTTCACTTCCTTCTTCTTTTCTCTCTTCATTTTTCTACATTCTCTTCTATAATGACCCTTCTCATGGCAATGGTAACATTCAACATCCTTCCTTGACCGAGACTTGCTTCTTGATTTCCCATGACCATGAAAATGTTGGTGTGGCCTCTGGATCTTAGCTCTTCCTCTTCTTTCTACAACCACGGCCTCAGAATATGAAGAATCTGTGGACTTTCTTCTCACCTCTTCATTCAGCAAATTGCTAGTCACTTGACTAAATGACATAACACCTTCCGGGGCAAAGTTGCTGACTGACCACCAATGTTTCCCAACTATCAGGGAGTGAACTGAGAAGTAGTAACGCCTGTAATTCGTCATCAAGAACCATATTCATTGAGGAGAGCTGATTGACAATGCTCTGCATCTCATTCAAGTGCTCATTGATTGAGGTATCTTCTTTGTATTTCAGATTAACAAGCTTTCTAATCAGAAAAGCTTTGTTGGCTGCCGTCTTCCTTTCGTATAAGCTTTCAAGCTTCCTCCATAATGTGAGAGCTGTGGTCTCTTTCGAAACATGATGGAAGACGTTGTCATCGAGCCATTGCCGTATAACTCCAATGGTTTTTCTGTTCAGCTTCTTCCAATCATCTTCAGACATCGTCTCTGGCTTTTCACCTTCAATTGGAGAATACAAGTCTTTGCAATAGAGTATGTCTTCCATCTTTGCCTTCCAGATCATGTAGTTCCTCCCATTCAAGCTAACCATCCGGCTTGTATTGACATCCATGGTTTTACCCACTCACCAGTGGCTCTGATACCACTTTGTTGGGAGAGGAACTAGATTATGCAGCAAAAATATATGAACCAAAATTGCACAGCAAAAACACAGCAAGAACATAAACAAATAACAACAGCAGATAACAGCAGCAAAGACACCAATTTTAACGTGGAAACCCTTCAGTGTGAAGGGAAAAACCACGAGACAATCTCCGAAGAACTTCCACTATGATAAATGGGATTACAGCCACCAATCTCTCTAGATCACTAGAGGAAAACTCTCAAGAGAAACACTCTTGGATACAAAACACAAGAAGACTTATCAGAGAAAGGATTGCTGTCCTCTTTCTCTCCTATCACAGTAAAACACTCTTCTCTCTTCTCTCTTCTCTCTTGTCTAACCAAGGCTACTGAGAGCTGAATACATAAACATACACTCTTCTAGACTTCTTGAGAAGATGAGAGATACACCGACAACCAAT
>NC_020492.1:4596688-4652243 GCF_000184155.1 Fragaria vesca subsp. vesca
ACCTTTGCGAAAATATTTTAGGCATGGGCAACGGTAATTATAGTGATCCCACTTGCCACAAACGGCACAACCCCCTCTTTTGCCTTCTACTTCTTTCACTACAAAATTGAAAGAAAGAAAAAATGAATACAGATGACAAGAATAATACCACTTCACCGAACACAAATGCATTCTTTAACTGTATAAGCTGTGCATGACCGATTATCTTTCTCAAGGCTATGCAATAACCAGCATTACAATTTGCAGGCAACAACTGAGGATCATTCTTTTCATTTTCAACATACTTCTAATCCTCTCAACAGAAAAAGGATAGAGGGTGAATTTCTTATGGCAAATAAAAAAGAGAATAAAATTATGTGAAAATAAAGGAATGACATTTTTTTTTAAACGAAAGGAATGACATTTTAATGGTGCAAAAATATCCTATTTCAACAAATTTGGGCACAACTTTCCATAAAACACGCGAAGCTTAATTAACAAATTTCATGACATCCATATTAAAAGAAACAAATAACAAACCTGGCACTTCTTTGCCTAAAAAATCATCACAGTATGTTTCTTGATGAGCATCTGATTCTTTCCCCTTGCTACCTGTTTGAGGTTCCAAGAGTTTGAATAAGAATACAAGATACACAAACAAAGAAGCGATGATGAAGAGAAACCCAAAAAACTTCAAACCCAAAAAACTTCAACTTATGCAAAATTTTAGATCTACTTCTCCATCCATTGGATTTATAGAAAACATACTAGGAGAAATATGCCCAATAGGACTCAAAACATAACAAGGCTAGGAATAGAAAACCTTTAAATAACATAAACGAACTAGGAAACATTACCAACAAAAACGATTCATATATCTGTTCTACGCATAACAACAGCTAAAATATATCAAATACAGCCTTAGGAACTCAAGCAGTAGGCCAGGGGCACTGAAAATGCAGATAACCCTAAGGGCGACCAAGCAATTCATTTTCAATTCACTTCTAATGCCCAGTTTGGGACCGCTTATATTTATGAAACACCAAACTGTTAATTCACAGTTTGAATATGAGTGTGCTTGCATGTGGTTAGTTAGACTGAATAAACATCCTTACAATAGTGTTTTCCCAAAACACTAGATTACCTCTTCAATAACACCTTGCTATTAATTAATGACGAAACTAAAGAAATCAGTACCACTAATCCCAGTAGTATTACTCCCTCCCAACCTCCAAGTAAATTTAACAAAATTGAAATAAGTTTAGATAAAACTCGTTTTTCTCAAGTATCACTAATTCACTATATAGTAAACTGATATTGTTCTCAATTTGCATGACAGCAAATAGAGGAAAGAAGATAGTTCAACTAAAGCTTAAAACTTGGTATCAAAACAGAATCATGCAACATGATAACCTACCAGCTGCGAGGTCCTTTTCATTTTCAGTGACGAGAGACATTTGAACTTGATGTTTCTTATGCTTCTCTTGGTTCCTAACCCCAGCAACCTCCTCATCAGGAGCCTTCTCCTTAAGCTTGAGATTTCCACCAACAAAACTCTTGAGTCGTGCTGATATTTCCACAGAAGATATATTACACTCCCAACTCCAAGTAAATTTAACAAATTTGAAAAAAATAATAATAATAAATTAAGATAAAAAATAAAATAAGATAAAAACATCTGCTCTTAAGTATCACTAATTCACTAAAGTAAACTATTGTTCCCAATATGCATGACAGTAAATAGAGGAAGGAAAACAGTTGAACTAAGCATGAAAGCTGGTATCAAACAGAATTAACGGGATAACCTACCAGGTCTGTACTGCTTTTCGTTTTCAGTGTCAAGAGACATTTGATCTTGATGTTTCTTCTGTTTCTCTTTATCATGTTTCTTTTCTTTTCTAGCCCCAGCAGCCTCCACATCAGGAGCCTTTTCCTTACGCTTCCCACCAACAACATTCTCATGTGCAAACATTTTCCCTGTCGACATGAGTCAAACCAATAATCACATACTTGAAATCATCACTGGATAATAGAAAGCATGACTTTTTTCCAGAAAAAAAAATGCAGGTGGTAATCCGTGGGTGAAAAACAGAAATGTATCTATGACCTCATTAACTGACATCGAACTCAAAAACCCTATTTGCAGGTCAGTAGAACTTTACCCTTCATCTGAGACCAATTGAATAAAAGCTTATGCAATCATAAACCAATCTTCCAGAAAATATCTCTATGCCAAAGTTTGGCAGATGTTTTTCAGGAGTATTTGATTTTAAAATGATCTTGCTCAAATGATTTTCTTACGAATTTGAAACAACTACTGAAGGGTGGTCAATTGAAATCTCTTAATTCTCTCTCCCTCTAACCCGTTCCACCTCTCTCTCGTCCGGCGCGGAGAACGAAGAATAAGCCCTAGCTACCGCTCTCTCTCTCATCCTATCTTCTATCTTTGTTAATTATTTTATATTTTTATTTGTGTAATAGGATATGGGTCACCAGGCCCAGTATTTGTTTAGCCCTTCTGGCCCAGTAGGTAAGAGCAGTTGACAAGCAGTTAGCCTCCGATAATTCTGCAGATTCAAGTATGAATGAAGAAGAACCAGTTAGTATTTACCTTTTCTTCTCTTTGTATCCAATCTCGATCCTAACACTGGTATCAGAGCCAGAAATGGCTCCGGCACGAACTCTGCAAACTACAATTCCATCAACAACCCCATCTTCTACTGCCCATGTTCCAATCTTATCATCTCCACAACAATTTCCACCACTTTCGCCATTCTCTTCTCACAATAATGAGAAGAACAGATTGCAAGTTGAGGAAACACGTCTCTCTGCAAACTCAACTTCATCAATCCATTGATGCTATCAACCAAAAGCAAACATCTTTCCAAAACCAAATATATGCTTGAGTGTAGGCTTTACCTGACAAACTTTAGCTTTTTGGAAAAATGCTCTATCATGTGATTGATACCAAATTAATTTTTATATAGAAGATGAGCATATGAATCATTTGAGTACATGCTAAGCAGAATCCTATCTTTTACATAGCCATTTTCCAAAGCAAATACTTGTTTATTTTCCACTTTCCAGTGTTCATCGAAAGCAGAATTTTGCTTTGTGATTCACATATGGCAAAACATGATATGGTCAATACCAACCATTGATGGTGGATTTCATATTGAGAGACCCTTGTGAAACGACTTGTATTTCTCTAGTGTCCACAAACACGAGAAGTGGCCCTTGGAAAATGGATAGAAGATATTTCCTATCTTTATGGAGGGAGGAAAAACTTCAAAAAAATGACAAGAAAAAAATCCGTACAATTGGCTCATACATTTGTTACAACATGCTTCAAACTCACAGTAGCTTTGCAATGCCCTTTATTTGATACTGTAGCCGAAACTGTCATAATCAAGCAGCAACTTTCTTGGATGTTACAGCATTGACAATGGTAGCAAATTCAGGTCCCTGAGTGAAAGAAAATTCAATTGGTGAGCATTTTAAAGTTTTAAAAATAAAAAATAATAAAAGGTTCCGAACCACATAATAATTTTAGCCTTTATCTTTGAAATCTCAAGGTGAAAAGTTGAAAGGTACCTTCAAGGAAGCACCACCAACTAGAAACCCATCAATATCTTCCTCCTTTGCAAGCTCAGCAGAGTTGCCTCCGTTTACAGATCCTGAAATTCCATCACACTTGTGTTACAATAATAGCAAGCAGCTTTTTTAAGTGTCAGTGAGAAAATATTTTAACCAGCTGAGCAGTCGTTATGTTGAGCACCAGTTCTACATTGGTTTGGCTAACTGTCTAACACCAGTAGTACCAAAAGTATAACCTTTAAGGTCGTATATCCACTATTATTTATAAGCAACAGAATTGATCATTGTAAAATGAAGAAAGCTAAACCCTACAAATATCTCTGTGTGAGTGCTTGTGCTTTCTATTGCTTGATGACCGAGGTTAAATTTGTAAGAAATGGATGACCATTAAACAAAAGTTCCAGGAAAGTAGTTACCTCCATAAATAATTCTGGTTTTAGATGCCACCTCTGCTGACACATTCTTTTTGAGCCACTCACGAACTGCTACATGTACTTCCTGAGCTTGTTGTGGACTGGCCACCTTACCAGTTCCAATGGCCCATACAGGCTCGTAAGCAACAACTATATTTTCCCAGCTAGGTACAGCATCTGCACATAATATGCTAAACTCAGTATCATAAAACTACAAGTTTGAAACATGACTTGATACTTGGCAGCACAATACTGAAAGGAAAATAGAAAAGGCACGGATAAGTTACCTGCAAAAGCCTTCAGTTGCTCATAACATACGTCAAAAGTTTTCCCTGCTTCCCTTTCTTCTAACTTCTCACCAATGCAAGCAATTACTCCCAGACCCTCATTCAAGGCATAGGCAGCTTTCTTTCCTATAAACTGTAGTAAACAAACTTCAGTCAATTTTGAACAATGATCATAGATCAGAATGCACACCAGTTGTTTTCTGTAAGAAGCCTCCATAAAAATGTGTAAAAAATAAAAAATAAAGAGACATTTGAATCACTCACCTGATCATCTTCACCAATTACATGTCTCCGTTCAGAGTGCCCAAGAATAACCCATTTGCAGCCAATATCCTTCAATTGTTCCACACTGCAAAATAAAAATGGGTTTAATTTCAGTATTATAATAGCAGTGTCAGTCTGATAATGCATATTATCGGACATATATGTCAACTCTAGGCGTATATACACAAATCTTATAAGAAATTTGAAATTTAAAGAAGACCATTATGTTTCATGCAGTAAATGACTCGGCCTTTGGAAATTTATGCAAAATCCACAACAGGAACTGTTTAGTTAAATTCAAGTATATACATCTCAGAGTTATCTGTATTTGATAGAGCTGCTTCACAGATGGAACTAAGAACTCAGCAAGGTTTAAAATAGGCACCTGCTGAGAAAAGCATGTATGAAGAACAGACTAATATGGATTGCAACCAAGGCAAACTAACCTGATTTCCCCTGTGAAAGCCCCACCTTTTCCGACCCAAGAATTTTGACCGGATATCTCAATGCGATCTGTTAGTGAGCTTTTCACCTGATCCAAGTAAAGAAATGGTGGTGCTACAACAACATCTGTGTATTTTACAGAAAAATTAACAGTTAGAAACTGCAAAGTTTTGGTACGAATAGATGATGTATTTATATTGTAAAAGTGATACACTTAGCACAGAAAACTACATAAAACTTGTCATCCACTTAAAACAGTGAACAAAATTCATATCAAAAGTTTCTAACTTGGTTAAAATAATAACAAACTTGTACATTTTACCAAACCTTTTTTTGGATTCAATTTTAGTTATATTCCTATCCAGATGGTCAGTGACAATCAGTGCAGTCTAGTAAATCTATTGAAAGTTGAATCAGGCTTATAATAAAACGATCAAACATATAAACTCACCAACATCAGGTTCCAATTTTGCGCTGTTTAAGTCTGACACTAGCTTGCTGATCGAGTCTTTTGTGCCATTCTAGATGAATCAACAAAGGCAAAAGAATCAGAACAAATGAAACCGTAGTAAAAGGCTTGAATACAATTTACAAACTCAGCAAAATGAATATAAAAAAAAATGCCCAAAAAAAATGTATGAACTTGGAAACAAAATCAGGGGAGGACCATGGTAAAGGTGTTTCACAAGGTGTGAAGATGCCCAAACTTACACATACATAATAATTTTCACTGTTAATATAATAAATTGACTTCTACTGACTCTTCAACCATCAGGAATCAAAGAACGACCCACACTACGCATGGAGATCATTTCATTTCATAAAGGTCATGATTGTCACGAGAACATTGAAATTCCTTTAAATCAATTACCAGAGAGAAACTTACACAAAGTAAACCTGCTGAAGTATAAACTCAATCAAAACATATATTATAATGAAATAATAAACTCAATCAAACCCTAAAGCACAAAAAATTCGTAGAGCAGAAAAAGACAATGATATACTATAGGTAATGCAGGTAAGAAAATAAAAATTACTTACACATTTCCAGTTTCCACCAACAAAAAACTGCAAAAACAGAAACACAAAATTCAATTAATTACGAAATCTCCAATATTCACAAAGCTTCATCTGATCTGTTATTTTGTTGTTTCTTATTATTTCAGAAATTAAATAAAGCCAAATAATGGACCTTTCCGGTTCCGGCCATGGCGACGACGGCTCTGGAGGCCTTGCGGGAGGAGGAGGAGAGGCTGAGGTGTTGGAAGAGGGAGGAGTGAGTTTGGGAAAGAGACTGGTCGAGTTTGGGGCAGGATGGTCGGAGGCCGGAGTAGGACTGCGACAGGGATTTAGGGCCGGAGAGTTGGGAGGCGAGAGATGTGGAGGCCACCGCCATTTGGAATTCTGAGAGAGAGAGAGTGAGAGAGTCACAGTGAATTTGTGGTGGGTTGGATTTTATGGTGACCAGATGGGTTGTTAGGATAGGATGCGTCACGCGGTTGGTTGGGAGCGTTTGTTGCACGCGAATACAATTGATTTTACTGTTTTACCAACCAGCCTTTCTTGTTTTCTCAGGCCAAACCTAGCTGTTAGGTACCCGCCAACGCTCGCCTTGCTGTCTTTTTCTAGTGAAAGCATGTTATTGATGTAGTGAGGCGGATGGTTCTTCTGGTAATACAAGGTTACTGGTTTGAACCCTAGCTACTATTTATGTATGTTAAATGTGATGTTCAAAGAAAACGTAGTTTCTCTTTAGATTAAGTAAAAAGACCACTTTGATTACTCGGTAATGATTAAAGATGACTACAAGATTGTCAAAATCATTTCACAATTTATGGGACTATATGTGGTTTCCTGATTGGTGTGAAAATATTTACTGCATTGTAATGTTTCAAGGTGAATGCAACTCTAATGCAGTAAGGTACTAGAAATGGTTGTTAAGCATTCGTCATGCACGCTTGGCTAGATGGCTATTCAGAGCATTATAATATATGTCAACTTATAGCTCAGAACTTGACAATGATGAGGTAATTGTGTGATGCAGATCTGTTGAAGTGTCGGTACAAACGAAGAAGCACAGTTAAGGCTGTTGAGAAACTGAGGTCATGTTTCGGCCATTTACTTTGGTCTTTCCAAACCGACGAAATAGTTCTATTCACTTTGGATATAAATCTTTGAATGAAACTGAGAACTTACCATTTGGGCAGGGCATTTGTCAGTCTTTCATACAAGCATTCATTCATAGTTTCACATCTCACGAGAGACTCAGGGATTTGGGGTCGGGATTTGCACCACATCCTATTCACAAGTCCCTTTCACCATTTATAACTCCTTCATATGTCTACCCGCCATCACAGATGGCATTTTTGGACCGCACTCTCAAAGTCTCAGACATAAATATGGCAGCACAAATGTTCAAATGACATGGCTTTCTATCCCAAAATAGATCACCGACTCATACACTGATTCAGGCTCAGGTTCCAAGTTCTTCATAAAACATAAATGCAGACCAGACTATTGCATATTTCATATCACATTTCACAAGAGGGGCTAGCAATGAGTCTTGGACAAAACAAGAACAGGTTGGCAGCTAGGTTGAAGTTTTGGTACAAACCAAGACGCACATATAATAGAGTTGAGAGATCAGCTTAGCTGCTTCTGTACAAGTGACTGCACCCAAAATAAGTAAAAGAAATGAAAAGAAGAGGGACTACTCACAGAACCAAACTTCCATTCATAATAAATTACAGAACTCTTACAAGTATATTCCTGAAAGTCCTTGTATTGTTAACTGCCTATGATGAGGAAGGGAGATGTCTACCTACAAGTACAACTAGCCATACAAGGCTTCACAGTATTCTTTAGAGTCTAAACAATTAATTAACCTCTCATCGTCGAGTAATACCAAACTTTCATTGTAAGTGTGCACTTGACTGCGAGTGTGCACTGGTAATAAGATTGGAGTTCTAAGAAGCTGCTTGGATTCGGGGACAAATAGAGCCAGCTGATAGTTGTCGTCATCATCCTCAAGCACTTCCACAAGAAGTTGATTATCCATAGTAAATCCCAAGGGGATACAAGTACCCGAACTCGGAAGAACAATAGTTTGCAACAAGTTGAAAGTCTGTTCTTGCAGAAGCCATACATATATATGTCCTCCATCATCATCTTCACATGAACAATAATCCACTTCTAGCAAGCAAATCGAATCCTTGTACACTTCAATATACAAACCACCATCCACATTGGCAATAGCCTCTGGCACCCTAAAGTGTTCAAATTCTTCATTACCTGTATCAAATGACAAAATTCTAAATACGGATGCTTCTGCGCTAACTTCCTCAGCAAGCCAATACGAGATCCCATTCAAAACTGCACATTTAGCACAGGGTTTCCAGTCCCAGTCCAACCGCATTACTTCATTCATCTTCCAAGAGTTTGTACTAAAAGTATAAACCTGCACTCCCAAAGCGATCTTCACATCCAGATCACCCTCTTCGACAACATCAAAACACTGCAGCATTACCACCTTATAGTCCTTAAGCACCGGATGGAACCCAAAAGAGAGAACAGTGTCAAAACAGTAATGATCCAAATGAAACAATGTCGGTTGAGGAAGAATCCTAAACTTCCTGATAGACGGATTCCATATACATATGGGACTCTGCGTCACCACATCCGAATCCGAGATACAAAGCAACCCATTACTCGAACCATAAATCACACAACGTGATGCGGTCGACAAGGAGCATTTCAACCTCAAGCACTGCTCGAATCTACCTATTGTCGTCCACAAGGGGTGTTCCAACTTCAAGCACTGCTCAAATGTTTCACTAGAGTAAAGATTGTACTGGCAAAGGTCTGGTTCAACTGTCGAAGGGTCAACCGGGTAATTAGCAATGAGATACCTATTGGAATATCTTGTCATGTTCTTACTAAGATGGTTGGTGATAAAGCTCGAGCTGCGAATCACATCACGCCAGGACTTGGATACACAACTAAACCGAATTAGGGACTTCACCGGCAGTCTAAGCAGGATTTCGATTAAGATTTCTTCAGAAATGAAAACAGGGCTACTCTTCCAGCTTTTGTTTCCCATTCTGAGATCAAAATCACTACTTGTTATTGGTAATGAGCAACATAGAGGATACGACTTTTCTAACAAAAGGGTATCTCAATTGTGTGTATTATATCAAAGATTCATCTTTATAAAGACTAATTCTTTACCACAACCCATGAAAACCCATCAAAATGTTTACTCTTTTCTTCTTGCAATTGATGGAAGTATTACAAAACTAAAGCAGTAATTATGTGTCTGAATCAGATACCAAATATGAAGAAAAATTGGATGACTTAGATCTGGGATGAGACAGCCACAGAAAAGTGATCAAAGAAAGCAATGGTACCTGAGAGAGTGAGAAGAACTGGAGGGTTCTAGGTGAACTTGAGAGAGGGTTCTTGATTCTTGTTGTGGAGAATTATATGGTAGGTAGGGAAGGGGAGAGGGAGAGAGAGAGGAGAGAAAATGAGGTGTATAAAACTGGTCAGACAGATTTCCAAGTGGAAGAGGGAGACAGTGACAATGTGATTGTGGCGGGTCCTCGAAACTGTTACTTTTGGTTTCCTTGGACCTTATCTTCATCGAACTTCCTAGAGTGGGAAATAAAGTTCATAATTTGTTTTTTTTTTTTCTGAATAAAGTTCATAACTTGTGAAGTTTCTGGAAAGAAAGAAAATTTTGTGGAGTAAGAATGTCTACTAGTTTCGTTCCTTCCTAGTTGTTCGTATAGTGGCTAATTCATTCTCAAAGGCTCTCCCACCATTGTAATACCAAGTTACTTCGCACTATAGACCACATACCTGACCTATCCTAAGTTGATTTGGCATATCCATATATAACTCTGTATAATGAATTACTATCTTAATATAGCATGTGTATTATAATCATGTACATTTCCTTGCTGCAATATCAATACCTAAGAAGCTAGGAGAGAACATTAGAACATACAAAAGTTTGCTCATATGATGAAGTTCTTCAAAGATGAAGCACCCTGCCTTGTTTTGTTATTTGTCTGTCACCCCTTCGTTTTTTCAATCATCAACCTTCCTGCCACCAACTTTGTTCTTAGATGAGCTGCCCGGTACAGTTCACCCACTACAAGAAGAACAACATCTACTCGAAGAACTCCCTTTTGCAACCTAAGATTTCCTTTCGGATCGACTTCTGGGATTCCCTTTTGCAATTTTTATGGTCTTAATTTTTATTTCATTACTGACAGCACTTGAATTGTATCACCCACAATGGCTGCTTTGACATTTTTGTGGTTGTTTGGATCTGCAATTTACAGGAATGCATGTCAATCGATCAGAAACTGAAGGACAAAGAAAAGGAAAACTCATAGATATGCACCATGAAAGGTTACAACCACTTTATGCAGGCAATACTTAGAAATGCATCAGTGAGATAAATAAAATCCAACAACCCTGACCCCAAGTTTACAAAAATCACGAGCATCCTACCCGCAATTATAACAATGATAAAATCTGCTTTAAATTTTGGGAATGAATCATATGACCATGATTTACAATGACAATAACGAATGAATTACACTTGAATCCTCCCAAGAAGACTAATCTACTATCTATCATATACAAACGCATGTAAATCTCAGCGGGTTTGAAAATAGTTAAAGGACAAAGGATGAACCAGAGAACTCCTGACATCTCATATGACAATTATATCAAGTGTCATCCAATGGCAGTCCAATGGCACGATAAATTTCACATCAATCATAACACTAAAGCAGTGTGTGCAAAGAACTGCATATTAGATGAATTTCAAAATAGGATAATCATTTAGTATGAATGAACTGTACCTGATACATTCCACAACTTCAGAAAATGCTGAGCGAGTCATTCCTTCCTCAATTTCTCAGTCCTTTGAATCTTCTTAGCAGCTAGACCATCCTTAGTTCCCTATTCAGTCTTTTTGCAAATAGGAATCCTGATACCATACATCATTCACTGAATAGAGTAATCCACCAACTTCTGCAGTGCAGTGCAGGGTCTGGAGCAGTTATCATGTCATTGATTATTTATCCCCATCCCACACAGCTCCGTATCCAACATTTCATTCCTCAACAATTCTGCTACTTCCATGTTTCCTTCTTTCATATAGCCACTAATAAATGCACCATAGATTTCAGAATTCGGTTTAAACCCTTTTCCCACCATCTGAGCCTGAAGCTTAAGTGCTTCTTCCAACTTTCCCTGCTCACACAACCCTCTTATCAAAAACTCATACGACTTCTCTCTTGGACAGAAACCATAATCTACCATTGCAGCTCGCATAACTTCCAAGGCTTCCAAAACCCTATTCTCATCACAAAGCCCTCTAATCAACTCTTCTACAGTTAAACTCTCAGCCCTGAAATTTTTCCTAAGCATATCCTTATACACTAGTATTGCTGAATCAATTTTTCCAATTTTACAGTACCCTCTAACAAGTTGCTCACAAGTGGCGTTAGTACTCTCTATTCCACTCAATCCCATTTGTTTGAAAAACTCTTCAGCCATTTCCATCTTTCCAACTTTGCAAAATCCTCCAATCATAGTGTTATAAGCAACAGCATCAGGCTCCACACCCTTTGCTCTCATTTCTTCCCACAACTCCTCCGCTTTACTCATTGTCTCATCCTCACAATAAGTCTCCATCAAAATACAATAACTATAAACATCAGGACAGCAACTGAAGTCCGCCATTTGGTCCCAAATCTCCTTCACCATCTCTACTGCCCCATCCTGATAAAACCCCAACATCAATTCATTGAAGGTTTGCACATTGGGACTAGTTCTCACAACCCTTTTTGCATTATCGTCTAAGACCCTACCATCCAATCCAAAAACCTCTCTATAAATCTCATAACCTGCATACGCACCTTGACGCTGCATTACGCACCGAATCAAACTATTGCAGGTGCTCAAACCAGGACTAATCCCGCGACTGAGTATCATTCTAACAATCTGTATTGCCGGGTCAATTTTCTTCGACTCCAAGCAAGCTTTGATCAGATAATTAAACACAAATGGGGCCGACCCACATTGTCGGTAAGTCTTGACCAGAGTTTCAAACACTTCCAACGGCTCCCAGACCCAAATGGCGTCTCCAATAAGGGAATAAGCTTGGGATTTGAGGCGAGATCGGGCGAGGATGTGGATGATGGTAGAGTAGGAGAGGAGGTTGTGGGCGCAGAGAGAGTTGTTCTTGTTCTGGGTCCACTGGAAGAAGCGAAGGACGAGATGAGGATTGTTTTTTATTTGGAGGGAGATTTGAGAAAAGTCGTTTGGGGTGAAGCCGGAAGGATATAAAGTGCGGAGGTAGCCCCAACGGGACTTGGATCGGAGCTGGGTTAGGATAGAGACGACGGATGGGATTAGAGGGTTGGGCTCTGATGGACTTTCGTCGGACGGTGAGGAAGAAAAGGAGGAGTAGCAGAGGAAGAAAAGGGGTTTGGGTTTTGTGGTTGGGAAAGGACGAGAGGTATTGAAGATTTGAATTGCTGCCATTTAAATAAGAGGAAGGTCTGAGGGCATTTCAGAGTGACAACGAACAGATTTTATACATGTTTCTGAGGTAGTATCATACTGACACAGTGACAGTTCATTTATGGGACACCATATATAGCAAGGGCTTAAACCATGGATGTTTGTAAAAAAGAAGATAGACGATAGAGAAGGCTAAAAGTTTGATACAATCCAAACAACCTGCAAACCCGAAAGTCAAGATAAGACTGGTTACAAATAAATCACATACATACAGATAGCATTTATGTGTTTCCAATCAGCAAAAGAAAGTATAACATTCAGTTTGGAGCATAAAGTTTATGCACTCTAGAGTCTTCAGTGCAACAATGAGATCTTAAAACTATTTCACACGCCTTATTTCTGCCAAATTCTATGTATGATACTATCGAAAAACATAACATCAAATTGGCAATGTCAGTGAGTACAATAGACTACAAACATATAGTGTTGAATATGAAAGATGCTTCTTCGTTCTACTTTGAAAAACAAATCTAGACATAATCCTTTATGAAAAATTATAAACCAACTTTGGAACAACTGTGTGCCGTTTATATAACCTGAAAAGTACTGTATATTAATAATATGTAATTGAGTAAATCAACCTAATACCATCCTAGGCAAACAATAAGCAACATTCATAGCGAGTTTAAAAGTCACAATGACATCAACCTTTTGTCAGTCTTTTCAACTCAAAATTTCTTTTGATAGAACTTATGTAGACTATGATACAGAACAGTAGAACATGCCATAGTTTCAGAACTTTAAACTATAAAGCATTTTCTACTCTTTGCATATACATACATATAAGAACTAACAAGAAAACATTAGATGCAATGAAGCGAAGCAAATGTGATCTAGTTAGTTCAATAGCTGATGGCAATGTCTTGATTCAGGTTGTTTATACATATGGCTATCCTGCAGGTATGAGGCTATGTAGAAACTCATAATGGAAAGGTTACAAAATTAATCAATCAAAGAAAGAAGTGGTTATATTTTCAATTCCCAATTCTACACCAAATGGCTAATTGAAGTCATGAACTGAACTGAACTGATGCTTTTGCTAAAAATCAATCAATCCATATGGTAAAGGTTTTTTTTTTTTTTCCTTGAAATGGGGCTGGTGCAATGTGAAAGGCTTTTTTGTTCTCATTGTGGCTGGTGCGATGTGAAAGGCTTTTTTTTTTCTTCTGAATGTGGCTGGTGCGATGTGAAAAGCTTTAACCTTTAGCGATCACACGATTACAAAATAAAATACTCTTTCTATCCTCTACAGTCATCGAGCAAGACATACATGCCTCATCTAAATTCATTCCAAACATAATTCAAATGGAATGAGACGAATGTGGCCTTTCTAGTCATAAAGGCTTCAACTTTATAATACCATTTCCACACTAAATCCCAAATCCAGTTGAACACAGTTGTATAAATTTGAATCAACTCCTATTATCTCATTGAAATGGAGTCACATTTTGGACATATTCTCTACCTACAGATGCATGTGTAATTGTGTATGAATTTAATTTACTGGTTTTGTACCAATGCATGCAATTCAACTTAGTCCGCATATATTGGTTGCTTGGTATTTGAAGTACAATAGCAGATACATCCAAACCTCCAGAAAAATCTTAAATTCCATGAGGAAGCAACATTTATGCAACTGCTGAACTACCAAACAAACATCTTGAACTACATATATCCCTGAACTATTATATACAGAAACTTTCAACTGAGGTTTTGAATTTATGATTTATGGACTTGTGTAATTTTTTTATTTAGCTCTTTTACAGGATATCCCTCACATTAAGAAAGTATTACTGAACTTTAGTGAAGCATATGTGGCATAAGATGACGGTTAAGAATTAGGAAACTACAGTAAACAATTTAAGCACCAGTAGAAGAGAAAGAACCGAGTAAAGTGTTACCAAATAAGCAAAGAAAAGCGAAAAACAACACTAAAAGCTGAAAAGTGGGAAAAAAAAATTGCATGTTACATAAGATAGGTATATCTATTGAGCATACAGAGATTGAAATGGGGTAAAGCTCATAGTAAAACATAGTATTAATAGAAAGTCAGAGAGATTGGATAATTTGATCTTTAGTCTACAATGCATTGGCACAGATTCTTTAGTATGAGAGAAACAAAACCTTGTCATAAACAGAGATGATGTAAAATTCTTGTGCAAACCAAAATAAGGGATGCAGAGCTAAAAGTTATTAAGACTCTAAGAGCAATCAAAGTCCTCCAAATTTGGATATCTACAGATTGCAAACTGATAGTATCAACGGAACCCAAAAACTACTAACCTGAGTGTGAAATAAGGTAGTCCAAAACAATGGAGTCAAATGGAGGTTGATGGAAGCCAACTGAGACCAAAACAGAAAAAATGTGTGAAATTAGGTTTATTGTCATGGAAATGCATTCAGGGGAAACCCAAGAACAATACAGGGCATGCGGCAAACAAAGAGTCCAGATACCCGATCCCGAATTAAAGACGGATTCCTTATCAGCAAGCAATCGGCAACAATCACAAACAAACTGAAGAAACAAAGAGAGAGTAGCGGCTACTTACACTGCCTTGGTCGGGCTTTTTCTTTGGTAGCACAAGTTGATACTGAAACCCACAGTTCTCTTATATACCTAGATAGGTAGGGGCAAATAAGACAATTTGTACTTCAGAAATGCAAAAAGAAGCACTCAGCAATTGAGCAACCAGGGTTCCTCTTCCTCTTCCTCTTCCTCTTCATCCTTGCTTCTGGGTTATTCGCATCGAGTTTGTTCTACTTGATTATTGATTTAACTTGTTTGATTATTCCTCAGGTTAGTGAAGAGTTGTTGTGGGTGTAGCAGCTCTTTGTTCAAGCCAGCCAAAATAATTTAGCTTAAGATTACAGTATTTGGCTTGCTGCCAAAATAATTTGGTAGTTTGTTCCATTCGATTTCAGTTCTGGAACCCAAATAAATTACTGTCTTCATTAGACAGCTCTTCGTAGAATTACTTACTGTAATTGTTATACTTCTTTTTACATTTACAACACACTAGGTCCTGTGGGACTGGATAATTCTACATTGTACATGTC
Organism: Fragaria vesca subsp. vesca; assembly: GCF_000184155.1. Lineage (NCBI taxonomy): Eukaryota > Viridiplantae > Streptophyta > Magnoliopsida > Rosales > Rosaceae > Fragaria > Fragaria vesca. Next base: position 4,612,335 of record NC_020492.1, read on the forward strand.
CACGCTGCAAAATCATTACCTAAAAATCTAAGGAAGAACCTGCTCTCGTAACAAATTTGTCACTCACATTCTTAGCATCCGTGATTCCACTTACACTACCTATCTTGCCAAGAAAAAGATTACGATGAAAATGGGTCGCAATCCTTTTTTACCTGTTTTGCATGCAAGAAAGTCACCTGTCAAAAACACCGATCATACTTAGTATTCTATCACCATGCATAGAAGTAGTTTAGTTCAAAGCCATATCAAAAATATGCAAGGGACCAGCTAGAAGAGAAAGAAAAGTTTGTTTTGACCAACTGAATCAATAATGCAATATGCCGAAGTAATTCAAAGACAAATTACCCTGCCTTGTTCTGTTTTGTGGTATCCATTTCCCTTTATCAGTCATCATCCTTTGTGCCACCAACTACGCTGTTAGATGAGCTACCCTGTGCACTATGAGAAGAGGAACATTTACTTGAAGAACTCCCTTCTGTACCCTTAAGTTCTTTCCTTGCTGACTTCTGAGATTTTCTTTGTACTGGTGATAAATCCTATAAACAATAAAATTTATCACACTCTCATTTCCCAAAAGGGGGATCATAATAAAACCAACAAGATCAACCATAAGCAATTTAAAATGGTCGTTCAGCTGTAGATATTTTGTAAAACAACTATAGTGTACCTGATCAGTTGAACCAGGAGTCTTCAATTCTAGATCTGTCGTGACATCATTAGAATCTTCACTTCTGTCATTTCTACTCGCCCCAGATGATTTGTTTCGAGAATCTTTTTTGACTGAAACATGAGACTGAGTTGCTGGATGCACAACTGGAGACGCATAAGGGGTGTGTTGCTGTTCAACCAGAGTATTAGGGGTGATATATGGAACAAAAGTTGAACAGGGGTTGGGAATGACACCGGGATTCTGATTTCCGAAATAAGGGTATGGCTGCATATGGGGATGCATGGGAATTGACCCTGGAGGCATTGGCATTGGCATCGGCATAGGAAATGGATATGAAGGTGCAGCCATTACAACCGAGTGATCCACAGCACCCCAAGGGAACACGGTCCTGAGTCTCTGCTGGTACTGAGCATTAAGGTTTTCGATGTCAGTTTTAAGAGCTGCCTTCTCTTCTCTCAACTCGTTCTTCTCATTTGTCAACTGTTAAGAACAACATAGTGATTAAGCGAACATACTATACAAGGGAATCCAATAGATATATAGCTGATATGAATATAAAGAAGAACTAAATCACCTCACGAGACTCTTCCGTTAGCGAAGTGCAATCCGTTTTAAGTTTGTCTACTTCGGATGACAAATCCTTTAGCACTTGAATTGTATCAGCTAGAATGGTTGCCTTGTCATTTTTGGGTCTGTCTGGATCTGCATGTTACTTACTAAATCATAAATGTGAATCAATAATAAAATGTGAGTTGTTCATGCCTCCAGAAAGGGAAAGAATAAGGTAAAGCCATAGACATGGACGACAGATTAGAAACTTGTATGCATGAAAAACTTAGAAGTGCATCAGTAAGATGATGGAAGTCCCCCAAATGTGCCCCCAGCTTTTCAAGCTTCCTGACCATTCTATGCCGTGTTTACTACAAAAAGAAATTTCTCCCTTAAAGTTTTTGGCACTACTAATGTATTACAGTTCGAATCTCCCCCAGAACACTAATCTACAATCAACCACTGGAATACAACTATTGCCATAAGAATTACTTAAGTGACAAAGGATAATCTGGAGAACTCCCCGCATTTCATATAACAACTAAATCTAAGGACAGAGACTTGTCATCCAAAGTCAAGACAAAAAATTTAGTGCCAAAGCTTCTAGACATTAATCTTAGCCCGCAACGTATTAAGCAAGCTTCTAAAAGGCCCCGCCTAGGACCGCCTAGTCCCCGCCTAGGCTCTAGGCTGTAACAAGCCGCCTCGCTTTTCTTCCAGGCCTTTGTGCTAGGCTGTGGACGATTAGGCGGCCGCCTAGCTCGCCTAAATGCCGCCTAGCCCGCCTAGATGCCGCCTAGGCTGCTAAGCTCTACGGCTATTTTTGTTTTCTTTTTGTGTGGGATTGTTATATTGTGGGGAGTATGAGAGTATAAGAGTTAATTGTGTGTTTAAAATTAGAAGTGTATATGTTTATTGCTGTTGTTGCTCACTTTTACAGGAAGTTATGCTAAATTTTAGTTATAATTTATTTTATAAATGAGTATGACTAGATTATGTTGAATAATTTATCTATATTTGACCGTTTTCAAATATTAAATTGCATAAAATATATATTTTTAATTAATAAATCTTAAAAAATACAAATCGCCTAGTCCCCGCTTAATCCTCTCCTAGGCTGTCCAGGCTCTAGGCTGTGGGTTACCGCCCGCCTAACGCCTAGCGCCTTTTAGAACATTGGTATTAAGTACATGACGCAGCAATTCTTAGAAGGCTATTCAAGTGAGTTTTACATGTAAAACATTCAATAATTTGCACCAGAAGTTCACATCAATTTCAACGCTAATTCACTAAACAAGCAATCGATTTTTACATGGTTCGACATCGCAAAAAAATTAAAACTACCAAATGAACTGTACCTAACACGTTTCCCAACTCCATAAAATGCTCATTGAGTCGATCCCTCCTCAATTTCTCCCGGTCCGCCTTCTGCATCTTCCTAGCAGCAACACCATCCTTAGCTTCCCCTTCCGGTATTTGGCTGCAAACACCATACTATACATCATCACACACTGAATCATAGCAAACTACTCACAAACCACACATTGATACTAATTGGATTCACCTCAAAGAACAATGTCCACACACAAAAACACAATGCCGCTTTAAATTCAAATTTGGAGATAAAAGCATATGAATTTAAGGAGATATAGAGCTCAAGTTCAATAAACCCAGAGAGAACAACAATGGTGATAATTGCCGAGGAATTTAAATTTAAAATAAAAATAATATATATATATATATATATATATAAAAAGGATGACGTACCTGGAATTGGGTAAGGTGCGATTGGAGGGCAGGAGGGAATCGAAAGAGGGAGGAGGGAATTCGGGTCTGAGCTGATCCATTAGAGTCTGCATTGTTAAGTTGTGGATGATGAACAAGAGGAAGAAGATGAGAGTGTTTAGCGTCGTTTTGTGCTTCCCACGATTCGTTTGCTGAGCTAGCCGGCGTTTTTGACACGCTCCAATTTTCCAAATGTTGATTTATTGACGGGAAAAAATAAAATAAAAAAATAAAAAGAGTCTGAATAAACGGTAGGCCCATTCATCTACGGGACAAGTTTTGCAGAACAGAAATAGATGAAATAACGTCAGCTGTTGGATGGTGAGTGAAATAATCTGATGGATAGAAATGCATACCTATTAAAAACACAATGTTTCTCAGACCAAAGAGCTCCAGTCAATCAAATATTCCGACTGAATTTCTCTCTTTTTCCAACCTCCTTTCATGAATGATTATCGTCAATGTTCTAAAAATCCATGCCTAGGGCCGATTAATCTATGCCTAGGCGTTAGACGGTGCTTCACCATTTCCGTCTAGAGAGCTATAAAACCGATTAATCCCCGATTAACCCACCTAGGCGCTAATCATCGGTTGTCCGCCCGACTAGCACCTAGCGTTTTTCAGAACATTGATTATCGTTTGCAAGTTTAGAATCTATGGAGAAATCAGTGAGTTTTTGTAAATGGAGGCGGTGTTTGGTCGGATCGGAGAAATAGAGTTTATGCGAATGGAGTTAGAGGGATTGATGAAGTTTTCCTTCAACTGAAAATTGATGATGGGTTTAATAGAAATTTTGATGGATGGTGTTCTTGATTCATAATTAAAGAATTATAGATATAGCGATGAAGGGGTGGGTGTGTCAATACTGATTTTTAAAATCTCTCAAGTTCTTGCCTTTTGGAAGTCATCAATTCTTTTGGACAATCAACCCAGTATATTGCAATTGCATCAAGAGCTTCCCATCCAAATTGAGAGAGCGAGGTTATAGGTAGGAAGAAGATAGATGTCAAAGACTCGGACTTTGATTATTGAGTATTTGTGTCTATCAAATTATTTCACTCACCATCCAACGGATGTCATTATTTCATCCCTTTTTGTCCTGCAAAATCTGTCTCGCAGGTGAGCGGGCCTTGAATGAATGGACTGGTAATATGTGGGGCTAGGCGGAGGCGGAGGAGCGCTATGTCTTGGCGATTGGTGGTGACGTGGGTCCAACAGGTTAAAGGGTCCACCATTTAAAAAAATAAATAGAAGTTATGGGTATTTTGGTCTTATACGGGCTAGGGGGAGAAATGTTATGGTTAAGCGGTTGGGCATGGGCCCAATGGATCCTATATGTAAAGATTGTAAAGGCTATATAACTGTGAAGGAATGGTTTTGGTAAATTAATTGGAACTCAAGCATAAAATCAACAAAGATAGCATGCTTTCTCTTATCCATAGCGGAATGTTGATTTATTGGCTCTCCAAAATAAAAATATGAGGAAACATCGTGCACTTTATTTTCATGAGTAAAATCGTGCACTTTGCTAGAAATTAACATTTGTTTAAGGAAATTATATTTTCGTCATTTTGTTATGTGTTTTGCCCTAATACACGTAGGATTGGTTAATCCGGTTTCATTATTTATGAGAAAAATACTTATTTCTTTTAAATTATGATTGACAATGGCTCTATTTTGGGAAAGATTACTACAAATTGGTGAATAGCTCAAGTATGTTTTAAGAACAAACTGAAATATGAAATATGTACTTACTCGACTACTCTCTAGTTGTTTTATCATAATTTGTTCTTTCCTATATCTACTTGTACTTACGTTTTGTACCATCGCACCTACACTTAAGTTTATTAACTGTTTGTTTTATAGTAGTATATATGATCTGTCAACGTGACTTGAGTTACATGATACAAATTGAAGATTTTATTTAGAAAAATAAAGGAAAAACGATAGAGCATGTTCAAGTTTAGGTCGAGTTCAAACTCATCCAATTAACATAGACAATAGTGTTGAGTTTAATAGTGAGAAGATTTCAATCAAGCTTAATCTTTACTCGAACTCTAATGAAAAGCTTAATAATTAGAATAAGTTCGATTCCTTTACTGCTTTACACCCCTATCGCATGTTTACTTGATGCAGAGCCTCAACATTTTTTTTTACCCTCTTTATTTTTCTAACACACCTCATCCATTTCATCTATTACCATTAACACCTCACACATTTCTTCTATTACCATTAACACCCTTTCATTTGCTTCATGATTTTTTCTCACCACTTATTAGGTGGGCGAATTGAAAAAAAAAAAGAAGGCAAAATAATGTGTTTGGTTACAGAAGGCGAACAAAATTTTGAGAGAGAACAAATAGATCGGAATCGTTATTGACAAGCACCGTGAAACGACGCCGTATTATATTTTTGTATCTTTACTCTTAATTTCATTTTATTATTTTCGACGTCATTTCCACCAGTCCCCCCATAAATACCAAGAATAGTCGACCAGAAACCCAAAGCCTTCGTCTTGTTCACTAATCCCATACCAACCCAACCCCGTCCTTGAAGCTCTAACAATGGCGGCCATGTCGATTAGGGTTCTGCTCCTCGCTCTCCTCCTCATCGCTTCCCCCTTCCTCCAAGGTTCGCTCTCTCAATTCTTAGATCCAGATCTAATCTGCTTCTTCTGTTACTTCATTCATCGCAATTTCAATTCCTCTGTATCGAAAACGATCATTTCAGCTCGTTTTAGTGGTTGCATGTTTGACTCGACTGTAATTGATCAATGTCAATGAGATCTGATTCGGCTGCGTTTTGGATTTTTGATCGATCATGCTGTAGAGTTTAGATTCCGATAGTATTGCTGTGATTTGAACTCGAATTTGTGTTCTTGCTGAGATTTTGGTTTGGTAGATCATCGAGTTTTGGAAGTGAAATTACGATTCTAAGTGTTGTGTAGTCTTTTTCAGCTACAATAGATTGCAATTCGGAAAGCAACTCAATTGCTTGTTAAAAGGACTTTTTTCAACATTAGCTTTTTTAAAAAGTGGTTTTCAAGGTTTAAATATGGTTGGGAAACGAATGTTTATGCTTGCATGGTGGTTAGATAAGAAATCAAGAACTTTGATCTACATTCTTGTGAGCTTTTGCTGATCTGGATTCAGAATATTGTTGTGCGGTGGAGTGCGTGATGATTTGTGTGTTTGCCTGTTTGATGTGAATTTGAAGCGGCTGATACTGAATTTATGGTTCTTTATTTTTGTAGTCGCCAGGGGTGAGTCTGACTCAGAAGCAGATTCTGTGTCTGAGGTTGTGGGAGAGAATAGCGATCTTGGGACTGTAGGCGATGAAGAGCAGGATTTTGTGGATACAAGTTATAGTCCAGCACCAGGCATTGAGACAATCTGTGTTTTCCCCAAAAATAAAGCAAAAAGTGAGAACTAACATTGTACATGCATGTTTTCTTTCTTTTTATGGTTTTGAGGGGTGTTAGTGACTTTGATGTGTCTTTGCAGCTGTGGCAGCAGGGGAACAGACTGAACTACTTGTTGGACTGAGAAATGATGGTAATAAACTTTGGTGTTCTTGTGTTTTAAGACTCTCTCTCTATCTATATATAAAATATCTATGTATCTATATATATAATTATGTATATATCTGCATGGTATGCAATGATGCTATTTTCAAAATGCTTTTGTCACTTTTGTGAACGTTCTGTGTTGCACTTACGCATCCCCTCCTTTTGGAATGAGGAAAGAAAAAAAACAGTTTTAATATATGGATCTTAAAAAGGCCTGTTATTATTTTTGTTGTGGGGTATTTCATCGCACCTTTTCTTATAGAGTTGCTTATTTTTTTGTGGATGAAAACAGGGGAGTCAAGCCTGAATGTGATTGCAGTCAAAGCCAGTGTTCATCTTCCATTTGATCACAACCTGTTGGTTCAGAATCTTACTGCATTGGTAATTCTCGATAAACTTATATGCATGTATGCATGTGCTGATATATATATATATATATATATCAGTAAATATTTATATGTATGTGTATATATGACCTGTTACAAACTTTGCATAATCTTGATTCAACAAACATTTTATATATTTTTTCTTATATTTTGTTCTTTTTGGTATCTTATGTTATTTGAAGAACTTGATTAATGACTGACAGAGCTCCCTGTATGAACTTCTGACTTAATTTCCATGTTACAATATAATAACTGATGATCACTAGCTGCAAACTGCTCTCTAGTTGCATTTATCGTGGTCTTGCATGTGAAGGATATGTTTATCTACTATCTAGAATATATAACAAATGATAGGTTATCAAAAATCATCATGTAACTGCTGGTCATTTGGGTGGTCTGTTGGCTTTGCTTTTATTGCAAATACCATGAGGTCCCTAGATCTACTAGCATCAGCAGTCTCAACAAGGGAAAAAAAAAATTATCATGTAACTAAGAGTTTGTATTTGAATGTCTTATCAAGTTTCTAGAAGATCACTTTTCAGAATTCACATGGTATAATTCTCTGATGATGGTTTAAACATCATATCACCTTCAAGGCATACCTTTTCAAACCCCTATGTTAGAGCCAAGCTGTTCTAAAGTTTCTTACCCTGCATTTGGATTTTAAACAAGTGAGGGGCCATGAATCAAATTGACTATGTCAGTATGTTTCATCGCCCAGTCTGCAATGAAGTGGTGAGAGGGATATTTTGGTCTCTAATTGATGATTCAAGTTTGTTCCATTTCTGATACTGAATTGATTCGTTTTGGAAGTGTGAAAATGCAATATAATGTAATTTTGACATGATTTATAACTAAAATTTATATCTTTCATGAATTGTAAAAACTACAGAAAGTGGGTCCGTCTTATATCTCTACTCCTTTTTAATTTGTCAGAGTTGTCCCTGTCATTTCCTCTTTCACGATGTTATTTATGCTTTGTGTTTGATTAAATTGCTTCTGGTTTATTTCAGTTACTCTGCCAGTTGCATTTACTGTTTTTGTTCTCTTACAGGCTTTTAACAATGCATCAGTTCCAGCTTCAGCTCAGGCTACCTTTCCATACCTATTTGCTGTCAGCAAGTACTTGCAGGTATTGTGTGTTTATGGAAGTAACATGCTGTCTTGTTCTGTGTTTTGTTAATTCATCAATCAATGAAGAGGAAAAGTAGTTTGGACCTGAATCAATTATTTATATTGTGCAGCCTGGAACCTTTGATCTAGTGGGTACTATTATCTATGAGATTGACAATCATCCATACCAAAGCACATACTACAATGGTACCATTGAGGTTGTTGAGGCTGGTAGTCTACTCAGCATCGAGTCTGTTTTCCTTATAACTCTTGGATTTGCTCTTCTCGTCCTCTTGGGATTGTGGATTCAAGGTCAAATCCAGCACCTTTCAAAGGTAATGATAATTCACTATGGGATAGTTGTATTGCTTTAGTAGACTGATTATATGATTTACTAGAGTGATTCATCAACCTAAACTCATTATGTGATTCACTATTCACTTTGGTGTACTGAGCTTGTCCTCATAGTCCTTTACGTCCACCTGAGAGGATATGTTGAGAAGAAGTATGTGTGTGTATTCGAGAGTTAGAGATCATTAGATTTGGTATATATGGTAACATGTTGCTCTTTCTTCTGTGATCTCCTAATGTGTTTCTGTAAGAAATGATTCATCAAAATAAAGAGTCTCTTTTTCCCTTCAGTTATGTTTGGAAGTATAGAAATAAAGTGATCTTTGTCTGTCCGGAAGGATTCCACTGGAGTGCCTTCTGCACTTCCTAGTATAAAGACCCGATCCCAGAAAGACTAAGAGAAAAGTAAAAGAACTTTTGTGAATATATTCAACATAAATATTGGAAAAAGTATTAAATATATGGAAATTTATTGGTGTAATGAGCAATAGCGCTCCTTTTGTTCGCTGTTCAAGAATTATACAGACTGGTTTGCTAATAGAGTTGTGTTATGTTTGTTTGTCTATGCCAGAAGACCAAGAGGGCTCCAAAGGTAGAAGTTGGAACCAGGTCTACAGATGCCAACATGGACGAATGGCTTGAGGTATGTGGTTGATATTGAGTACTTGCACTTTGAAAGTTTTTCAGACTTGTTCTCTTTTAATATTTAGGTCTTCTTTTTCCTTTTCAAACATGTGTTTCTATAATCAAATATACTGCGATTTTGTTTGACTTAGTAATTTGTTATCCAACTGCATATGACTGGATAATTGCTTTTCTAAGCCTGCATTGAAAAAAAAATTGAATGTCTATCTGTATATCGCTCATTTAATTTAGCCTACTTTTTAAATGTCACATTTACTTCTGAACTTCAATGGCAGTTCATATAGTTTGATCTATGTTCGGAATCAATGCAGTTCAGCTAGATTGCATCAAATTCTAACTTGCCCGGTATAAATCCGAATATCTACTCCTGACATATTCCTTTTTCCCCCCCTTTTGATGTTCAGGGAACAGCATATACTCAGTCACTCAACAACAAGTCCAAGAAGAAGAAGTAGATTACAGAATTTTGACATTACATGGACATGCAGACTCTTGTAACTCACGCTAGGCATGTGGAGATATTAAAGAGAGGCCAAAAACTTGAGCTAGTTATCAAAATTAGACCAGATAAAACTTGGGTTTTGTTGTAGTTTTGAAGGAAAACTAACGCTGATTTTCTGTTAGGAATGATACAAGTTCCTCGAACTTATAAAATTTTCGTTGAGTGCTGTGTTCTGCTTTTTGCATGAATTTGGCTCTTGCTTATAGATGAATTAAACCAAATGACAGGTTATTCGCCAGCTTACTGGGTTCTGTGGTGAGACTGGCAGCTAAGCCTGCAACTTTGTCCGGAGCACTTTCAGCTACTTCCTGCCTTACCAACGAGTGTATCAGTTGGTTCTGACAGGTCTCGTACTCGGAGTATAACTGTTGGCGTTCAATGGAGAACAGGGTCTGAATGATATTCTGTCTTGTTTCGTTTTAGACGATTGAGAAGGTCCCAGTTTCTGGCAATGCCTCTGCATGGCCTATAAATGCTGCCAGCAGTATGTTCAAGATGTTGTGAACGCCGGACGTGAACTCCTAAACGATAGATTGTCCTACCAACTTGATCGATTGCATGTCATGATGACGAGTCCTTAAGCAATACGATCTTTGGGTTACGGCAGAATGAACTACTGAATTTCATTGTCCCGCCTATAGGAAATGTGAAGAGGTTGTGAGTTTGACTTATTCGGTGGCATAAATAGTTCAACATGGCTCGTACGTAATTCATTAAGAGAAACTGCGATGGCGATGTATTTGTTACCAGAAATAGATAGCAGTTTAGACTTGGGGAGTGTTTACAAATGAAATACTACCATAATCGGTATCCAAAACTGTAGATCTATTTTGATGTTTACGGGATTAGTCTCAAACTTTCTATTTTGTATAAAGAGGATTAACATTCGAGAAGGGCACGTACATACCTATATGAAGCATCCCAACTACCCCTCGTATCTGCAGCTTGATATATAGGACTTCATCTTAAATGGGAATCATACATACATTTCTGACTTCTGAGCTGTATGGTCCTCCTTACCTTCTGTAACCTCATCATACATATTAGTATGATAGAATGCCATATTCTATATGTACAATTACCATTTTTGGCCTTCATTCACCAAGTCTCTGATATTCTTTCTCTGCAGATTTCCAAACAGCACCAATACTAAGTAAATCACAATACCACCTCGGTCGCTTACGATCGAAGTTGTATATTCACGAATTTGTTTACCAAATGATGTGTTAATGTCGGATTACAAATACATAAGTTCCATATGAAATACGAGTAAAATAAACACTGTCGTATCATTTGGTGAATGATGTTAGGCAAAATAAACACCGTCAATGCTTGTAAATAACCACTTTGTAACTTATAGGCAATACATACAAGTTAGGTTTTCTGCAGGCTTGATATTCCAGCTGCACTATTGCACTACAAATAGGCAATACGATATATATGAGTGTGCACATCGAATACACATCATGGACTTTCAATAAAAAGAACTTGGTTGGTATATGAAATGACTGATCGATATTGCAGTTGAAGTGATCACATGAATTACATATACGGCTCAATTATGCAAATACAACTCAAATTTCTCATCTCCTCCTATAAAAATCTTCTCCAACTGTGAGGAAATGAAAACCAAACCACTTCAAGAGAAATCAAAGTGGTCCAGAATTCATACCTGTAAAAACATTAGCCAGATTGATGAGATATCCATCGTTTTATGTCAAAAGAAACGGTATTAATGGGGAGCTGATTAAGTAGGTTTAGACAGATAATGCATCAAGCTTTTGCAGTTGGGAACTCATTCAATACCATTGAAAGAGATAATGGCATAGCCGCTATGCACGTTATTCGTTATCGTCTCTCTCTCTCTCTCTCCCCCGAACGCTAGGTCATCTTCTCCCCAAAACCAAAGAGGAGGAGGGTCCCTGACCTCATGTGATGCCCTTAATTTTAGTGTCGGTGTGGCCTTAAAACCACTCCCATTAGGTCACTATATAACTGGGATGAGTATGTGAGACTCCATATCCAACTGATCAGTTCCTCTTCTTTCTTTTTTGGGTTTGGTCTTCCCCAATGAAGATCTCTCATCTGTGCCTCTTCTTGTCCTTGTTGATCTTTGGAGCCAGCAGCTTTTGCTACGCCGATGATCATAAGACAGTTGAGGTAGTTGGTTTTGGAGAATGTACCGACTGTGCTGAGAAGAGCATTAAGACCATTCATGCTTTTTCAGGTATATTTATACGTACAGTTTTCATTTCTAGCTTGTTTCACATTGAAGTGTCGTCTAGCTTGTACGTGTTAATTTTGTGCATGTCATACATGTTCTGAGCTTTGTTGATCGGTTTTGCAGGTCTAGGTGTTACAATCGACTGCAAGACCGAAAGCGGCAACTTCGAGAGGAGAGGAGCCGGCAAGTTCAATGAGGAAGGCAAGTTTTCGGTGTCGATCCCGAAAGAGATTGTGAAAGATGGAGGATTGAAGGAGGAGTGCTATGCACAGCTCCACAATGCAAAGGCCACACCATGTGGTGCTCATGATGGACTTGATTCCACCAAAGTGGTGTTCATTTCTAAAAACAGTGATGGCAAACAAACCTTTGGAATTGCCGGTACTAAACTGAAATTCTCACCAGCTACATGCCCTTCTGCTTTCTTTTGGCCTCACTTTAAACACCCTCTTCCCAAATTGACCAAACCACACCCTTTCTTTAAACACCCTCTTCCCAAATTGACCAAACCACACCCTTTCTTTAAACACCCTCCAATTTTCCCTTTCCCTCCAAAAATTTACCCTCCATTCCCACCCAAGGTCACTATTCCTCCATTCTATAAGAAACCCTTCCCTCCCAAGGTCACTATTCCTCCATTCTATAAGAAACCCTGCCCTCCCAAGATCCCTATTTTCAAGAAGCCTCTCCCCCCACCAGTCCCAGTTTATGTAAAGCCCCTCCCTCCACCAGTCCCAGTTTACCAAAAGCCTCTCCCTCCACCAGTCCCAGTCTACAAGAAGCCACTCCCTCCACCAGTCCCAGTCTACGAGAAACCAAACCCTCCACCAGTTCCAGTCTACAAGAAACCATGCCCTCCACCAGTTCCAGTGAAGAAACCACAACCTCCACCAGTCCCAGTTTACAAAAAGCCCCATCCTCCAAAAGCACCCAAAAAAGTATGCCCTCCACCAGTCCCTGTCAAGAAGCCAACTCCACCACCAGTCCCTGTGTACAAAAAGCCACTTCCACCGCCGGTTCCGGTGTACACAAAACCGCTTCCACCGCCGGTTCCGGTGTACACAAAACCGCTTCCACCGCCGGTTCCCGTGTACACAAAACCGCTTCCACCACCTGTCCCAGTGTACACAAAACCACTGCCACCTCCAATCCCATTTTACAAGCCAAAACCGCACCCATGGTTCAAGCCAAAGCCACACCCATGGTTCAAGCACCCATTCTTGAAGCCTCTGCCTCCATTCCCCAAGATCCCTCATCATCCTTTCTTTAAGAAACCACCACCATACCCACCACAGAGTACTTCTCCCAAGGTTTAATTTGCTTGCCCTAGACTGCAGGCCTTCATTTATTTGTTTACATGTAACTAGCTGCAGGATGATGAATATTGTTGTGTGATGATCAAGCCACTTGCATGAGTGGAATAATAAATTATAATTCCTTCAAGCCATAGAGAGATAGAAATCGAGGAGCAGTACTGTTGTTATAGAGAAAGTGATATCAGGATAACTGAGAGAGTGCAAGTGAGAGAGGGTCCGTACTGCAAGTGAAACAAAGTGTTTCTTGATTCTATTTATTGATGAGTTTGACTTGTGTTGATTGTGTTTCTAGTTCTACGCGTATACCGTATACGTACGTCTGTAATCTGCAATAATGTTTGTAAATAAAAATTTCAGTCTTTCAGATGCATATATGGGACTCTGGAAACTCCCACCAAAATTGAGCATATACTATATACCAATCGTTAAGTTAATTTTCGCGTTGTGAAGTTTGTAATTAAGATATGGGATTATGAATGTTAATTGTGTGATGATCATCCGGTGAAGACTAGTGTTCAAATTCCCACCCTTTTCATGATAAGATATATATACCAAACTCGATCTCTACTCTAGTCTCTACTACATCTTTGTTCCTATTATAAGTTGCATATCTCGATCCTGAGCTGTACAGTGTTCTTTGATAAATTGTTTACTTTCTTATGGAAGTCATGATCGAAATGGTAAAAGATCATTCATGTTGAGCCATGAATTTCAGCGTATATAGGAAACCTTGTTGTATTGTTTAACATTAAGACTTCATAGCCAACGACCAAATCTTAATGCATGTAGGAAACCTTATTGTCATATTAGGAAACCTTGTTGTATGATAAAAGATCGTGATCGTATTGTTTAACATTAAGACATGAAGTAGGAAACCTTGTCCTGAGTGAATACTGCTTCTTTGGTGCTCAATCTCTGCCTATGTATACTAATCGGATCACCCATCAACAATTACAATTCAAAATCGTCTGTAAGCACAAAATATCTCCCGTAATAGAGAATGGCATTGGCTGCTAAAGACGGGGCTCCGGTTATCGGTATAGATCTTGGAACAACTTATTCATGCGTCGGCGTTTGGCAACACGATCACGTAGAGATTATAGCCAACGACCAAGGCAACAGAACCACACCGTCCTATGTTGCTTTCACGTGTTTGATTGGTGATGCCGCTAAAAACCAAGGCACGGTAAACCCAACAAACACTATCTTCGGTACGTGATCGATCTATTCTATATTTCTCAACTAATCAAATATTAACTTGAACAAGGCTAATCTTTATATGCATTGATTAATAGATTCTATGTTGCCTTAGGCTTCGATGCCTCTGCATGTAATTCTAAACGTGCCTATGTCACAAAAATCAACACAATTTTGACCGCATATCATCTTCTTCTAGCTAGATTCTATTCATAATATTCAACTGAATATGTTTTTTTTTTTTTACATTCTTTCAGGCGTGAAGAGATTGATGGGCAGAAAATTTAGTGACACATGTGTTAAGAGTGATATAAAATTATGGCCTTTTAAAGTTCGTGGTGTGGGTGACAAGTCCATGATTGTTATCGACTACAAGAATGAGAAGAAGCAATTTTCAGCTGAGGAAATATCTTCAATGATTCTTAGTAAGATGCGGCAAATAGTAGAGACGTATCTTGGGACGACGATAAAGAATGTTGTTGTAACAGTTCCAGCATACTTTAATAACTTTCAATGACAAGCGACAAAAAATGCTGGTGTGATTGCTGGCTTGAATGTGATGCGTATTATTAATGAGCCTACAACGGCAGCTATTGCATATGGTCTTAACAAAAGGGCAACGACTATTGGTGGTAGAAATGTTCTTATTTTCGATCTTGGTGGTGGTACTTTTGATGTATCGCTTGTCAAAATACAAGACGAGATTTTTGAGGTAAAAAGCTACTAGAGAAAATACAAATCTTGGGGGTGAAGATTTTGATGATAGAATGATGGACCATTTTGTTCAAGAGTTCAAGACAAAACACAATAAGGACATCATCAATGACCCAAAAGCATTAAGAAGATTGAGAACTTCTTGTGAGAGAGCAAAAATAACTCTTTCTTCAACAACTGAAACCACCATCGAGATTAATTATTTATTTGAGGGTATCGACTTCAACTCTAAAATAACAAGAGCAAAATTTGAGGAACTCAACATGGAACTCTTTAGAAAATGCATCGAGACTATAGAAAGATGTGTAAGTGATGCTAAAATGGATAGAAAAATAGTTGACGATGTTGTTCTTGTAGGTGGATCTACTAGAATTCCCAAGGTACAACAATTATTGCAGGATTTCTTTAATGGTAAAGAGCTTTCCATGAGCATAAATCCTGACAAAGTAGTTGCATATGGTGCTGCCCTACAAGCTGCAATTTTGCGTGGTGGCATTGAGAAGGTGCAAGACTTACTCTTGTTGGATGTAACTCCACATTCCCTTGGCTTAATGCGCCACATAGGAGACTATGATGTTCTTATCCCAAAAAACACAACTATTCCCACAAAAAAAACTAAAGTTTACACAACTATCCATCAAAACCAAAGTGGTTTGATAGTTGATGTATATGAGGGTGAAGAAAAAAGAGCCGAACAAAACAAATTATTAGGTCAATTTTTGCTTGATGGAATACCTGCTGCTCCAAAAGGGGTACCTCAACTCGTTGTTTGCTTCGAGATTGATGCCAATGGGATTTTGATTGTATCCGCTGAGGAGAAACGACTCCGACTTAAGAACAAGATCGTAATTTCCAATTATAGATGCGGATGTGGATTATCTAGTGTGGAAATTGCGAAGATGATTAAGGACGCGAAGAAGTACAACTTAGAGAACAAAGAATATAATAAGAAAATAGAGGCTAAGCATGCATCGGATGACTGCCCAGTGTAGGCTAATTGACGCTAGGCTAATCAGAGTTGAAGTTCCATGACTCTCATTGCATAGTTACAGATAATATGTTTGTAATTGTTAATTTCTATTTTTCTTAAATGTGTAATTGTTAATTTCTATTGGAGTTTATAATTTATATGTGAACAAGACGTCAAGATGTCTGCGAATTTTCTTCTTTCATCTTGGAGTCTTTTGAATGGCGTCCATGTTTGGTTCATGGAATCAAACCATTGAGAAAAGAAAGTCATTGTTTTCCATTGTTTGAAAACCAAAGGAAAAAAAGTGGGAAAGAAATTGTTTTCCATTGTTTGGAAACCAAAGGGAAAAGAGAGAAATGGGAGAGGAAAGGCTCGGGTCAACACTTGTTTTGGTGTTTTTACCAGGTCGACCCAACTCTTCTTTTAAAACGAAATGGGTGGCCCATATTTCATCTAAGATTTGATCTAACGGCCCAAATTAAATCTCTGTTTTCATATTTTCAAATAATGTAATTGCTTACCGAAATTTTGATAAATCATAGAAAATACATCGACGCCTTGAAAAATAATCTAAAGACGGTGGTGAACTCGTGTCGACGCGTGCTTCGACAACGGGGCCTAAAATCGAAGACTTGACATTTTGAAAAAAAAAAAAAAAGAGACTAAAAAAAGGAACCAAACATATAAATTTTGATTGTAAAATTTAATAAACAATCACTGTCACGTGGCGACCCAGAAACTAAAATTGTGAGTGAAAACTCCAATCCAATGTTAGTGTCACATGACGACCCAGGTAACACCCATAGGCCATAACTTAAGCTTTCCCCAACGAAGGGAAATACCATGGTGAGTATATATATTTTGACATGTATGATATGAGTCCCGTTTAGATAATGCATCGTTACATTTGTTATTTATGCTCAAATATTATTGAATCTCAATTTAAGATCGAGAATTTACTGAATTATTATTCTATATATATTGAAATAAATTTTTGATAAGAGTCAAACATAACTGAATAAAAATATATTTTTAAGAACAATGAAATCATAAAAGTAACCTAGACAACCCGTGGGATTTCATGTTATAATTACTTTTTGGGTTTTAGGAGCATAAACATGGCCATAAGCATTAACCAAAAAAAATTCTGAGAGTTTCGCCAAAAGCGCGAAAAAAATCAAACTAGACATAAAACCCTCAACCTACTCAACTCCTACTCAACTCTCTGGGGGCTCCTCCGTCAATGGCCACCGTCGACGCCTCTCTCTGGTGGGACCCCTTCTCTCTCTTACTCACCGACCTCGAGAACGCTCCTCTCTCCGACGAGCTCCCTCCCAATCTGGTAAAACCTAACCCTCTCTTCCCCTCCTTCTCTCATCTTCTATGCATTTGTATCTCCAAGTCTTCAATTCGCTTCCTGCGGTGTTGCTTAGGTCAAGAAATTGAAGGCCAATCACGCCTGGTTCGTCGACACAGTCTCCCTCTTCAAGCCGCCCAGCGAGAAATCGAAGGCCGCTTTGGATTCACAGCTCGTCAAAATCGGCTCTCACCAGCTGGATGTCAAGCCTGAATTGAAAGACAAGGCTCTCACTATCAGCTCCTATTTGGTGAGTTCGAGCTTTTAATTCACTCTACAGTTGTGTTTCTTGTTCGTGAATTGAATATTTGTGCATTAATCTTTGGAAATTGTACTTCTTTTATGCTTGTTGACTGTATCGATTGTATTGCCGATTGTCGAGTTAGTTTGATGTTTTGATTTCAGTGTCTAGATGAGGTGCAATCGTACATTCTCGTGGAGAGGTCTCTTAAGGAAAACAATGTAGCTCTTGACTCTGAGGCGCACGAGTATGTTCATGCGGTTAGTATCTCACTCGCAATGTGTAACTGAATCAAGCGTTGGAATGTCAAGTTATTGCTTCTTGTGAAATGTGCTTGTGAATTGTGACACTTTTTTTCTTATGCATGCAGGTGTTGATTCACTATTACATTGAGCGGCAGTGCTTGCTGAAGTGTACCAGGAGTATTCTCATGCTTGCTTGTAAGTCATTTACTTCTCTAGGATATCGTTGCTACTTTCTGAAGCTGAACTTCCAACAATGTTTGAAATATGTACTTACAATTACACGTTGGATGCAACACAGTGTCTCTAGGAATTGACTCTGAAGAACGTAACAGTATTAAGGAGGAAGCACTGAAGTTGATTTCTGATGGATTGGAGAAGAAATTAATATATGTGCTGCAAGACCTTTTATCTTCCAATCCCCCTGAAGAAATGGTATGTTCCAGTCCTGGCACTGTTATATATGGTTCTTATGTAATTGTATTGACTTTACTCGTTTAAAATATATGATCTATCCCGGACCATTTTGGTTAATACCCCATTCACGTGTTCTTAACTCTTCCATAATTTCATTCTTGTGGGTTATCAATATACAGAATACTGAAAGTTGGTTGATGTTGAAATCAAATTGCACCTCTTCCCTTTTAATTAGGTAGCTGGTCCACTGATTTATAAATTTTTGTCCTTTTCAATTAAAAGTTTTTATCCTTTTAAAAAACACTATGTCTTATTGCATGCTTGACTATCTTTGACTACAATGTTGATAGTGGGATCTGGTAATCTGAGACAATGGCTATACTATCTTCTGTATTTTTTATTTACTAGGCTTGCATTTTGATACTTGATAGTGTGTTGAAGTTATTTTGCTACTAAAAATTGAGGTACTGGTGAGATTGGTCACTGTAAAAGCGGCTGGAGGAAGTTATTTTTAGTGAATATTAACAATAGCTTCCTGTGCTTATGTGATATTTTATGGCCGAAGAAACATGTATTAGTTGTGTACATTTATTTGGCTATGTCCGTATTACATTCATATATTTGCTAGCAGTCCAGCACAGAAGAGTATATGCAGGTTTAGCTTTTGTTAATCAGATATATCAGTAACTGTTTAGTGTGCTAGCTTATTTAGTCCTATGGTTCCTTGATTACATGCCCATGTACGGAAGTGTGTATTACCATATGCATACATGCATGCTTTTGTTTGAGGACCTGATGTTGTCTTGTCTGGATGCTTTATTAGGATGTTGATCTTTTCAGTTTGTGGGCTGAGGAGACACTAATCGAAGACAATTTGGTTTTGGATATTCTTTTCCTTGCTTATTGTGAGTCACTTTGTACTTGCAAAGGTGAAACATGGAAAGCATTATGCTTGCTCTATAAGGTATCTTGTTATCTTTGTCAAATAACTGTATTTGTTCATATTCTATTCTCTCATTCCTAATCCTTCCTCAAAACCTTTGTCTTATAGGGAATTTTATCTGGGTCATCTAACTTTGAAAAGCTGGCAATATCAACTGAAGCACTACATTCTTCTTACCAAGCCAAAGTTCAGCTTCTTCTAATTCTAATAGAAACCCTAGACCTGGAAAGTCTTCTTCGAATGGTCCATGATGAAATACCTTTCAGGTTTTTTGCTACTTGTTTAATGTTACTATTAGTAAATTATCGTGGGTGAAATCAATGATTTACTGATTCTAAATATCTCTATGCTACATAAACATCTCATTTGTTGCACTACAACAATATCATTCCCTGGCTTATGTCACTAAGAATGAAAATTCCCTTGAGGAGGGAAAGGGATGGATTCTGTACTTGTGAGGCAGATATCTGCATGCTTTGAATTCTTCAAGATAGAATTAGAATACCAAAGCATGGTTCTGTTTTGATTAGATATTGTCCACAGACCATGAATAACAAGTAGAAATGTTACTACATGAAGACTCTTAAGCCTCATTTGTTTAACTGTAATCAATCACCTACCATTCAGGTTTATATGGTAGTCTTGGTAACTCTAGAGCCACATTTACTTTAACTCCCTCCCTTTATTTTATTTTATTTTTCTAAAAATGTATCCCAGGAATGGTGAATCTGCTATTACTTTGGCTGATATCCAAGAGATTGAAGCAATAATTTCAACGTTAAATGCGTTTGAAACAAAAGAGGCGGGCCCATTAATTCTTGCATGGGCAGTGTTTCTTTGTCTGATTTCATCACTTCCGGGCAAAGAAGAAAATGACATACTAATGGTATGTCATATGTGCAGATGTTGCTTCATCTTCCAGTCTATTTGAATATTATCAATGATTACTGATTTTAATTTTATCCTATTTTCCAGGAAATTGATCATGTTGGTTACGTTCGCCAAGCATTTGAGGCGTCATCTTTGACTTATTTTGTAGAAATCCTTGAAAGTGATGTGTTGAAGGAATCTGATGTAAGTTATTCTCATTTTAGGTGCGAGGGTACAGAGTGATTTGTTCTAGGTGTTTTCCAGTATGTTGAGGTTCATTGGTTTTCCCCTTTACTGCTTTTCCTGTTAAAAGACTTGGGATACGTTATCTGAAGTTTCAAGTAGTTTTGATTGCATTGTTTAGGGCTTTTAAGTATTTTTCTTCGGTCTCTTTCCCTCTTCATTTCCATAAAAAGAAGTGATAACCTTCTTCTTCTTTTTTTAGGGGCCTGTTGCTGGTTATCTGAGTGTGTTGAGAACTATTATATCTGCATTTATCGCAGCTTATGAGATCAATCTCCAGGTAAATGTACGGTGCACAAGTGCAAATTCATATAAGCTTTTGTAGGATGCATTTCTTATTTCTTTTGATTTGTCCAATATGCAGATGGAAGATGGCACTCTTATGTTAATACTGGATATTCTTTGCAAAATCTATCAGGGAGAGGTTTGGACATGGCTTTTATCTACAGCATCTGTGGTTCTGATCAATAGATTCTTTAATCCTAGTTGTTATTAGTGTATTATCACTCATTTGTTTCTCTCAATTTTGCAGGAGTCACTTTGTATCCAGTTCTGGGACCGAGGAAGTTTTATTGATGGTCCTATCCGGTGTCTTCTTTGCAACTTAGAGAGTGAATTTCCTTTCAGGACTGTGGAGCTTGTTCGCCTTCTATCATCCCTTTGTGAAGGAACTTGGCCTGCTGAATGTGTGTGAGTATACTTATATGGCATATTGTTCGTATTTAGTTTTGATATGTTCTTTTAACAAAATGAGTTATAAATCTGGTCGCCCTTTGGGTGCTGAATTGACTTCAATTTGGTTCTGAGGTAGTCCTCAGGTCAGGCTTCTTTTATTTAGGTGCTGAAACATAGGCATACTTGATGGATTTTGAAGCCTACAATACAGAGGGAGCAATAGGAAAACTTTTTCTTGCTGCTATTTTGAAGCAAAACAATGAGAACTAGAGAACAAAATTACAGCAGTACTGCGGGTACAGTTCTTGTAGATTAATTGGAAACTTTTTTATAATCAATATCTGGTCTGGTCTGGTCTTGCATTGAAAGCTTACAGCATTAATGCAGTGACTAAAGCAGATATTATTCGTAGTAGCTTGGGAATGACCAATGTCTGAACCTTACGAGTCCAGTCAAAAGATGGGATTCATCTTCACTATTTGGTATAATATGTTCATGCGTTTGTGGGAGTATTACCCTCTATACTGAAGATTTTGCTGGTTTTGTGCAAGCCTTTTCTTTTGAAATATGATGTTTACACATTTTTCACGGCAACACTCCCTAATCCCTAGGGAATGGCTGAAAAAAGCTCCTTATGATTATGTTTATTTTTTTAATCTTTTCCTATACAAATGTTTGATGCTTATTCTATTTTGATGTGTATTCTAATCAATTTGCTCTTTCTGTGAGCAGGTACAACTTTCTGGATAAGTCTGTTGGGGTATCATCCTTGTTTGAGATTGCGAACAATTCCTTTAGGGATGTCCTCTCTCAAACTGTTGAGACGAACTTCCCATTGCATGTTCCTGGACTTGAAGGATTGGTCATTCCCAGTAAAACTTGTGGCAGTATATTGAGATTAGTTGGTGAAAATACTGCTCTTGTTCGATGGGAGGTAAATGATCAATTACTGATGTTTGTTAATTGCTTTTTATCACTTAATTTGTTTGCATCTGGCAAGGATCTCATAGTTTCACTGACAATTGGTGATGGATTCCCAATGCATAGGCATTTTTCTCGGAATGTTGTATTTTTCTTTCTTCTTCAATGTATTTTAGTTGGTCTATCTTTCTCATGTTGTATGAAGAAGCTGTTCTTTTGGTCTTATTACTTATTACGTTTGTGGCAAAATTATCTCTATTATTCATAAGTGTAGCACTAAAATGCACATGTGTGGTAGTATTTCATTTATTTGTTAATATTTGTCTTTGTTTTCATTTGCTAGCAAAGCTGTGATTTCCCTTTTACCTGCCAATTCTATTTAGTTCTGTGCTAATTCATGTCTCTTTTATATAGTATACACAATCGGGGGTGCTAGTGTTGCTCATGCGCTTGGCCCAAGAGCTATATTTCAAAAGAAATGAAGAAGTTCTTCTTATCCTCAACCTGCTTAGCAGGATGGTTACCTTTAGCATGGTAAAGTTTTTCATTATTCTTTGCTAGAGTATGTAAGGATTTGGAACTGATGAATGAGATAATTTTCAATTATTGATGCAACCTAGTTGGCTTAGTAGTTACAAGTTAACTGCTCTGGTTAGATTGTAATATTTTATCAGTGCGTTTGTTATTATAATTATGACAAAACATTCAACTCTTCTCCGCAAATAAGTTCCAAAAGTTTCAGCATTCTGTTTAGTGTGCACAGTCAGGTGTGGACTAAATTTCTTTTCCAATTGGGAAGTTATCTAAAATTTTCATGCTCTTCAAGCTGTTGCTCATTATGTGAGTGATCAAACTACTACTCTTGAAAATAATAAATAAAAAAGTTATTATTTTGTCCAGTTGCCAGATTTAAGGCAATAATGAAACTGATACCCCTTTTTCCCTCTTATTAAGTAATTTTCCGCTGAAGAAATAGAACTATAGGTCTCCTCCTTGCCTCATAATAACTGATTCTTTTCCTCTTTACTGTACTGTTCTGAATATGTAGCCAAGTCTTCTGAGTTCAATATAAGGCCATGTTAACTGTGTTTTATGAGGTTTTGGTTCCTTGAAATTCTTGCTATTCATGTAACAATCTACTTGTGTTTTATATCTAGGCTGTGTGCTTTGCCTTGATGGATATTGGGAGCTCTTTGCATTTCCAATCAACTGGCATGAGTGGGCAGAATAACATGTGGTAATGAAGCAACCTTTTGTGCGTTGTTGGGATTTTCTTTTCTCTTTCTTTCCTATATTAAAATGTCATCTCATTGTGTATTTGTTTTTCATCCAGGGTGGTTGAGATGATTAGCACTTTAGTGAGAAGGTTATCTCCTACTCCTAGTGGTGCTGCTCTAATGTCCGTGGCTATAAACACTTTGGCAAAGATGTTAAAATGGTAACTTCATTGTCTATCTTCATTGAGTTGTTCTGAATTTTTTATTTACTTTCCTTTGGTTCAGTATGACTATAAAGAACAAAAAAGTTGTTTGCTTTGTCATTTCCATTGCAGTTATTCTTATTATTTGGTAGATTCCTTCCCATCTTGGCTAAGGGTGTTGTGCAGTCTTTGATGAGCTTAAACTCTCTTAAGCCTCGCATGTCATCCTTCTGCTATTTATTTAATAAATGAAACCCTTTATTTTTAGAAGTAGCTAGGTGATACTGAAAGAAATGTTATGACTTAGAGGAAAGTGCTTAGGAAAGTAATTTCTAGTAAGCAAAAAGGTTTTATTAGTATAGAATAAATATAGCTATAGACATAGCAATTAAGCTCTACATTTATATTCATATGTATGAATCTGGAAAATCTTGCATCATGAAATTTGGGAGATCTCACAAAGAATAAATTGAACCACCGGTTCGTCTCCTGTATTATTTCTTAAACACAGTGAACAAGCTGTATACATATACATATATTCGTATTGTGGTTTAAGCTGTATACTCAATACATGCATTCTTTAAAAGGACATCGAAGTAAAACTGTCAGAAATGTATAATTCTGAATGTAGCTTATTGCTCCATGTGCTTATCCCAATATAATGGCTCATGCTGCCTGATTGGGTTTTTTTTTTGGTGGGGTGGGGGGGGGGGGGGGGGGGGGCGGGGGGCGGGGCGGGCGGGTGAGAGGTTTAGGTTCAATTATTTCTAGCTTAAAGTTAGTATTTTTGCCCACCTAAAATTGATTACATCTTGTTTGTTCAAGCTGATGTGAGTTCAATCGCTTCTGGTGCCAGCAGTCTTAGTTTGGCAGGACATACTTGTTTCAACTTGGAGTGCATTGTTAAACTAAATTCTCCTGTATGGGATATATCTTAGGTCTTTTAATTGTTGCTTGAACTTTTTTTTGGCATAGGCCGAATAACCTCTGTCTTAACGTTCATCTACTGTGGCAGTTCCCCTTTTCATGTTGCTGAGGTGGCCTTAAAAGCAAATATGTTTGATTTTGAGATTGGCAACAATGGTTCATCAAGGTAACATCTTAAATTGAGAAGAATTGCTTTCTATGTATTGCTGTTATTGTTCATATACAAGAGTGCGTATTATGTTTGTACTTTTGAGTAAGTTAATTGTGTGCAGTGGAGTTATATGTTGCACCATTTTTTTTTTCTTTCAGTTTTGAGTCTGGATTTCTTCATAATACCTTTTGTAAATCTGTATACCTTTGGCCATATCCATGTCTTGTTACCATTGTTCATCTCATACAGCCCTACCTATTTCCTCATGAAGGATCCAGTTATTTTATGGGATATTTCTCTCCTGTGTCACTGTTTTTTTTTTCTTTTTTTCTTTTTGGTTTTACATTTCCCCTTTTTAGTTAATGTAATGGAAAGACCAAGAATGGCTTCTAATGACATCTATGTTGGTAAAGGAGCAATCAACAAATCTTACTGCTAAATTTCTAGACGGAAGAAAAAAAAATCTTGATTGCTCTCTAAAAATCTCCTTCTCTTGTGCTTTGTATGAGGCAGCCTTGTACAATGCAGTTGAGGATTGTTTCCATGGTGTCGGGAGTTGATTATTCGTCTAATTTCTTCCACATTTGTCTTATAGTTTTCTTGTCTTTGTGGTAATGTTGATGCCTCATCAAGGCTAGGGTCAAAGTTTGGATTTGATTCATTCTTATTGATCTATCAGTGAATCATGGCTACTTTCTGGAAAACTGGCGAAGATGCTTATAATTGACTGTGAACATAATGATAGTGACTGCACATTGACTATATCAGGTATATTTTGCAGTAGACCTTTTAAATGATTCCTTTTTGCCTTCATCTATTTGTTTGTCTAAGTTGCATATTGTTAGAATCTGTTTTTTCAAGTATAACATCATTTTCATCTTTTGTCGGCATACCATAATATAGGAGATTAATGATTAATGATTAATGATGTTTTTTTTTTCTCTTTTGTTATTTTTGCTTTCTGCAGTTGTGCTTCAGAATTTCCTGTATATGTGCTCTATTCTTGACATGAATGATTTTCAAACCTTGCAGTGCTGGACTTTACTCTGCAGTTCATGGAATCAGGTGTGAAGAATGATGGTGTACTGGCTTTAATTGTTTTCTCTCTTCAGTATGTTCTAGTTAACCACGTGTACTGGAAATACAAGTTAAAGCATACTAGATGGAGAGTGACATTAAAGGTAAAACTCATGGTGTCTCCTATGCTGGTACTGTGACACAAGTTCTTTGTTTATGTTTAACTTGATGATAAACTCATTGTTGAGTACTGAAAATTATAAGGTTTTGTGTACTGATCTGGTCCTGATAAGTGTAGTTGGATTTCCCTACTTGACTATACCATCACAAATAGGGAAAAATTGAGAGGGAATAGATAGAAGCCACTTGAGGCAAGAGTCAGATTGTCTCCTTCCTTTGGGATTCCATGTCTAAGCATTTCAAGGATATTGCCCCTAGTTTGATGACTTGATCTTATGGATCAGTCTGCTGTATTGTTTTGGGGAGTAGCTTGGTCTTGCAGGTGTTTTGCTGTTGTGGGTTCCTTTTTCTGTTTCTTTCTCAATCTCTCTTTGGAATTCCATCTTGAGGAGAGCTTCTAATGACTTATTATGATGACTAAGTGAGGACTTTCAAATGAACGGTTGGATGAATGTTTTAACTTTTAATTGATATTTTCAAATTCCCATGTGCATTTAATCCAACCGTTCATTTGAAAGTCCTCACTTGGTCCTCATTAGAAACTCCCCCTTCCATCTTGTGCATTTTTTTTGGGTATATTCTTTTCATTCTTTCAGTGAAAGGTCTTGTTCTTGTCAGAAAAAGTCAAATAGGTGCATACTGTAGGATATGGTCATGAATTTAATATACGTTCCTTCTGGGAGTAGCCTTGGTCTTGCAGGTGTTTTGCTGTTGTGGGTTCCTTTTTCTGTTTCTTCGTCATTTTTTGGATTTACTGTTTCAGGTGCTTGAAGTGTTGAAATGGTGTATTACATCAACTTGCTCTGGAAACCTGGATGAAGTCATCCTGGACAGGATATTCTGTGATTCATCCATCCATAATACTCTCTTTCAGATTGTTTGTACAACACCACAAACATTAGAGGTGGGCCATTTGTATCTTCTGATCTTATTTGGTCATTAGCAGCTAATGTTATGTTGTGCTTACTATAATGTATACACTTTTTTGTAGAGACTATGCTCCAGTCGTCTTATTGAGCTAACAGAGGTTGAAGGTTTACAGCTGGCTATATGTTCTGTTCTAGATGTTCTTTTCATCATGCTCTCCAAATTTACTAAGGTACATATGGAAGTAAGATAGTAGTGATCGTGAAAGAGTTACGTACTTATGTTGCATTTGTGTATTTCTCTGTTCTTTCTATGAACTGTATAACAAAATCTTAAGTCTGTCTTTTCACCTTCCTAAAGGGTCTATGTGGGGAGTCAACCATATGGATGTGTGAGAGTTGTCTCTTTATCATTGTATGACAGTTGATATTATATATAATACTTTTATGTAGAAAAACTAATGTTGGGTTATGTTTATTTCCAGGATACATCGTCCAGCCTTCCAATTTTTCACCAAGCAGTTTTCTCCTCAGCTACAAAACCTATTCCTTTAGTTGCAGCTCTTGTATCATTCATATCTTATTCTCGCAATCCGGTATGGTCTTTCTCAATGCTTATTGATTTTATACTCTGCCCTCCACTTGGTTGTTTTTCTTTTTGTGTCTTGTTCCACTTATTGTTTTCTGGTCAATTGAAATGTAAGTTTGCTGCTCTTTTGTGTACTCATGATGACATTTTGACTCATAAGAAACTAATAGTTACTCGTAGCTGCTCATTTTATCCTTATCCTTGTTACCCTTGCTTTGAGCTTTGAGCATGAAAGGTGTAGTGTTAATCTTCTTCACCCTTATGCTATATAATGCATAGAAAGCTGGCAGTATATACATTTCATTTGCATGTCATTACATGGAAGGTTCATTCCGGCAATAATGTGGTAAACATGTCTTTTTCAGCCCCAATTATCTCTACAAATCAGTCCCAAGTGGTGTATGTTTAGTGTTTGTTGATAGGATGTGAGTGTGGGATCATTTCAACAATTGTACTTGAGCATTTTTATTAAAAATCTGAAGTTTCTTATGCAGCAAATTCAAGTTGGTGCTGCTAGGGTTCTGTCAGTGTTCTTGATGAGTGCAGATATTATCCAACCATATTTGTTTGGAAGCAGCTTTGGCCTAGATGATACACAGGTTGCATGTTTGTGTTTATGTTTATCTCTTTTCTTTTTTTTTTCTTCGACTGATTCCTTGTAAGTATAGTCCATTTAATGTACTGCTTCTAAATCTGCTTGTTGCCTTTCTACAATTTTGGTAGATTGGAGATCTGAGGCATGGAATTAGTGACATAATACTTGAGCAGTCAGTACTGAATGAAGATCTCTTTGTTGCTGTAGTCAACCTGCTCACTTCTGCTGCACGTTATCAGGTTTGTTACATAAGGTTCCAAGTTCTACATTTTAATGTTCAGAGTATCACTTGTATATTTGTCAGGCCAAGTTGGCTGGTTCACTAGATGTTTTCTCATCAGTCACCTGTCTATCACTTTTTCAAAAAATATATAATTAGCACGATTTCTTTTTCTGATTAATGTATTTCCATACAGCCTGCTTTTCTTGTTGCTGTGTTATCCACCAAAGTGAATAAAGATGTCCAACTGAGTAATTCTGCTGATGTGAAGCTGCCAACAAATGAAGTTCTATCGAGGTCGTCTGAGTTTGAAAAAGCAAGTGTTGTGGATGCAGTGCTGCATCATGTTAGAAGATCTAATGATCTTATCAACAGGTATGTTGTTATTAAATATTCCAACTGTAGTCTGCTTTCAAGTTCTTTTTCCTTCCATTATTACCTTGCAATCTTAGTTTTTGTGCCTTTCACTAAACTGTCCTAATTTTTTTGTTTTACTTTTTGATATGCAGCAATCCCCGTATACTTCTGAATGTTCTCAACTTTCTAAGAGCTCTGTGGCAAGATGCTGCTCGGTACTTGGATATTTTAGAATGCGTGAAACGCTCTGAAAATTTCTGGAGAAACTTGTCTAGTTCTATTACAGTAATTTTGAGTGCGAAAGCTTGTCCACCTGAGAATTTAACTGAGGCCGAAGCTGATGATTTCGGATATAGATATCAGTGTGAATCTTCGATATTAGAAATAATGGCGCATGATGTGTTCCTGCAAAAGAAACTGTTACATGCAGAGTCACTTGTAAAACAAGCGACTGAATCACAGGGCAAGATACAGAATACAGGGAGAACTGAAAAATCTGAAGGAGAAAGTCTAGAGGATATTTTATCAGCCTGGTGTGGAAGCTCAGTTTGGGGCAATCTGACCAAGTCACTAAGTCATAGTGAATATGACACCAGTCTATATTTGCGGGCAAAGGTGACTTATTTTCAAAGTTAATAACTGAAATTTTTATGTGATTTTTACCTGAAACTTGTAAGTCATAAATGCTTCTGTCTGCTATTGTCTTCACTTGGTAAGTCACTTATCAAAGTAATAGAAACTTGGGTTCTGTGGTTTTTGTTGGCCGATCATTCTTATATTACGTACATCCCAGAATTTTGGTTACGGCTTAAGTCAAGTGTTCCAAGAAACGAGTATTTTTAAGAAAGGTTTTTTTTTTTTTTTTTTAGCTATATTACACTATTCCATCTGTTGCTTATGGCATCCATTAATATTTATTGATTTTTCTCTGGTATTATGTGTCTGATTGTTTGCTACATTTACTTAATATTTAAACTACAATAATCATAGTTATAATTCGCAGGTTGCTGCCAGTTCAGTCACCGCCCTTGTCATGGTGAAATTAGCACAGGGTGATGCTGGAAGTTTGTCCGTGCCATTATTTGAGAAGTCCCGCATCCTTTCAAATAAGGTGTGATACTCTTTTGATTGTAGTACTTATTTGTTTAGACAAAGCGTATGCTGCTGAAACCCATTACTAGCTAGTCCCGCATCCTTTCAAATAAGGTGTGGTACTCTTTTGATTGTAGTACTTTTGTTTAGACAAAGTGTATGCTGCTGAAACCCATTACTAACTGATCAACTTAAATTTAGCACTTTCCTTATCTATTATTGTGATTTTAAGTTTGCATGACTGACCAATCTGACCGACGCTGTTCTCGGCCTTCTTTGCAGCTCAGAAGTCATCCTGCTTTTTCGGAAGTGTTAGCTAAATACTCACTGCGTAGTTACAGGTAATATGTTTGTTTTTGCTATTTACAAGTTTCTATTGGAGTTTATAGCATGTATGTGAACAAGACATCAAGCAAGACATCTGGGAATTTTCTTCGATCATCTTGGATGCCGTTGCTACTGAAAATTTCTGGACACTTTTGAGTGCACCTTCTGCTAAATGTAGCTTCAGTTCACTCATTATCTTATATGAATGATTGCGTGAAACTTCAGATATGAGTGCCATACCTTCTGTAAAGAAGTACCGGATGGTTTCATGAAACTATTGTTCTTGTTATCTCTTGCATTTGTTGGTATTGCTTGTATGTCAATTGACTGGTGATTAATGCTGTTTTCGGCCTTGTTGGCTCCTTAGACCAAACATAGGCAGATTTGTTTGTCTGTGTGCATATGGATACCTCTTCACATTACTCTGAATCTATGACAATATATGGGACATCCCCATGACATGTTTTGTTGCTTGCTTTATTGCCATTGAACTTGAACTTGGTCTGTCTTTTGGAATTTTGGCACACTATGACATGTATAGTTGTGCTAATATATGACAATATATGGGACATCTCCATGACATGTATAGTTGTGCTAATATGCATTTTACAGTCAACTTCTATTTTCTGTTTCACGTATTACTCTTGTAGTAACACTTGTTATGTTCTTTCACATAAATTCTATGTTTATCTATCTCCAGTGCAGAGAAGGAACAAAATTATTTGATACTCAGCGATCTTTATTATCATCTGCAAGGGGAGGTAGAAGGCCGTGAAATTGGTGCTGGATCGTTTAAAGCACTCTCTCGGTTCCTAATTGAATCAAACATTTTTCAGACATACCAACTAAAGTATGATGGCGATCTTTTTATAACTGGCAAAGATGCATACATGTTTGATCTGGAACGTATAAGAGCTGATTTGGGATTAGATTTTTGGGATTATTCAACGTGGAAGGATTCAAAGGCGATTGCTGAAACAATGTTGCATCACATGAAAAATGTGAACTCAATGGTATTCCTCACAAGCTCGAAACTTTCCGCACTGAGAGCATTAAGAAGTGTTCTAACTGTATACTTGGATGATGTGAGTTCCTAAATTAGTAATTCCTTTCGGTTGTTTTCTACTTCTGATGTTTCTTATCAAAGTTTTTGTCCACGTTGTTCAGGAGTATTAGTGATACTTGGTGAATTTTATTACAATGCTAAGTGCTAACCCTATGTCTCATCTAATCAAGGTGTTTAAGAATGTAATAGATGCCCTAGGTTTGATCTTTAGATATGAGATCTAGAGATATATTAATTTTTTTTTTTTTTTGGAGAAAAGATCTGGAGATATAGAATTGGAACTGAAGAATGAAACATGTAATTAGCTTTCCCAACAATCTTTTGTGAATTACTTTTTTGATCCAATCAAGAATATGATACAAAGGAAAATGATTGTTGAGGTTTCTACTTTGATTTAGGCATATGTGATATGGCTTGATTTCGCTTGTCAAGGTTTCAGTTTCTTTTGTTTCAGCATACTATAGTTTCTCTTTAAATCAATTGATTCTACTTGGTTTGCTTTTGAATGTCCCGTTTTCCTTTTAAAATTAATTCCTGTCTGCTGCAGTCACTGGAGGCGAAGAGCACAGCGCAAGAGATGTCTGATCAACTGGTTTTCCCATGCATAGATCACATATGCCAGAATTTCCTTGATACAGTAGAATTATTGGCTCCAGAACTTGGTGCCTCTGAAGAAATCTTTCACTTCCTTGCAGCTCAAGCAGAATTGCTTCTATACCTTATGATTTCTGCACACAAGAGCTTGCCTCCATCTGTTTGCATTCTTGTGCTAAAAACATCAGCTGCTGGCCTCAAAGTGTTGAGTGATTTCCAACCA
This sequence comes from Fragaria vesca subsp. vesca, assembly GCF_000184155.1. Taxonomy (NCBI): domain Eukaryota; kingdom Viridiplantae; phylum Streptophyta; class Magnoliopsida; order Rosales; family Rosaceae; genus Fragaria; species Fragaria vesca. The sequence goes on from NC_020492.1 coordinate 4,643,858, forward strand.
TTAGTTACTGGGTCATCAGTTTCTGTGGTTAGCTCTACAGTCAAGCTGTTACTGATGCTGCTTCTCTCAGCAGTGAAGTTAAGTTTGGTTGGGGGAAGAGATATGGTATCTGTTGAAGACATGGCTAAAATATCTAATATGAGTCTACGTCTGCTACCAATTCTCTGTAACCATATTGCTAGTGCTGAGGATTGCAGACTCTCGCTCACTAATATGGACTTGATATTGAGAAATTTCTTGACTCCCAACACTTGGTTTCCCCTCATACAGAATCACCTCCAGCTTCAGCATGTTATTCTGAAACTTCAAGATAGGAAGTCTCTCGAGTCTGTGCCTATTATAATGAAGTTCTTTTTGACTCTTGCTCGTGTGAGGCAGGGTGCAGAGATGCTTATAAATCACGGATTTCTATCGTCTCTGAGATTCTTGTTTACTGAATACTTGGATGATAGGTCTGCTTCAGTAACAATGGCGAATAGTCTTTCCAACTCATCTGACATAATGGAAAAGCCTAAACGAATATGGGGACTGGGTTCAGCTGTCATCACAGCTATGGTTCAGTCACTAGGAGACAGTTCTGCTTGTTCTGATGTTGTGGAGAATGTAATACCCTACTTCTTTTCCGAGAAAGCATATATCATTTCATACTATCTCAGTGCACCGGAGTTCCCATCTGATGATCATGACAAGAAAAGACTTCGTGCTCAGCAGAGACAAACCTCCCTTACTGAGCTTAAAGAAACTGAGCACACTCTCATGCTAATGTGTGTGCTGGCAAAACATTGGAATACATGGGTTAAGGCCATGAAAGAATTGGATTCCCAGTTGAGAGAGAAAAGCATCCATCTTTTAGCATTCATCAGCAGGGGAACTCAACGCCTTGGAGAAACTGCAAGTTCTAGTGCCCCACTCATATGTCCTCCTATGCTTAAAGATGAATTAAATAGTTGCAAGAAACCCTCGTTTGTCAACAGTAGTTGTGGATGGTTTGCTCTTTCACCACTTGGTTGTGTTTCAAAACCAAAAGTGTCAGCTGCCTCAATCACATCAATGGCGCTGACTACTAAAACTCAAGCAACTGCAAATGGATATCACATTTCCCAATCGCACTTCTCAGACATTATTGCCCTGCAGATTTACAAAAATACTTTTCTCTTATTGAAGTTTCTCTGTTTACAAGCTGAGTGTGCTTCTAGAAGGGCAGAGGAGGTGGGATTTGTTGATCTTGACCATTTTCCTGAGCTTCCAATGCCTGAGATCTTGCATGGCTTACAGGTAACATGGTATTTTCAGCATTTATCCATCATTGAAGATCTTGGGATGTCCCGGTGTCTGTTTTTGATTATTTCAGTATACAAAAGTTTGATCACTTAATTTCGTAGATGTTTTTTTTATTTTTATTTTTGACATGGATATGTTATCTCTGATGTAGGATCAAGCAATTGCCATCATTACAGAAGTGTGTGAAGCTAACAGAGTGAAGGAGATTCAAATCGAAGTCCAGTCTATATGTTGTTTATTGCTACAAATAATGGAGATGGCGATGTACTTGGAACTTTGTGTTCACCAGATATGTGGCATAAGACCAGTGCTAGGGCGTGTAGAAGATTTTTCGAAGGAAGTTAAACTGTTGATAAAAGGTACCCACAAAACTCCATTGCAATGACATCTTGTGTTACCTGGCTTTTAAAATCTAACAATTGATTTTATCCTTTGGAATATGTTTTGTAGCAACGGAGACGCATGCTTTCATGAAACCGTCTCTGAAGTCCTTGAAGCAGATAATGGTGGTTGTCTATCCCGGATTGGTACAGGCAGAGGACTTTTTGTGAGATAGGTCTTAGATTCTTAGTGTGCATAGGTGAAAGCAGTAGAGTTGTAAAGAAGGCCAGAATTTGGCATAACCTTCTTCTCTGGCATTTCTTGTAACACGAATAGCTAATTCACTCTCTGTTCTAGACTTCTAGATTACAATTTAGAATATATCTGTTCAATCTGTCACATGCTTTATAAGATAGTGACAATATCTTTCGGCCGTTCTTTTCGAATTTTTGTTTTCATTTTTATGAACTCTATGATGGACAAGATTTCTCAGAATCCTTGCCATTCATGATTGTCGTTGTGCGGCTTCTTTTTCGTCCTCTTTCCCAGAGGTGTCCATCATTGGCTTCCATCTCTTAGTGGGGGCCTATAATATCTTTACAGGGACAATGTACCATTAGATTATTAAGATTCCTGAGAAATTGATGCCACTAATAACCTTCAACGAGTTCTAGTCACTACAAGTATTTGCTCACATAACCACAACACCCGAAACCCTAGTAGCCATTTTTTTGCTTCTGAACGATATGTTTCATTAGATAGCGTCGGAATATCTATTCTCTGGAACATTAACCGTTAGGCTAGTCTGTGTCGGTATTCTCCACACGTTGAGTTAATCCAATCATGTTTCGATGCTCTGAAACACTATAAAACAGATGATCGATGTTGTCAAATTGGCCGAAAATTTTTAACAATGAATTCTACACATGAAATATTTGTTCCCACATTAAACGGATCCAATTCATGGGTTGGTGGTATCCAATGGGTTTGGAGCATGATCCGGATTTTCAGATCTTTTGGATTCTCACTCTTTGGAGCCTAGTGGGTGAAAAGAAAATACTGACCGTTGTTAAATCCCCATCAGTGTCAGTAAAACCAGTCAAATTGGCACGCTTTCGTTCACTTTTTGATTTACGAGCATGTGCAACACGTGTACCCCTCACAGGCGCCCCCCCCCACCCAAAAACGACGTCGTAGCTCTCTTCGTCACGAAAAGTCCAAGAACCCTATCCGATATAATAGCATATACTCCCCTCTATACCCACTCCACTTAACCCCGGGTCCCCATAACCCAACCCTGGTTAGCCCAACCCAACCAAGGTTAATTCCTACCCGCTAGGATCGTCCCACGTGTTTAAATCCAACGGCGGAAACGAGGTCGGCACTGATATAAACCCCTGGAGGCTCGTGACCTCGTCCACGCAAATCACAAACCCTATTTCCCCAAATTCTCTGAGAAACCCTAACCTCTCGAATCCTCGCATCCATGGCTGCTCAAAACCCTAAGGTGTTCTTCGACATGACGATCGGAGGCCAGCCGGCCGGCCGCATCGTGATGGAGCTCTACGCCGACACCACCCCCCGCACCGCCGAGAACTTCCGTGCTCTCTGCACCGGCGAGAAGGGAACCGGCCGCTCCGGCAAGCCTCTCCACTACAAGGGATCCGCCTTCCACCGTGTGATCCCCGGGTTCATGTGCCAGGGAGGTGACTTCACCGCCGGAAACGGCACCGGAGGCGAGTCGATCTACGGCGCCAAGTTCGCCGACGAGAACTTCGTCAAGAAGCACACCGGCCCCGGAATCCTCTCCATGGCGAATGCGGGCCCCGGGACCAACGGATCTCAGTTCTTCATCTGCACCGCCAAGACTGAGTGGCTCGATGGCAAGCACGTCGTGTTCGGCCAGGTCGTTGAGGGCCTCGATGTCGTCAAGAACATCGAGAAGGTCGGGTCCGGCTCTGGAAGGTGCTCCAAGCCTGTTGTTGTTGCCGACTGTGGCCAGCTCTGTTAGACGACGTGTCGTTTCTGTGATCGGCGATCGTCGTTTCTCTGTTATGATGGGTCCTCTTTTCCTTCTATGTTTAAATTTCGAATTTTAAATTTCTGTTTTTCGTCGTAGATGGGTCGCTGTCTCTATCTCTAGTGTTTGAGTTTCTTATGGTATTGGGGCCTTTTGGTGGCCGTGGTTGTCGAATTATCAAATGATCTCAGACTTTTTATATGTCGTGTTGACTGAGCTATCCTATGTTTAAATAAAATAGGACTTAATTCTCAGTTGCTCTCTTTTTCGTTCTCTATTTTTTGTTCTGATTAATCTATATTTAGTCATGCTTGGATGTTTGATGTCGTATGAAGCTCCGCTGACTTTTAATTTGTGGATGGATAGTCTTTGTGTGTTGAACCCATAAGCACATGAACTGGGAAGGGTACATTTTGTGGTCACAAATCGAGTTTGGATTTGATGTTAAAATGCACCCTTTTGAATCAAGATGGCTCCTATATATTTAGGAATTTAAGATGGAAATAGAGTATATTTTTACCAGTTTTGGTGAAAACAAAAACATCTTAAATGGCTAGTTGACTCTGATATTCCTATCCCACTTCAGATGCTAGTGTGAATTGGTTAGTCTACATGACTGTCAATAAATGGCTGCCTTTAAATTTCTTGTACTTGAAAATCTCTTGTTTTCTGTTTCTCTGTTGGCAATTAGTAATGCTTCTTATCATGATATATACTTTGACCAAAGGTTCAGTTGCCGTTGCTCTGATTGATTTGGCCACTGCACGGATTGATTCCATATCCAATGTGTTTGACAAAAGAATTAGAATTGTGTTTGTGCGAGGTTTTTTCTTTGTATTACATGGGTGAGGTTTTTTCTTTGTATTTAAAATCTTCACTTACATGGGTGTGGAATTGATTATCATTCTGGTAATCCATATGACTGTCATTATAAATGGCTGCCTTTCAATTTCTTGTACTTGAAAATCTCTTGTTTTCTGTTTCTCTGTTGGCAATTAGTAATGCTTCTTATCATGATATATACTTTGACCAAAGGTTTCAGTAGCCATTGCTCTGATTGATTTGGCCACTGCACGGATTGATTCCATATCCAATGTGTTTGACAAAAGAATTAGAATTGTGTTTGTGCGAGGTTTTTTCTTTGTATTTAAAATCTTCATTTACATGGGTGAGGTTTTTTCTTTGTATTTAAAATCTTCACTTACATGGGTGTGGAATGCTGTTCATGTAATGTTTGTTCTGGAGATCTGGAATTGGTTTGACCCCTTGTTTCACTGTCATTTTGTTCATTTAGAAGCACACCTGCTAGTTCTTTTGTGTATTTATTATCATGTTTTGTGTGGCGTATTCTTGCTTGTGTGGTTATTTTATTTTGGGAATATGGAGAATGAGGAGCCAATTCATTTCGATGCTGCTTCCTTCACTTTGTCACGTGAAAAAATTATTTACCCCTCTTCTAGCCACGGCACCCGCTGTGAGAATTTGAGAATGCTCAATTTGGGGTTTTTGATTGATAAAGAAGCGGATCTTGTTTCAGTTGTTTAGACATCAATGGGAGAAGATGGGAAGTCTACTGTTGGGTAACAAGTGCTAAAGGAGGGAAAGAATAGGAATGGTCTGGTATGGTGCCGGTGGGTTTGGGGATTTAACATGAGCTCTGTATTTTTCGTATGCTATGATGATCGCCTCGTGTTCATCCCTTGAGTTGGGAAAATGAGTTGAAGATCCATGTGTTGGTGCATAGGTTCCCACAACACCATATTTAACATTGCACTCCCTACATTCGCATGGACAACACCATATTTAACATTACACTCCCTATATTCGCATGGACAAGTTAACATCTATCTCAACATAATTCAAATGGTTCACGAGTTAAAGTGGAGTCTTTTGTCTTGGCTTGAAACTTGATTATTCCATATTCTTCCATATTATTATGTAGCTGCTGCTTAGATTTCTCATCAGGATATTGGGACAATGCAGCATGATGAGACACCTACTAGCCTTTACTTTCCCAGATTGCAAGACGATCTAATGAACTTGCCGAAAGACAGCGTGGCCTGAATACTATGATGGGAGGACTGTGGTCGTTAGGTTGCGAAGCAGGCTTGCAAATTCCAGATTTGGTCCATTGCAGGTTACTTGGTGGCCAAGATGATGTTGGAACACTCGTTCCATTTTGGAAAGATAGCGTTTGAGGAAGACAAAACGGATGAAGCCTGCAATGAGGAGATCAAGGTTGCGAAGCAGGCTCGCAAATTCCAGATTTGGTCCATTGCAGGTTACTTGGTGGCCAAGATGATGTTGGAACACTCGTTCCATTTTGGAAAGATAGCGTTTGAGGAAGACAAAACGGATGAAGCCTGCAAATTCATGGACTTGCTAATTTCTATTGTTCGGATCCGGCTCCTCTAAAGTGAGGAGCCCGTGAAGTTAGTCTAAGTTCATAAAATCCACTCTCTATCTAATCTAAGGGTTCTAAGCAACGACACATTACACTTGGATCAATTTAGGCTAATCCATGGTTAACTTCGGTAAACTGCCGTCAACTACGTACATTAGAAAAAAAAAAAAAAACATAAGGTTTACGTCTGCTGCTAATGCTTTACTGTGTCTGTTGTCTTGCTATTTTGCTTCTATGCCGATCGACTTGTTGCGCTGTTCTTTTGTTCCTTTGCTCTATGGAAATTTTAGGGTCAAGTTCCTTTGATGTGCAAGGGTCCGTTCTTCCTTTTTATCGTTTGATTTGAGGGGATTTCATTTATTCAAGCACATAACTTTCATATCATGGGGTATGCAGACTCAAAGATCGTTGCTAAACTTTGAAATAAGTTCTTTGATTATTTTGTATTTGGGACTTGTAGTTCTAATAGTGCACATAAAGTGTTCGATGAAATGACAAGCTCAATTTTTTATATTGAATTAAAACTACTTCTGTGACACTCGGATATAAAGGTTACCCTTTCAGTCCAACAGAAACAAAATGAATGCTTTAGGACAGTTTATGACCTGGTATGTTCGAGTCCCAGGTGGTGTAGTATATTAGTGAGTATATTAGAGATGAATGCCCCCAAACTAATCGCTCTCTTGATTTGAACGGATTACCCTGTAATCTTGGTAGGTATGACATTGTTGTACGTATATGTAAGTTCAAATGTACTTGCTCAGTCTATTTAGCTTTGATATAAATCATATTATCCAAGGGTTTTGTTTCAGCAATAATTTTAACATTAGATGGTAGAACCATCTAAATAGTTGAAGCATTATCAATCAACTACAAATAAAAATGTGAGATGTCCAGTCATGCAGTAGCAATAAAAATCCAGTTGGGGATGGCACCAAATCCTCAACTCAGCTAACTAGCTATTGATCTTTAACAACAACAAAAAGTAGCTATTGATCTGATGTTTGGTGCTTTGCAGACGTAAATCTATGCTCTTTTCTTTTTCTTTTTCTTTTTAATTTATTTTTTATATACGTAGTTAACGACAGTTTACCCAAGTTAACCATGAGTTAGCCTAAATTGATTCAAGAGTAATGTGTCATTGCTTAGAACCCTTAGATTAGATAAAGAGTGTGTATTTTATGAACTTTAACTAAATTCACAGACTCCTCATTTTAAAGGAGCCGGATCCCTATTATTCAACCTATGACCACTCTGCACCAACGGGTTGGTTTCATTGTTGTGGGGAACCATATATGGACTGCAACATACTAGCTTCTTTATTGCAATAATAATACCACAACAATTTGCTTATAATATCATCTTTTCATATATATGGTACAGAACGTTTCTTCCTTGTATACTCTCTCTCTCTCTCTCGTGTCTGTGATGGATGAACATATCATGCCAAATTGGTAGCATTTTAGGACAAAGACAGTGTCAGTTTCGCAGAGGGCCACCAACCACGACTTAGCTTGCATAACCTTCTGTGACAAGGCAACATTCTGGAAACTACGTTTTGTAGAAGTGCTACTGCAGATGAGTAGTTCCTCGTTTCTTTTGTCACTCCAAAGAGTGAAAGAAGTTGAGCCGGAAGAGTCAAAAACTCAAAGCTCCCATCACTCGGGTCGGGATTTATTATGGAAAATATATTCAAGCACATGCGCGGATCCAGTTCACAAGTGGGTGGGGCTCAAGCCGAACCAAAAAAATTAGGGGGAAAAAAAAAACCTAGGTATAGATATATTTTTTTTGGGGTGATATATCATATATGCCCAACCACCAAGTGACCAAGCCCACCCCACCCCACTAACTACCCAAGTCCACAATCATCACTCATCCACCCAACCTCCTTCACCGAAGGAGTCCTTCAACTAATCAACTTAAACACTAAGTCTACAAGTCTTCCCTGCTCCGGTGCTCCCTGCTCTTCCCCTCCGCCTCCACTCAGTCTGTCACATCCCGACCCTTATATTTTTACCTTATTTACTAGCGTGATTATAATAAGAATTTTACCGTCTCGATCATTGAGTAAATAGTTTAATTGGTCCCTAGAGGGGTTTCGGGGACGATTATGTGCGGAGGATTATTCGTATGAGGAAAATACGACGATGGTAAAAATAGTAAATTTTAGCTAGAAAAAGGTAATTTTTATTCGGGTATTATTTTTCGGGGTGTTTTTATTTTGGAAGTTTGGGTTATAAATGGTGTGGACCGGTTTGGGGTGTGAGGCCCAAACCCTTTTTCTTTTCTCTCTCCCTCCCTCCCGATTTTTCTTCTCCTCCCACCCGATTTTCTTCTCTCTACACCCACCGGTATTC
>NC_020492.1:4658059-4677441 GCF_000184155.1 Fragaria vesca subsp. vesca
TTTCCCCTGGGCCCTTCGTTTTAAATTGCCCAGTCTGCAGAGTTCGGGTTGATCTAGTAGGAGACGAGGCATAGTCACCCGTCTTTTCGGCCAGTTTTCATCAGTAGGTTACCTGTTCGACCTACTCGTGTTTTCTTGCTTCCGCTTGTGTTTAGTAGCTCTGAATACTTTAGAATTTTTGTATATTATGTGATGTTCAGAAGTGTAATATGAAATTTTCGAGTTAGGGTTGTCCATCTACAAGGGAGATTTTCTTAATCTTTTCAGTAAATTTTCCTTGGAGGTGGTCCCCGCACGACTTATTCTGGGTTTCAGGGTGAAATTCGGGGTGGGTCGTGTCACAGTCACTCACCTATGACCTATCCGGCTATCCCTCTTCCCCTCTGCGGCTCCGCCTCCACTCCCCTCCAGTCCTCCACGGCTCCACCATAATCTCCTTCTTCCCGGCCTCCTCCGGTCCTCCCCGATAGCGACGACTCGCCTCCGGCCCTCCGCCTCCACTCACCTACAAAAAGTAGGCATAATCTCCTTCTATCTCTTTCTTCTTATATAGAATCTGAAATTGTAAGTTATGGTTGAGCTCCTACACTTTGCATGGTTGTACTGGAAAAAAAAAAATTTGCCTTTCGGCCAAAGTTCAAGCCCACCCTATCTTTAAATCCTAGATCTGCCACTGTTCAAGAAACCATAATTCTAAGTTGAGTTTCTAGCGTTGTGCTCAAAGCAGATGAAACAGAAATAAGAGAGAACTAATGAAGGGAAATGAGAGACGGAGAAAATGACATGGACTTAATTAACGCTGGATTGATACAAATTAAAAAAAGGGTATCAGCAACATTAAACAAAGACTCGCGATTTATGAAATTCAGTACAACCTACGCAGGGAAGAAGAACTAGATCCCTTCTTGTACTTTTCTGCTACCTTGATCATCGTCTCGACTTCGACGTTAGACCGCCTCTATAATTCGAAATGGTGATCATGTTCTTTATCCCTAGCCGTTTTTCCTCAGCGGATACAATCAAAATTCCATTGGCATCGATCTCAAAACAAACAATGATTTGAGGCTTACCTTTTGGACCAGGAGGAATACCATCAAGCAAACGCTCACCCAACAATCTATTTTTTTTGGCTATGTTTTCTTCGCCCTCATAGACAGGAACCATCAAAGTAGGTTGGTTATTTATGAAAGTTGAGCCAATTTTAGTTTTCTTGGTGGGAATGGTAGTGTTCTTTGGGATGAAAACCAAAAAATTTCCCCTGTGAGTCTCTAAACCAATAGAAAGGGGAGTTACATCCAACAAGAGTAAGTCCTTCTCAATGCCACCCTACAAAAGTGCAGCTTGTACCGCAGTGCCATATGCAACTGATTCATCAGGATTGATACTACTCTTGCAAAGCTCCTTACCATTAAAGAAGTCTCGCAATAGCTGTTGTACCTTGGGAATTCTACTAGATCCACCAACAAGTACAATATCTTGAATACTATTCTTATCCCTTTTAGCATCCCCAAGACATTTCTCCACATTCTTCATGCATTTTCTAAAGAGATCCATGTTGAGCTCTTCAAATTTTGCTCTTGTTATTTTAGAGTGGAAGTCGATGCCTTCGAATAAAGAATCTATTTCAATGGTTGTTTCAATAATTGAAGAAAGAGTCCTCTTTGCTCGCTGACAAGATGTTCTCAATTTTCTTAATGCTTTGGGGTTATTGCTGATGTCTTTCTTGTGTTTCTTCTCAAATTCTTGCATAAAGTGGGTCAGCATTCTATTATCAAAATCTTCACCCCCGAGATGCGTATCTCCTGCAGTAGCTTTCACCTCAAAAATCCCATCTTCAATTTTAAGGAGGGAAACATCGAAGGTACCACCCCCAAGATCAAAAATGGGACATTATTACCACCAATGTTTGTGGCCTTTTTGTCAAGACCATATGCAATAGCTGCGGATGTTGGCTCATTAAGGACACGCATCACATTCATGCCTGCTATCACACCAACATCTTTTGTCGCCTGTCATTGAAAGCTATTGAAGTATGCCAGGACTGTTATAACAACTTTGTTTACTGTCTGTCTCAAGTAGGCCTCTGCAATTTCACGCATCTTACTGAGAACCATTGAAGATATTTGTTCAGGGGCAAATTGCTTCTTTTCATTTTTGTAGTTGACCACAATCATTGGCTTGTCACCCGCACCACGAACCAAGGGCCATAATTTCATATCACTCTAAACACATGCATCACTAAATCTTTTACCTATTAATCGTTTTGCATCAAAAACAGTGTTGATTGGATTGGCGGTGACTTGGTTCTTGGCAGCATCACCGATCAATCGCCATTCATTAGTGAAAGCAACATAGGACGGTGTTGTTCTGTTGCCTTGATCATTGGCTATGATCTCTACACGATTGTGTTGCCAAACCCCAACGCACGAGTAAGTAGTTGGTGCCTCGCCTTTTGCTGATAATGCCATTATCAATTGGATGTGTTTGTGAAGATATATTTGTTTTAGACAAACTGAGACAATCGAAACAAGCTTGAAACTAATGGGTCTGATTTGCAAGTATTTATAACGAGAGATTCAACACACGAATAATGTAGCAGTGTTCCGTTAGGAAACTGGATTCCTAGGTTTTCCTAGTAAGAAAAGTTAGGAAAACAACTATCTCCGAGTCCTTTATTTATTTGCAATCCTAATTGTTCCAAGAATCCTAATTGTACTGGTCCTTTGGCTCCATCAGCAATTTTCTTCTTCTGATGAGATACATCGAACATTGTTCGACGTGTTATATTAATTTGAGAAACATCGATCTTTGCCTTCATCAGCAATGTTCTTATGTTTGGATCCATCAAACATATACAGGATGTCGTACTTCAATATGAAACTCGTCTTTTGCAGAAACCTATATGAAGGAGCAACCCAGAAAACTTTGGTGTATTCCAGACTACGCCCCTGCATGTGTTTAATCAGCCCAGAAATATAAAGCTTACGACGACGCCGGTCAGAAGCCAAGCTTGATCGAGTGTATAAATTGGTTTATTCGCAAGACAAGCAAAATCAACAGTTACATGACTTGCATCGTTTTCCTCTGTATGTCCTTGTCAGGAGCGGGAAAAGAATCGATGAGTCGGTCCTTATTTCGTTTCTCTAAAAAGAGGAAAAAACTTGGGTGACAAGGTCTGGTTACTAACGATGACAAACACCAATGAAGAAATGACACGTGGCCAGAAAAACAATTAAATATAAATACAAATTACCAATAACCCCTTACAGTGCCCTCAAAGTCAAACCTAAACTCTTTAACGGGACACGTATCCCTTCTCCATTGGTGTTAGTCATTTGCAAGTGACCATACATGGTCACCGAAGTCGAGTCTTTAAAAAAGACAGGTCAAGTGTTTATTTAGTTTTTGTTGTTTGTTGAGAATGTGGAATTACCGTTGAACACAAAGTGTTATTCGTGCGTAATAATTTAATTAATCAACTTTTTTCCATCTGCGGTTGATACAGATGCCACATGTTAACAGATGACCGGCGTGTCAGGCGTCATTAACCAAAAAGTAATGTACCACAGACCTAAAAAGTATCACGAGCCGCCATCGTTTCGTCGTATTCCAAAAAAAAGAAAAGAAAATTAGCCACTCTTGCGATGGTGGCTGCAAAAAGGGCCTATAGATGCAGAGTAATCCGATCGGCAAACCTGTCCTCTGCGCTTCGGTATTTCTTGCTGCTGTTTTTGCAGTTGGGGTTGGGGAGAGATGTCTATGGATGGCGAAAGCGTTGGACATTGATTTTGGGCTCGAACACAAGAGAACAATTCCCTATCCGATGCCAAATTCAGGGTTTGTTTGCTTTTCTGGGTCAAGCTTTAATATTATTACGACAGGATCTTTACCAGGTTCAATTTTAATTTGTCAGATCTGTCTGCAGGCAGACTCTAAGGGACCGGACCGAGGACGGAGACTAAATTGATTTGATGTACAGATTTATGTAGGGATTGATTGAAAGCGGAGCTCCACCGAAACCCTGATTTCCGAGTAATACTCCAGTCTATTTGCATTGAACTAACAATAGTGAGGGGCTGAGCCTCCCACCTAAGCAGTTTTGTAAAACCCCTTAAAAAAAAAAACTAACTAAACGATGTTCAAGTTCAGAGTTCTAAGTTATATAGATCTGGGGAGAAATCATTATCATTTTATTAATATCGCTATATTTCTGTTTAATCCATTTGTTATTAGTTTCCAAGTTATATCATAAGGTGGCGTTCATTTTTTTTCTTTAGTGCTCATGCTTATTGAGGTTTATACTCGTAGCATTTTACATACTATAGAGATGTATTGGGAGTAACAACCCAAAAGTGTTCAAGATTAAAACATTTGAAATCTTCATTTGTAAACACATATAAACAAGAGAGTGAGTGTAGTTGTTAGACTAGCTAGTAGAGAGACCAGTTAGGATAGCAACGATCATACCTATTAGAGCCGTTCCCTTTTATCATTGCTATCCTAACTAGTCTCTCTACTAGCTAGTCTGACAAGTACACTCAACCTCTTGTCACTCTCTTGTTTATAAGTGAGAGAGTGTAGTTGTTAGACTAGTTATGATAGCAACGATCAAAGGGAATGACTCTAATAGATTTGATCATTGCTATCCTAACTATTCTCTCTACTAGCTAGTCTAACAACTACACTTACTCTCTTGTTTATAAGTGTTTAAACACGAAGGTTTCAGAAGTTTTAACCTTGAATCCAGCTACTTCTAAGCTGGTTGGTTAAACTCATAGCATTTTGCATACCTTGAGATGAGTAGTTGCATAATTGGATCAGCTTAAATGTAGCTGGATTCAAGGTTAAAACTTCTGCAACCTTCATGTGTAAATACTTATAAATAAGAGAGTGAGTGCAGTTGTTCGACTAGCTAGTAGAGAGACTAGTCAGGATAGCAACGATCATATCTATCAGATTCATTCCCTTTGGTATCAGTTCTATGTTAGTTTTTATGTTATATAAACATGGTGAGCATCATAAGGTGGTGTTCGGTATTGTTATCATGCCTGTATTTTCATGTTTTGTGCTCATGCGTATTGGGGTATAGCTTTTTTGTTCAAGCCCATGTCTAAATCCTTCTTCTTTTTGCTGTTTGTATTATCTAATTAATTTTTTTTTTTTTTTTTTTGTCTCTCTGATAGTTTAGTGTCCATCCCTTTGGTATTAGTTTATAATACATGGTGAGAAATCATAAGGTGGTGTTCAGTAATGTTTTCATGCCATATTTTCATTTTTTGTGCTCATGTTTATTGTGGTATAGATCTTTTGTTCAAGTTCCTATACATCGTTGTAGAGCTCTATGTATTAAAATAATACTGGTTTTTTGTGCTCTTTATTGGATTAGAGTCCTTCCCTTTGGTATTAGATCCTAAGTTATATAAACATGGTGTTATTTTAGAAGGTGGTGTTTGGTATTATTTTAGAAGGTGGTGTTTGGTAACATTTTTATGCTTTTATATTTTAGAATATTAATACTCTGGAAATGTGTTTTCGTGACGTATTCTACTTTTTTTTTTTTTTTTTTTTGAGGTAGAAAATATGGAAATATATTGATGCTTTAAACTATTGAACATGTTTTCAAATTTTATTAAGTATTAGTATTATGAATAGATTATTTCGTGTACAGGAGTTATTGCAGAACTGCAAATCAAATCGATTTATTCAGTTTCTTCAGAATTAAGGATAGTTTTCTTTTTGGTATTTTATCATGATGGAGAGCTTTCTCAAGTTCTTAAAGCAAATGTTTTATCTAAACTAATATTGTTAAAAGATGCTGATTAGCTAAACCTTTTTTTTTTTTTCTCTCTCAGGTCTTACCCAGACACTCAGAGATTACAGAGGACAAAGCTCTTGATTTGATGTAGAGGTGAAGATGGCGCATGCACTACTTGGAATAGGGCTAAAGCCTATGATAGGTAGCGACGTTTACCCGTAGGTTTGTTTCTAATTTAGGGTGCAACCCTTCTGGTTACGGGTGTTATATTCATCCCATGACATTGTCTAATATGAATGAAACATCGCATCTATGAGAGTATTATTTTTGATATCAATAGCCACTTTAACTATTTAACTGTGTTTTTCAGAAGTTTAACTAACGAAGATCCAGAAGAATGGATCTGGGCTTTGGAAAAGATGAAGATGCAAAGGGTAAAGACATGACTGCTTGGTCCAACCTAGAAAGACATGGGACTTGATGGGCGTTTTTCATATGAAATCCTTATTCCTGATGTGCTAAGAAGAAAAAACAGAATAGAATCGGTGGCACGAGTTAGCTAGGAGGGCGAGTCAGGTTTTGGTTTCTTCCTGATTTCATTCTTCAGCTGCATGATATTCTGGAGATCAACTTTCTTTCGACAACAGATCTTGACTGGAATGTTGAGTGCGCCGTGTATTATAATCAGAGAGGGAGCTTATGTCATTGCATTACAATGTTGTGATGCATATCTTCCTCAAAAGTGCTTGAACATGAGATTTTCACTGTGTTTCTTGGGACTTGTGGACTCATGTAAATTGACATACAAGCTTTGCGCCGCCTACTGGTCCATACATCTCTGCTGATGGCTCTGGCACCTCTCTCTCTCTCTCTATATATATATATATATATATATATATCTGCTGATGATCCAGGCACTATTTATTCGATAAGAAACAATAATACTCTCAATGTGATTTCTCTTCTGAAGTTATGTTATTGGAAGAAGTTCTGGAAGCTACCGAATTGGCTCACTGCCCCAGCAGCTCTCAGTTTCAGGTACTATTGTAAGTATTATCTTTATTTTTTACTTGGTTTGTTGTTTCTTCCGTGTTTTATCTGTTTACGCACATGGATGGACACAATATTTGCTTCATTAGTCCATATTCTGTTAAATATTTGTCCAGTGGAACAATCTTAATATTGTGAAAATATTTGTTTTTTGTGTTGAGTTCATTGATATGCCAAACTATTCCCTTTCAAAGCTTGAGGAGGTGGAGTGTTATGCTAGGAGCCTGGTAGTTCTCCCCATTATCTCAATTCCACATCTGGGATTGATAACTTAATGGTGTCTTGCACACATCTAACATCTCACATTTAGAAAGCATCATAAATCCATTTCTAACCAGTACAGTTACTACTTTGTGGCGGATTCATCTGCCTGAAATAGTTGACTGACAATTAAATGGTTTCCCTTGGTCGGAACTGGGAACTGTTGATTTACATTAGTAATTGACTAATTGTGTATGGAACCTGTCTGTGTCAACGTACAAGTTGCCACAACTCCAAAGAGTTATCCATGATTTCTTGGTGTTTTTGGGTGCATGCACCAAAACCTTGATATTTTCTTTAATAAGTGTAATTCCTCAATCATGTCAATTGGAGAGAAATGATTCTGATTGTACGCTGAGTTTCTAAGGTCTAAAGTCTCAACCTTATGCTCCCTGGCGTAAAGTTGCTTCGCCCGGATGCTTGCTGAAGACTAACGGTGGTGTGCAAAGGTAGGCTAAGATTCTGCCGTTGACTTGACATTTACATTTAATAATAATCTGGGAACGAAAATTTTGGTTGGTATCTGCCAAGGGGATTTTTGAAGATGGTTGGCCTCTTAAATCATTTGAAGTTGGGAACTATAGGTATCATTGGTTGGTAAGCTTTATGGTGCTTAATTTAATTATTGAGGCAGATTATGAGCATTTTTGCTCTTCACATTTACTTTTACTTTATTATTATTATATATCTATTTGTTGTTAGGACTGTTCATAAGGAACAGTGCTATCAGTGTTTAACAGTGTTGGTTGTTGCTGTTGGGCCTGCAGCAACAGTGTAATGACCAGTTTTGCCCTTTGTCTCGCTGGCCGCCTCTTGAAGCTTCCAGAGCGAGCTCAAATCTTCGCTTCTCCTTTTTTCCTGTGATTGAACCCAGCTCTTTTTGATCCACCCTTTCTCTTGCTCGTCGCCTCCTGAAGCTTCTAGAGCGAACTCGAGACTTTCTCCTTTTTTCCTCTCTTTATCCTTCTGCGCTCTCTCTCTCTCTCTCTGTCAGTCTTTCTGTCTCAGAAAAGATTGCCACTTCCATGTCTCTTTCGTTTTGGTTTTGTTTTGTGATTGATTTCTATTTGCTGGAAGGAAGCTTGGAATCTGGAATTGGTACTTTCCACTATCCTCTTTTGTTTCCAAATTAGAATCATTATAGTTACTCTTTCTCTTACTCCGTTAATCTCATTCTTCTTCGGCATCTGTTTCTGGGTTTGTCCTCAGATTGAGAGAGAAAAATAATTGTTGATGGGTATTGTTTGAGGTTTGGATTCTGAATATTGAATAGAATTTTTTATTTTATTTTGGCATATTAACAATCAATGTCTTTTGCTCTGATTCTAATTCTAATGGAGTGCTAAATCTTCTGGGTTTCGTCTGTTTTTGCAGTTACTGGCTTACTACTGTAGACTCTGGAAGTACTGCTTTACAATTTATAGTTTGAATGATGAAGTGGATCAAACTGACATTGCAAAAGCTCTTTCCGTGTCTCCAAACATTCATCATCAGGTATTTCATTTTTGGGTTGTTTCATTTGTGGGATTTTCTTACTTTTTTTTCTTCGTGTGACATTATGTAGCTTTGATTTATCAATATCTGATTCCATTTCTCAGCTCTTGCTGGGGGATGTAAACGTGAATTTGTTCATTACAGATTACTGTATGCGGGGAATGACAGGCTATGATCTCCTCCAAATGATTAAGGTAAGCTACAAGGCCTGACACCAGTATAATGATTTTGGCTTCTCAAAACCGGTGCATTATTGCGGCTAACAAGAAGTGATCTTTGTATTACCAAGTTGTATGTATCTCACAGTTGCAAATGTAGCCTGTGATTTCAAAATCCTACCTGTTCCCATGATGCATATCTCTTTCTATCGTTTAGCAGATCTTAAAGAATGTGATCTAAGCTCTAAAGCATCGTCCTTAGTAGGGACGATATGGGTTAGATGAGATTCAACAACTTTGCATAATGTTTCCTTAATTTGGTGAATTACAATGCATGTATCTAAATATAGTGCCTCGCTAAATTTGCAGGATTGACATACCAGTTGCTACCATGTCCTCAGTTGTTAATACATGATTCTAAGTAGCAAATGGATAAACAGGTAGCTTTGAGTTATGTCATAATCTTATGTCTTTATGAATCTAAGCTAATCTATCACTTGATGACTTTGCATTTGGAAACTTCAATTGCAAGTCTTCGGAGCATGTATAAAATGTCTGGCTGACGTTGTTACTCTGTTTCAGAGGGAAACGATTGGGAATGCCGTCAGTCTTGATCTGCTGCCTAAAGATTTAGGATAGGCACATTAAGGTAAAGCTAACTCTAATTTTGCTATTTACATATGGTTGAAATATGCTTCTATATATATGCTTAGCCAAAAACCAATTATCAAAAGTGAATATCAAGAGTGCTCTCTTGGCTTTTGAGAAATAAGGTGGAGATTGATGATAAGGAAATTGTCTTTACGTTCTTTTTACCATTTGAAAATTGTATATTACTGGTTATTGTGCAATGATTTTGCTCAGTCTCTGGAATAAATTTTCTTGGTTGAGTTGTTCAGAAATTGTAATTTTGTACTGTTAATTGGAGATTTCTTTCTATTATTAATCTTAAAAACAATCTGATACCAATGCAGGACAGGATGTTGATGCTTTGCAATTTAGTACATATTGATTATCCAGAAATGTCGAGGACCAGTTAATCGAAGCTTCAGAAGAGAAATGTGAAAGTCGTTTTAAGGCTACAACTCGATGCTACATATGTAAGTTCTTTACTTTTAGGATTTGCTGATTCATTTTCTCCGGTCTTTACTTTTAGATTCAACTCCCAGGGAGCATACACCAAAACAAAATAACTTCGGACATTACATATTCTCGCCAATGGAATGAGGATATGATTGAGGCCGAAAATTTATTGGTTAATGGCCAAAAACTTATATGAACCAAAATATGCATTTTGTTTTTCTATAGCTTGAGAGGAAACAATTGTCTATATATCTAGCAGCTGCATTACAACAAGACTAAATAGATATCCAGGAAGTGGTACGGTTTTAACTGCTCTAGACTTCCCTGCATTATTTAGATGCTCATTCTCCAACTCGGACCATTGAAATAAATTGATCATTAGATCCAGCAATCAAAAAGACGAGTTTAGTTTCATGTTAATGTCATATGGCTGCACATGTCGACTGATATATATGAAGAACAGCCTTTTAAAAGTTCCATAACCCTCTAATGACTTCAAGGAAGAATAGCCCTGTTACTCTGTAGTCCACATGTCCAAAACATGAATGATGAACAGTTTGCAACCAAGCTAGCCTGAGAACAAGATTTAATCCCTGCACAACATGCATAAAATTATTCAAAATCAGATTAGGAAGCCATCAAACTGGTAAGATCTAAGCTGAAACCTTGAAGTAGACTGTATGTATGTAAACTTAAAAGCAATCAAATCATGTTTCTGATTGATTTCTATTTGCTCTCTATATTCATGGCAGACTGACTTTGTAGTTAGGTATTACTGAGCACTTACCGAAGAAGTTTACATTTTTTTTTTCAATTGCCCAGTCCTATCATAACAATAAATTTCTTGCTTTACATAGGTTCCGATGCTCACAAACCTCGAGTATGCGACATGTTACTACATAACTGGATGCTACAAACCTCAGGACCATTGCTATTGCATGAAGGCCACACATTACCGTGATCTTGCTTATGCTGTGTCCTTCCTGCCTTATTACTGGAGAGATGCAGGTAATGCTCCTAGGCTATGTTGCTCCTTTTATATTTATCTGTATTGCCTTTTCTTTTTCAATTGACCAATAGATATCTCAGTATCTCACGCATTACCTTGAGCAGTTTAGAGCAGATGATTTCTGTAAACATCTGATGTCGTTTGATAGCCATTCTTCAGTCTATCCATATGTTATTAATTAGCTAATTTATTTGGAAGAACCTTTCCTTCACTGAGAAATCTTATATGGGAATACAGTTCAGAGTGTTCATCTCTAACTAGCATGGATCAAAGTGTGAAAAGAAAGTTTCCTCTCCATGTAACTTTTCCTGTTATCTATGTATACTGATGCTTAGATTAGGACCATTATTACTCATGTTTTATTCACCATTAGTGAGCTTCTAGGTATGATGACCACTGTCAAGCTTAGCTCTGCATGTTTATTTGGGCATCTTTCACAATTAATGATTTAGTTAAATAGTTTGACGTTTCCTTCTAATATTTTCTTTTACATGCTCTTTGGGTCTTTACTTTTACTACCATTAGATTGCTAATTTAAAAAGCTAAACTTGCTCATTTCATGATTCGAATGTTTCAGTTCACAGTAGCTCAAGGCGCTCTAGCTTGCCACCTAAATCAGATCAGAAGTTCTCATGTTTCAGATGGGACATTTTTGTGAAAGGGTGCTAAGAAGCAGAGGTTGCCATGATTCCCTTAAATCCTGCCCACCCTAATACTTTATAGGTTGGTCCTGACGTTGAGGCATTCCCAAACTAATACTATGGTTGATGCGTGTAGAGAAAAGGGAGAAGTTTATCAAGGCGTGGAGTTGATGACTAGCAGAAGAAGTCCACTTATGGTTTGGTCATGTGGGCACTCAATTTTGCAACGACTGAAATCCTGCCGGCCTGTGAACATTTTCTTGATGTTTTGGGGGTGAAGAAGAACTTTGCAGCTTTTACGGGTAAAGGCAAGTGCAGCTGCATTCCGTTTTCTTACATTACAATGTAACATGATTATCCTTTGGTCTAGGCATTATCAGTACATATGTGAAGTTAATAGCATTAGAAGTTAATTGGTGCATCTGGGTATTGCATGTGTTTTCTAATTAGTATTGGTGTCTCAACTGCTAAGACGGTGTCGTATTTGTAAGGAAACTCTGGTGGCCATTTCACTTAATAATATATTTTGTAATTACTTAAAAAGGAAAGAAAAAAAAGAGTTGAATAGAAAATGAAAAGAAATGGTGAAAATTACTTATGAACCCTCCCGTCCCGGCCCGTCCCCTTCCCTTCACCTCACTTACCCTACCTTATATAAGCCCTCGTACCTTAATCCCTAAACACAGCAGCAATTTAGAAAATCAACATCCATTACCAAAACTCTAGCTCAAAAATGGGTTACTCATACGTCGGTTACTCCAACGGCAACATGAAGCTTAAGGCTACTGCAAAGTACGATGGTGCTTCATCCAAGGTGATCTCCAACTATCAACGCAAGGACCTCATCATCTATCTGATCTGGCTTCGGGGCCCGATTCGTAAAAGGCGGTGAATGGCGGGATCATGATTCGCAAACCCAAGGGGAAGAGCACGTAGTCCCAGAATAAATGTAATTTTCTTTTAAGACTTCTTTAATTACTTTCCGTTTTGGGCTTGGTACTCTAACAACAGTCTATTTCAGTATGCTTATGGATTTGTATGGATAAGTTTTGGATTATATTATTAGTCCTTGGGTTTTGTGCGATTATTATTGTGCTTTTTCTATATTGTGGGTTTAGTTTTTTCCTTTCTAGTTTTAGTTTAAGGGAGGGAATCACGTTCCTAAATCCCTGTGCCAATTACTTGTGGATTCCACTCTACTGGGCTTGCTGTCTTGATTTATAGTAATTTAAAAGTGAATTGAGGGAAGACAATCTTATTGTAGGATACTGGGTATTCCCATTATAGGGAAAGTGGTACATCCTCGACTGGACTCTCATTCTGTGTTTTTAAAGGAAGTGAGACTTGAAACTTATCAAGGATACTGGGTATTCCCATGAATTGAATGTGAAACAAATGAGACTTGAATCTTACTAAAGATATTGGGAAGTTATCGTTTACCATAAATAGTTGGCTTGTTATGGTCAGGATTAATTGATAGTCTAGTCTTATTATGGTGGGTGTGGTACTGCTTTACAGTTTTGGGTGGGTGGCCTGAAGTGGAGTTTAATCATATCAAGATGTTGGGTCAGTGCTTTACAATCACTGATAGGTTAGGCATTGTCTTGGATATTAAGTGGTGTGAAGAGAGCTGAAGATGGATGGGATGTTATATTCTCTACTATTAGTGAATCAGGATTAGAGTTTGGAGTCTGCTTATCAGGCATTTAGTGAGAGTTTAAATAAAACCAAAATGTTGGGAAGTGCTTTACAGATTACAATCAGAGGTATGTTATGTATTGTCTTGCATTGCTTTGGATTAGGGGAAGTGCTTTATAGATTATGTATTGTCTTGTATTGCCTTGGCTTATTAGTGGAACAAGAGTGCTCAAAGTTGGATGGGGGTATTATCTTCACTGCTGTAAGTGAATCTGGAGATGGGAGTGGTTTGGAGTCTGCTTATCATGCATTTAGGTAAATTCTTATGTTGTGCTGCTTAGTGAGTAGAATATCTTATCAGACATAGGATTGTGTAAAAGTGAATCTTGTCATGGGTGTAAACTGAGTTTAACCCTCTGCCCTCTGGTCTTTGTCATACATGTGTGCATTTGGTGCCACTGTATGGCTGCAGAATAGGCACAAGGCTAGTGATGTTCATTCTTTGTCATATTGTGATGTGCATTTGGTGCAACTGTGTGGTCTTTGTCATATTGTATATCCCTCAACCGCCATGGTTTGAATGGATTTATATAAGCACTTCGAAGTTGACATCCTCCTCATATTGCCTTATAGGTCAGTGCTTTACATCTTGGTATTGCAGTATTTAGTTGATATCCTCCTCATATTGCCTCATAAGTACATAATGGATGGCCAAGATTTCTCCAACATTGTTTAGTTGATATTTTCGTTTATCTATCCCAAAATTTCGTTTTTCTCATCTTTCTCAAAATCTCTCTCTCTGTCTCTCGTTAGCGGGCGGAGTCCGGCCGAGCCATTGATTGATACAAGTAATCAAATTATTATCAATCAATGGAGTAGGAATTTGATGGGTCAAGGCCTTGGTATTGGGATAGATGATTCATCGAATCAGTGCTTTGTAGAATCTTGGCCGATGGCCATCCATTAAGATTGGATAGTTCAGATTTACTTATTACCACATAAGAGAGGATCCCAGTTACAGGTGCGCGGTGTTAAAAAAAGGATCGACCTTTTCGTCTTTTTAACATTATGGTAAAGAGGTCAATTTTTTATACACACTTATTTTGTTATGGGTGACCATGTGGGATGAGATAGAAATAAAATAAATTAGTACGTGAGCCGTGAGATAGTTTATTGAGCCAAGCTGAGATAGTTCGAAAACTTTTTGGTAATTAAGTAGACCACCATGAGAAGTTGAGAACAGTAATGCTCACCATGTATGGCAACTAATACACAATCGAGTTTCATTGCTTTTAGAGTTTTAAGGTCCATGATCCCAGAGAGCACCTACTCCAGGCACGTCTGGGAAGACCCACAGGTCCATACTCATCTTTCTTTGGTGAGTCCTTTATTTATTTATTTAGAATCCTAATTGTACAAGTCTGCTAGCTCTTCCTAAATAGGTATCTCCCAAAAGTCAAAGCTCCCATCTCGGGTCGGGATTTGTTATAGAAAATACATTAGTTTGAGGGGAGCCCTTCTAGTGAGGACCCTTAAGTTGAGGACTTGGTGAGGACTTTTCGGTTTATGGTTTAAAAGACCTAATTTTCGATCACATTTTGACATCTCATCCGTTCAGTTTTTAGGTTTATATGAGTATATCATTTCTACAAATTTTCACCCAAATTAGTGTTCGTTAAGATAACAAACTATATCAAATTAATGGACGAACCAAATCTGTCAAATATGAACCGTTCAAGTTCATAATTGATAAATCACACTTATGAATGCCTTAATAATTTTCAATATAGCTGAAAATTTGAAGAAATGATCCACTCATAAATACCTATAAACTGAACGGTCAAGATGTGGATATAAGATCGAAAGGTGGGATAAACCGAAAAGTCCTCACCAAGTCTTTAACTTAAAGGTCCTCACTAGAAGGGCTTCCTTAGTTTGAGTATGGGTTTCTAGCGTTGTACTGATAGCAGATGAAACAGAAAGAAGAGAGACCAAATGAAGGGAAACACCAAAACAGGGTATGGATTTAACTGTAGATTGATACAAATTAACTACCAAAACAGGGTATCAGCTACACTAAACATAAGATCACGATTTATGAAATTCAGTATGTTCACAACCTACGTAGGGCAGAAGAGCTAAATCCCTTCTTGTTATATTCATCCTCCTCTAACTTGTACTTTTCTTCTATCTTGATCATCTTCTCGATTTCCACGTTAGATAACACACCTCTGTAATTCGAAATGGTGATCGTGTTCTTGATTTGGAGCCGTTTTTCCTCAGCGGATACAATCAAAATTCCATTGGCATCGATCTCAAAACAAATAATAATTTGAGGTTTACCTTTTACACCACGAGGAATACCATTGAGCACAAACTCACCCAGCAATTTATTTTTTTTGGCTATTGTTTCTTCGCCCTCATACACAGGAACTATCAAACCAGATTGGTTATTTACGATAGTTGTGGCGAATTTAGTTTTCTTAGTGGGAATGGTAGTGTTTTTTGGGATGAAAACCTCAAATGCATCTGTGTGAGTCTCCAAACCAATGGACATGGGAGTTACATCCAACAAGAGCAAGTCTTGCACCTTCTCAATGTCACCCTGCAAAACTGCAGCTTGTACCGCAGCGCCATATGCAACTGATTCATCAGGATTGATACTTTTGCAAAGCTCCTTACCATTAAAGAAATCTTGCAATAGCTGTTGTATCTTGGGAATTCTACTAGATCCACCAACAAGAACAATATCTTGAATACTATTTATATCCATTTTAGCATCCCCTACACAATCCTCCACGGTCTTCATGCATTTTCTAAAGAGATCCATGTTAAGCTCTTCAAATTTTGCTCTTGTTATTTTAGAGTGGAAATCGATACCCTCGAATAAAGAATCTATTTCAATGGTGGTTTCAGCAGTCGAAGAAAGAGTCCTCTTTGCTCGCTCACAAGATGTTTTCATTCTTCTTAGTGCTTTGGGGTCATTGCTGATGTCTTTCTTGTGTTTCTTCTCAAATTCTTGCCTAAAGTGGTTCACCATTCTATTATCAAAATCTTCACCCCCGAGGTGTGTATCTCCTGCAGTAGCTTTCACCTTAAAAATCTCATCTTCAATTTGAAGGAGGGAAACATCGAAGGTACCACCCCCAAGATCAAAAATGAGGACATTATTACCACCAATGTTTGTGGCCCTTTTGTCAAGACCGTATGCAATAGCTGCGGATGTTGGCTCATTAAGGACGCGCATCACATTCATGCCTGCTATCACACCAGCATCTTTTGTCGCTTGTCGCTGAAAGTTATTAAAGTATGCGGGGACTGTTATAACGACATTCTTTACTGCATGTCCAAGGTAGGCCTCTGCAATTTCACGCATCTTACTAAGGACCATTGAAGATATTTGTTCAGGGGCAAATTCCTTCTTTTCATTTTTGTAGTTGACCATAATCATAGGCCTGTCACCCACACCACGAATCTTAAAGGGCCATAATTTCATATCACTCTTAACACACGCATCACTAAATCTTCTTCCTATTAATCGCTTTGCATCTGAAAGATAGTAAACAAGAGCATTCATTAGTTACGAATAGTCAAAGTTAATTAAGTGAATATTGTAAATATGACTATCACTGATAATGGTATAAATCCATGAAAAATATAAAATAAAAGTCCAACGACGACAAAGTTTGGATAGAATCCAGTTTAACTTGATTAATTGAAGTTTGAACTTTGGTACCTGGTGAAATCTATATACACGTTTTGAATTTCATATAGGGAAGTCATGTAATTGATAGCCAATGTAAAAAAACAGAGAAAGAAAAAAAGCTCATATACATATTACATTAGAACAACCAGCTAAATATTTAGTATGAAATTGATGACGTACCAAAAATAGTGTTGATTGGATTGGTGGTGACTTGGTTCTTGGCAGCATCACCGATCAACCGGCATTCATTAGTGAAAGCAACATAGGACGGTGTTGTTCTGTTGCCTTGATCATTGGCTATGATCTCTACGCGATCGTGTTGCCAAACCCCAACGCATGAGTAAGTAGTTCCAAGATCGATGCCGATAGCTGGAGCCTCGCGTTTTGCTGCTAATGCCATTATCTATCAATTATAAGTAGAGCTTGTGTGTATTTGTTTTAGACGGACAGAGACAATTGAAACTAATAGGTCTGATTTGCAAGTATTTATAACGAGAGGTTCAACACACGGATAAGAGTGCAATATTCCGTTAGGAAACTGGATTCCTATGTTTCCTTAGCAAGACACTTAATCCTCGCTGGACTAGAACAAATTAAAGCAGACACCCATATATTTATTTAGAATCCTAATTGGGCCATGAATCCTAAACAAGCATATATCTCCAAGTCCCAACGCAGCTTCAATTTTCAACCCCCCTCAGTAGCTCATCAGGATTGATTGTTCTAACTGCCGCACATAGATATTTGTTTGCCACACTCCTGTGATCGATCCGTAATTTTATCCCACTTCTATATTAGACAATGATCTTTCTCTCTCGCTCGAATTGCAATAACGAGACGGTGTACACTTCACCATGGTGACGTAATCCAACTGACTGGTGCAGTAAGAATCTAGTCGAACTAGGTTAAGATATTAGGATATTAATCCTAGTCTAACATGAATTAAAATTCTGTCATTCCTATTTGATTGTGGATCACTCAAATGAATAAGCAATAAGCCATGGTATTAGCCACAACTCTATGTAACCTTTCACAAATATTAGCATCACGATGTTGTTTGATGTCCCAAGTATAGGATAGGAACTTCCTGTAAATGATAGTGAAACCACTCCAGCTTGATTCAAGAAGTCTTGAAATCGAATCATACAAGTAGTAGTGACTTGGGAACCTCCTTTTTTTTTTTTTCCTAGAATGTTTAGTATATTGTTAAAATCTCCTAACATGATCCATGGATCAGTAACAGTGGGCTTTAATGTAAGCAAATGATCCCATAAACTGATCTGATTTGGTTGGTGAGAGTACATGAATAAAATGATATACAAAACTTCATACCGGTACGTACATGTAAGCCATAAGCATGAATATATCCATCATTGTTACAAAAAAGAAAAAAAAGAAAAAGAAAAAAAAAGAATATATTATTAACATCAAGGATATGGGTAAACTTAAAGTGTGTTAATATATGTCATGCATCAACTTTGTCCTACAGTTATAGATTGAGTCCTCATAGTAGTAATATTAGTCCTCAAAATTGTAATATGAGTCATTAAAGTTGTAGTATGCCCTTCAAATTTTGCTCTTGTTATTTTAGAGTGGATGTCGATACCCTCAAATAAAGAATTAATCAAGCTCGATGGTGGTTTCGGCTTTTAAAGAAAGAGTTCTTTTTGCTCTCTCGCATGATGTTCTCAATTTTCTCCATGTTGTTATGTGCTTCTTCTTGAACTCTTGCACAAAATGGTTCACCATTCTATCATCAAAATATTCACCCTTGAGATGTATATCTCCTGCAGTAATTTTCACCTCCAAAATCCCATTTTCAATTTTAAGAAGGGAAACATCGAAGATACCACCCCTAAGATCAAAAATGGGGACATTATTGCCACCAATAATTGTCGCCTTTTTTTTTTTCCCCAAACCGTATGCAATAGTTGCGGATGTTGGCTCATTAAGGACACGCATCACATTCATGTCGGCTATCACACCAGCATCTTTTGCCGCCTGTCTATGAAAGTTATTGAAGTATGCCGGAATCGTTATAATTAGATTCTTTACTGTCTATCCGAGATAGGCTTCTGCAATTTCACGCATCTTACCGAGAACCATTGAAGATACTTCTTCAGGGGCAAATTGTTTCTTCTCATTTTTGTCGTTGATCACAATCATAGGTGTCACATCCCGACCCTTATATTTTTACTTTATTTACTAGCGTGATTATAATAAGAATTTTACCGTCTCGATCATTGAGTAAATAGTTTAATTGGTCCCTAGAGGGGTTTCGGGGACGATTATGTGCGGAGGATTATTCGTATGAGGAAAATACGACTACGGTAAAAATGGTAAATTTTAGCTAGTAAAAGGTAATTTTTATTCGGGTATTATTTTTCGGGGTGTTTTTATTTTGGAAGTTTGGTTTAAAAGGGTGTTGGTCGGCTGGGCCGAGCCAACCCATTCTTCTTCCTTTCTCTCTCTCTCCCTCCCGATTTTTCTTCTTCTTCCCACCCGAGTTTTTTCTCTCTACACCCAGCAGACTTCCGGCCGTCCTCCCGCCGCCGTCCGACCTCCGTTCGCCGCCGGACCGGTCCCG
>NC_020492.1:4678161-4688899 GCF_000184155.1 Fragaria vesca subsp. vesca
TGAATACTTTTAGAATTTTTGTATATTATGTGATATTCAGAAGCGTTAAATTAAGAGTGTAATATGAAATTTTCGAGTTAGGGTTGTCCATCTGCAAGGGAGATTTTCTTAATCTTTTCAGTAAATTTTCCTTGGAGGTGGTCCCCGCACGACTTACTCTGGGTTTCAGGGTGAAATTCGGGGTGGGTCGTGTCAATAGGCCTGGCACCTGCACCACGCATCACAATCATAGGCCTGTCACCTGCACCACATAGGGGCGGCCTTTGGGTCGTGCTATGTGTGCGGTCGCACAAGGCCTCCAATTTTCGAGGTCCTTCGGAAAAAAAAAATTCATACAAATATGTTATAATTATCAAAAATTCTGAGAAGTTAATAAGTGCACTTGTAGCATAGTAGGTTAAGTCCCTTTAGTTGGTTATTAACTTATCATCCACCCTAGGTCGAGGCCCTATGGCCTACTTTTTTTATTTTTTTCTGTCTTTTCAAGATCATTTGATTCGTATGAGGGTTGTATCCTCATTACAACACAAACATCCTACAATCTAATAGCAATAGTTCATAGACATGTTTCTAAACAAACTAAAAGCAAGAAAATAAAAGCTCTCCATGTGAAAAGCATATATGGACTAAGAGCAATTGTTCCGAAACAAGCAAAAACAAAATTGAAAATGCAAAAAGGGAAATAGAAAAAAAAAGACTTCAAAGAACCTCCTTACCCTAGGACATCTTCTCTTCTTCTTAGGAGGAGAAAAGACACAATCTGAGAGATTGACAACCTTCGAGTTAGCTAAGGCTAACGAGGCAGCGAAGGATCTGATAACCTCATCAATGGACAAAATTTGGGTTGTTGACAATGCTTGGCTAGGTTACGTTTTGAAAACCGAAAGAGAATGCCAAGACGAGTGAGGCAGCAAACGATCTCGTGACCTCGTCGATGGAAAAGGTTTGAGATCCCACGGCAGAGTTCGACATAGGGTTCTTCGAACAAGAGGAGGAGGAGATGCCAAGAAAGGCCATGCTAGGGTTTCCTCCAAGAGATGATAGTGATAATAAGGATGTAGATGAGTTTTTGGAGGCTTTTGAAGACGAGGCGGTATTAAGTGATGGCAGGGAAGAAACCATGGCGTTGGTTGATCAGTTATTTCTAAACCAATTTATTTTCCTTATTCACTACTAAATGGCCGTTTATAGTATGGGTAAATAAGGGTCATTCCCGCAAAGGACTAAATGAATCTAACCACTCGAAAGATGTCACAAAAGTGACTACTGATCCTAGCAACCAACAGTCGAAAACCTAATCAGTTACCTAACCTAAACTAGTCATAAAACTATTTAGCGACACAAACTAGACTTATAGATGGAGTCAAACACAAAATTTCAAATTAATTGGAGTTCATTTGGTATGTCAAATAAATATTGGAAAACAGAGGATAGAAAGTGACGAAAACTGGTTTTTGGTTTTGGTTTTGGGAAACAATGAAATAAAACTAGCTAGGGAAGATGCAATCCACCCTGACAATCACACACAAGACAATTTGTTCAGTTATAGTTCAATTATCTAGATGAAGATGCTCAACTTGGTTCGGTTCGCTTGAAACACAACCTATTACCCTTTCTTACTTCGTACGCTAGGCAGAAAGTGCTCTACACAAACTATTCTCAAGCAATACAAACCTAACTTATTAGATTAAACATGTAGAGATCATTAAGTTCTAAAAGAGTTTGAGACATCACAAGGCATCACAATAAACTTAGCGCCTTGCTAAACCTAAGACTTAGTTTACTTGCTAGTGAAAACTGACAATTGCTTCTCTAGATAGTTTGAGGAGTCCGATATTGACACTGGCATCAAACTATCAAAGCTTTAAAACCGTAACATGCATACTAAGCGTGCACTCAAAACAAGCATGAAAAAAATTCATCAACGTAAAAGTAGTAAACATGCAAAATCTCATCTTCAATTAAAAGAAACTAAAAACCAAAACTCAAATCATCTTGTTGTTCATGTCTAGGGCTTCAAGCAACCCCTAACTAAGAGAAACTAAATAAACATAATAACAAGAAAACGCAAAAGAACGAGGAGGAGAAGAGGAGAAGAAGAAGCCGTAAAAGTTGATAGCACAGGGATTTTATATTGCTTCCTTCAACCAATCCCTCTTGATTTAGGTTTCTTTGGATATTCTGATTGGTGCACTCTGTTAGACCAATGGAAGTATGCCAACTCATTTAATTCTTCAAAATCAGCTTCACATCGGGGTTATAAGTCGTAATATGAAGTGCAAAACTCGTCCATGGGTCTCTCGGTGTGAGTCTCTAGGTGTGATTTAGGCCTCAAAACACAAATTCTCGTTAAGAGTTATATTCTAGCGCATATTGATCTTCTGGTACTAAATTGGCCATAAATTCTTCTAGGAAAATGCTATTCATGAACCGTAAAATGAGATGGAAAGCTGACATCCATAACTTTCTGTTGATATATGACTCATCATCTGTTTCTTCTCGAGCTGTCCTCAGTGTCCTGTCGAAGTTGGCTGACTTTCATAGGCAGATTTCCAAATTTTGTCTTCCAATCTCTCTTTTCCTTATTTTCTTCTTATTTGCTTCAAAATACCTAGAAAACAAATAAATAAAGTAAATAACTAGAAAACACACCGAACAAACAAAGAAAGTATAGGGGAATTTGATATGAATAATGTATAATTATGCACCTATCATTGGTTTGGATGCAAAGGAGCTTGGAAACGCTTCAAGGGAAGCTAGGGTTTGGCCGTTCTCCGATGAGAGGGAGGCGGCTTAGGTATTAGGGTTTAGGCGCCTATTCTTTTTTCTGTGTTTATTATCCTTCTTTTTCCTCCTTTTTTCTGCGTTTTCTATCCTTCTTTTTTATCCCTTTTTTTTGCTTTTTTTCGGCGTTCTCATTCTTTTCTCTCTTTTTTTTTCCCCTGTATTTTTCACCTTAAAAAAAAAAAAAACAGAAAAATTGGTCAAGATCCTCTCACTATGTAGGAAAACATTGTATATGGCGTTTTTCTTCTTGCACTATAGGAAATATCAACTTAGCCGATGGAATTCTATTAATTCCGTCGGCTAAGTAACTCTTCATCGACGGAAGAGAAACCGTCATCTAAGACACCGCATCCGTCGTCTATGATATCTTAGGCGACAGAAAATAACCATACACGTCTTCCGTCGACTAGGATTTTCCTACACGACGTCACACTATTCGTCGTCCATGTTCTGTCGGCTTAGTAAACCCTAGGCGACGAATAACTTCCGTTGGTAAGATTTCGTCGGCGTAGATCCTCTTAAGCGACGAAAATGGACTGTCGAAATATTCCGTATTTTAAGATTGTCTAGGGCGACGAATATTGTTCCGTCGGTATGTCTTTCTTAGACGACGAATAATGTTCCGTCGTCCGAAATTTTCTTGGGCGACGAAGATGTTTCCGTCGGTTAAGATATACTTGGAAGACGAATATTCTTTTCTTATGCGACGAACTGTTCCGCCGCTTAAGATTTTGAATTATTGCCTGACACGTTAGCAGAACGAATATTTTTCCGAAGCCTCTTCTCTTACGGAATATTCCGTCGCCTAAGATTTTGAATTATTGCCTGACACATAGCAGAACGAATATTTTTCCGAAACCTTTTCTCTTAGGCGACGGAATTTTCCGTCGGCTAAGTTTACACATCATCCATTTATACACCTTTTGCCCAAAAGAGAACGCCGAAGAAAGGCATGGTCTAGCTCCCCTCCCCCTCATTGGAATATTCATCTGATCCAAATCTAGTTTTGGAAGCTTTTCTTCATGAAGTTGATCGATCTTTAAGAGCTGCGCGCCTCGATCTCGATCTCTTAGCTAATTGGTATATATGTAACTACTTTAATTAATATATCTACTTTCTTCTTTTAGGCATATTTTCTGCGAACTTTCGGCGATTTGCCGGTCCAATTTTGATGGATTGTTGCTTACTTGTATGCTTAATATAATTATATATATATATATATATATAAATATCTTTAGCTTTTGTATGTATGATTAGTGATTATGTGAATAATATGTTTACCAAATTTTTGTTTTCATTCAAATCGATTTGTGTATTATTATCATCATATGATAAAAAATAAAATGATGAATCATGTAATTAAGAATTATAATATCCTTATATATTCATCAATATATATTAATTGTTACCCTTAGAAATCCCGTTCGAGAACCATTATGTTACGACTGTGTCTAACAAAATGGTTTCTAATTGTCCCATATTTGGATAGTTTGGGAGCATATGACATTGAGATTCAGTTTGTTGTTGGTACGTTTCGTTTTCGGTTGCGGGTATATATATTTCGACAAGATCTTCCTTTAATTATTGTTCCTCGAGTGCATTCTAGGTATAGATATTTGTGCACT
The DNA here is from genome assembly GCF_000184155.1 of Fragaria vesca subsp. vesca. Classification (NCBI taxonomy): domain Eukaryota; kingdom Viridiplantae; phylum Streptophyta; class Magnoliopsida; order Rosales; family Rosaceae; genus Fragaria; species Fragaria vesca. Next base: position 4,682,574 of record NC_020492.1, read on the forward strand.
TGGGGAACTGTAGGGAGATGCTATCGAAATTTTCTCACATATGCGAATTCGAAACGCCCCAACAACAAACGAAATCACAATGTCATATGCTCTCAAACGGGATTAGGGCCCTAACCGGAGGTATAAGGTGAAGAATATTATTGGGGTAGTAATTAAACTCCCGAGTATGGAAAATGATTGGAAAATTACGCTCATATATATGTAAAGTATGGAAAATTATTGGGGGTCAGTAATTTTCTGTATTTTTTGATACAACACATCCGCCTTCCTTTATTTTCTTCCAGTTTGATACTTGGATGTTTGTTTTACTCTTTTCCAGGTCTTTTCTTTTATCTGGAATGCTTCCAGTTTTTGTTATGCTCATATGTTTGAAGTGTGGAAAATTATTGGGGGTCAGTAATTTTCCTGACCAGAGCAACCAAAGTTTCTGGATGATTGCTATTACTTAGATTCCTTTCAACCATCCTCTAATGATATAATAGGGTTGTAAACTCTCAAGTATAAAAAATTATTGGGAGTCAGTAATTTTCATGAACAGAGCAACCAAAGTTTACTGACCCTCAATAACCACCCTGTAACAAAAAAAAAACTGAAACTGACAACTACAGATAAATGAAACTGACAGAAAGATCAAAAGAATAGACCAAAATTACTAAAAAAACAAGTTCATTTACTGAAATTCAAGATCATTCATATCTTGCAATACTACCAAAATACTACATATTTTCACATTTTGAAGGTCCTACACCTAAAGTGACACTAATCTTTTTGTTATATTGATGTCCATGAACTTTAGCAAGATCTTCCTCCTCATTTCATTACCACCATCTTTTGTCGGTTTTTTTCCTATGACATAAGCTCTCTATAAAGTGGAGCAAAAATGGTCCATAGTCTGACCTGCAATGTATTAAGAAACAGTGTTACTAAATTTTTCACCCCAATAAAACAGACAAGTAATTTCTGACCCCAATAAAACTCTTTAAAGGAAGTTTAAAGGTACTTACGATGTTTTGTTTTGCTGCGGGCAGGATAAGATATCCTTCAGCTTGTATCTTTCTTGATAAACATTTTGGTCCAGCATCCATCTTCTGGTTCTTTTCTCTTCAGCACTCATCATCGAGTAACCATCAACCACTATTCCTTGGCTGTCCTGCTTGTCATAGTTTTCCCTCCATTCCTCAGGTCCAAGCCTTGGCTGAGAGGGTATTTGGTGGAATCATATACGCGTTTGATGAACACCATAATGTGCTTCACCTGTTGGTTCCAACACACAAGTAAATTACAACTCAAACAAACTAAGAGAACAAGCAATAAAAAAAAACAAGGTAAGAAGTTTACTGCCCCCTAGTAAACTCTTACCCTAATAAATCAGTTACAACTCACCACTGCCTTTGCATTCTGAAAGTGGTTGTTGGTGTCGGCAGAGTAATCTTTCCTTGGCAGTAGCATTGAGTTCAGGTGATAGAAGCATCGAGCTTCGTTGTCAATCAAGACCAAGGTATAGTGGTGGCTGACCCCGTGATGTACTGGAATGAAAACCAGGTCCTTATTGAAGATGGACCACACAGGATTAATAATAGAAATCTCTATATCCAATTCATTACATTTGAATTCCCCCTGTTTTCCTCCTCCAGCTAGGAACTCCTTCAGTTTTTGTTCATGTACCACTGCCGCGCACTGTATATATAAAACCAAGTAGTAAGATTGTGTTAACTGAAAAAAGTAACGGAGGAGACCGCGGTGTTGCGGCACGCTGCTATTTCAGGTTTGACTACTTACAACTGCCTTTATGTCTAGGAATCCGACCGAGACCTTCTTCTTTTCCATTTCCTCCTTCAACATTGAGAGGTACACCCTGATGGTTTGCATGTACAACATATATAAGTCACAAATAATTACAACAAAGAATACATCTTAGGTTACTCAAACATCAACTTTATTGCGGTCAGTAAGACCAGTAATTTTTTCTCACATTAGACACAATCTCTCCTTTTTGAATTATTCTCTTCAAGTCATCTTTGGTAATGTCAATGATACCATCACAACACTCCCAACACCGGAAATTGTGCAGACACAAATAAGTCATAAGCAAGTCAAACTAGGGAAATAATTGTAATGTTATATATATATATATATGTGTCACTAGGGAAGAATAAACTTACTCATCATTCTCGTCCTTGTTCAAATCAAACCAGTTCTTATAGTGATTCGCCACCTTTTCATCCAAGAGCTTCTATGTATCAGTGTTGCAGTTCACTCCATCAATAACAATACGATTTTGGACTTTATGCTCCACCTCCTTTGTTCTTTTTGCTGGCTTTAGCCCTTCAGGGGTGTTATACTCCCATTCTTCTTCTATCCTCTTTTGTGCCCCACGCTTCTTCAGGTTGACGTCTCTTTCAATCGAACCAGTCTCCACAGTTTGTTTTGAGCCCTTCTGCTTGGCATGTTTCTTGAGCCCTCTTGCTTGCTGTTCTTTATTCTTCAAGCTGGTTTCTTCATTCATTTTTTTTTTCGGCCATTTGCACAGCTTGATGAACAAGTTTGTCTAGTTTAGACAGGTTGACATCGGTCGTCACAGGTTCATCGTCTTCTGGAAATACCTGTCGTAACGGAACTGGTTCTGCAACTTGTTCAAAAAACTACATAAAAGAAAACACACAAGTTATCCTCAAAAAACTGAAGAAAGCACAATATTTATTGGGGGGTCAGTAAACGGATTTCTACTCTTACCTCTTCAGTTCCTGGTTGATCCTCTCTGCACTTATATTCTTCCTCTTCAACCGGCTTTGACCTATCCTCCTCCTCCTCCTTCTCCTCACTTACACATATTATCTGCTTTGTCTGAGCATGTTTTGCCCCTTGTGCAACTTTTTCTTCAGAGCGTTGATTTCATTTTTGTGTGCCCTCCTTTCTTTCTCTAACTCAATGATTTGCCTGTCCGCTTTCTTTAACTTGCCGAGCAATTCAGTGTTTTTGTTCACCAGTTCTTCATTTGCTTTGGCAAGTTCTGTCAGCTTCTTCTTCATATTTTCCATTGGCAGCTCCTGTACACGTTATAACAACGAAATCGTTACTGTTAAACAATTATATACAAATACACAACTTTACTGCCCCCTAGTAGACTTCTACTGGGGGTCAGTAAACAACAATACATTATCTCCATTTCTATTTCATGACAATTACACACTTAATATACCCTAATAAACAACTTTATTGCCACCTAGTAAACCCAGTATAAGTTTACTGCCCCCTGGTACTTCTACTGGGGGTCAGTAAACTTGCAATTGAAGTTCCATTTTCATTGCCAATAATTTTACTGGGTGTTAGTAACCATCCAAACTTACCCAATCAATTGTCCTTGGTGTTCTATTGTCATCTTGCTGTTGCTCATCATTGCCGGAACTCGTTTCCTCCTCATCTATCCATGGACCTTCTATTATGAGTTCATGTTTTTACATTTATACGACACAAATCCATTTAATTTAGTTTTTCAAAAAACAAAAAATACAATGCAATATATATATATATATTTTTTTAAAATGGCTATATAAATAAAATACCATTATCTCTAGCAATTCAGGTCTTCTCAAATACTCCTTTTCTTTGATGATCTCTTGTATTGACCATCTTATAAATCTGGGAGTTTCCTTCTCTTTCCCGATAATCCGCTTCTTTATTTTTGTTTTCTCAAGAAACCAGTATAGAACCAGAAGGAGACATCCGTTCAAAACTCTTGGCTCCCCCTTTACATGCTTGTGAAGTCCTTGGTGCAAGAATTCTAATACCTTATGTGACCAGTTGTATTTGTCAATGCCTTCAAGGTCTTCATACTTGAGTATCAGTTTCCATTCAATGTGGTTCCCGCTTCTGCTGAAAAATAAAGCTGCCATAAGGTACATTATAACCAAATAGTCTATCTTCCTTGGATCCTCTTTCTTCTTCTGAATCTTCCTAAGCTCTTCCATTAATGTGTCATCAATAACTTTTCTGGTGATTGTTCTTCTTGTTTGCTTTCCAAAGACAGCAGAATCTGCCAAATTCTTCTTACTGCCCTTGCAGCATTTCTGGTCTATTGTGATATCCACATCCGAGCCTTCTTCGGTTATTCCAAAAATTGAATGAACATCATGCTTCGTAATTTTAATCTCCCTGTTCCCAAATATGAAGTTTTTATTGTCACTGTTGTAGTACCTCATTAGGATCTCAAAATCAGATTCAAACTTCTTCACTTGATTCTCCTCAACCTTGCCCAATCTGAATGATTCAATTATTCCCCGAAAACAAGTACTGTTTATCAACTCCCATGATTCTTCTGGGATGCTCTCCTTGTATCTATTCATTAACACACAAAATGATGTCAGTGAGTACTTTTGTTGCACGTGTTTGATCTTGGTCAAGTCACATTCTCCTCCTTTTCCTTCTTCTTTCTTCCTTTTTCTTCCTCCTCCTCCTCCCCTGAATCTGTCTCCACTTGTTTTCTTTCTCTGCCTGTTGATCTTTTCTGAAAAAGATGCTTTTTTATTTCCCCCTCTTCATCTTTAGTGTAATCATCATCTTCTTCTTCTACCAGTTCTGATTCTTCTTCTTCTTCAGCAGCGGCACCCTTTTGGACCTCTTTTCTCTTTTTCTTCGACTTTATCTTCTGTAAAACTTCTCCTATATTTTGTTCTGTCCTCATAGAAGCTACAGATTCTTAAACCGAATCCTCTTCCAGTAAACTTCTACTAGGGGTCAGTAAACTTCAATACACTATGTCCCTTTCATAATCATACTAATTATACATAACAGATACCTATTCTTACCCTAATAAACAACTTCATTAAACCCTAGGAAACCTAGTGGAAGTTTACTGCCCCCTAGTAAACTTCTATTGGGGGTCAGTAAACTTCAATACACTATATCCCTTTCATAATCATGCCAATTATACACAACAGATACCCATTCTTACCCTAATAAACAACTTCATTGAACCCTAGTAAACCCAGTGGAAGTTTACTGCCCCCCAGTAAACTTCTACTTAACAAGAGTAAACAACAATACAGTATCTCCCTTTCATTGTCATGCCAATTATACACAGTAAATCTTTGAAAGAAAATCTTAAACAAAATTAATCTCAATATGTAACAGTTATGACCAGAGAAACACTATAATTTTCATGTTTTCATATTCATGGCCTTTAATCCCTAGAATGAAGCTTCAATATCATCAGAAAAGTCCAAAATAAGCCTAAATTCAATAAAATTCAAAATGTACATGTTTTTATGGTTTTCCCGAGCGAGGTCGAGTGAGAGCGATTGAAGCAGATATCGACGCTGATATTCAACTAGAGAGTGACGCCGAGCGTGAGCAATTGAACGTGACAGCGAAGCCGAGATTGAACCACAGATCAACTTCGATCGACTGAGATTAGGGTAGAGACGATTTCCTGCTCAACTGGGATTTATCTGCATGCGGAGAGCGATAGATATTTAACGAGAGAGCGACGTGGCCTGATCGATGGAATCACAGAGATCGTGAAGAACCCTAAACCAAAGATCGTTATCGAGTGTTAGAGAGAGATAGAGAGAGTGGCAGAGGTGAGAGTTCGGTTGATCGTTTAGAGTGGGAGTCTGGGAGAACATTATTTTTTTTTTTTTTTTTAACATGAGAGAGAACGTATAATTAATTAATGCAATAAGGGTATAATATTAATTGTTAGAGGTGTTAAAACATTATTATGGGTTACTCAACAGTTTTTTCATTGAAATGGGCTTTAAAATTCTTGTTTTTTAGTAAATGTTTATTTTCCCCAAGGAAGAAAATTTCGGTAATTACGGAAATTTCGACCTTCCAAAATATGGAAATTTCGACGAAATATCGATTGCAGTAAAAAAATGAGAAAATTGACGGAAATTTGAAGAAAAACAAGGAAATTTTAAACCAAACTTTAAGAGATGTTTGTTTTCTATATTATGTACTATATTTGAAATGAAAACCTTGAATAAACATTGATCTATAGGGAGTTGTAGTAAGTTAAGGTGAAAAAGTTAGCGTTGAACCATTAATAATTCTTAAAAGTTTACTTTAAACATCTTGCATGGTGTTAATAAGAGTTTTACCATCTTCGTAATAGATTTATAGTTTCAAAGGTCTCTTTAGATATTGTTGTAAGTTGATTAATTCGGGAAAATTTCTACGTTGGAGAAATTGTTGAATGCGGTAAAAGATAAATTTTAGATATTGAAAAGGTGAATTGTTATTGGTGTTGGGTATTTTTGGAGTTGGGTTGGGAAAATTGAGAGAGAAGGCCCAAAGCCCCAAACGCTCTTATCTCTCTCTCTCTC
>NC_020492.1:4688919-4706047 GCF_000184155.1 Fragaria vesca subsp. vesca
TACCTACTCTCTCTCTCTCTCTCTCTCTCTCTCTCTCTCTCTCTCTCTCTCTCTCTCTCTCTCTCTCCCTGCCAAATTTTCTTCGCCGCTATCCATCGTCGTCCAGCCGAGATAGGGGGTGAGCTAGGTGTCGAAATGAAGCTTGGAGCATCCTCTTCACGTCTAGGTAGGTGACTGGTCGGGTTGCGCTGCCGTGAGGGAGGAATCGCACCGAGAAGGTGCGGCTGCACGGTGGCGGAGTCGTCGTCGGAACTGCCTTTTTCGACCACCATAAACGACGTGGCTGGTCTATTTTGGAAGCTCTCCTCCCATACAACAAAACCACAAAAGGTTTCATTCCCTCTTGATCTAGGTAGGGAGAATCAGTGAATTGAAGTTATATGGCTCAATTTACTGTTTTGATTCGATTACCCTATCTATGCTTGGAATTTGTGTTTGTGTTAGTTAGGGAAGTTGTTGTGCGTGTTGAGACGAAGATTGTGTCAAATTTTGGTGAGCATTGGAGGTGGTAGGAGTGGGGCTGCCGGCCGCCGCTGCCGGCGGAAGAGACGGCGGCGCCACCTCTTTTGGGAAATTTTTCTGGGTGATTTCAACAGTTTCGGTCAGATATCGAAAATATCGCGAAATATCGATAGTTTCGGACCAAAAATTTTTTGGGGGTGAGAAAAAAAATTTCGGTGTGTGAAAAAAACGATATTTTTGGCGATATTTCGGAGAAAATATCGGTTTTTTCTTCCTTGATTTTCCCAACAAAGTGTGTGTGTGTGTAGATATATATATATATATATATATATATATATATATATTTCCCTTGCTTTATTTTATCCACGATTTTTTTGATTATATATTTTTGTTTCCTGTTATTATAGTGTACAACATGGACAAGAGCTTGATGCAATTAGGGAGGAGGTCTCCAGTTTATATGAGAGGCATTTTTGATTTTCTTGAGTTCGTGCGTCTACATAGTCTTCCAGACAAAGTTATTCACATATGTCCGTGCAACAAATGTCTCAATCAGACATCAGTAATATATGAAGACATGTATTCTCACTTGGCACTAAACGGTATTTGTCCTAGTTATACCACATAAACATGGCACGGCGAAAATCAAGTTCAAATGCCTACACTTGCAGAAATTCAAGCACAACATAATCAGCAGGCAGGATCTTCCAACGCTAGTTACGGAGACCCTGCTGTGATGAACCTCTTAAACGATGCCTTCTCGTTCGCCGCCTCAGGATATCAGGAAAATGTTGTTTATGACAACGCCCCTAACACCTTCCCTAATGTCTCCCACGTTGACTACATCAGTGATTATGATAAGTATAACAGACTTGTACGGGAAGTACAAACCCCATTGTATCTTGGTAGTGAGCATATCGTGTTGGGTATCGCCATGGAGCAAATGCAGATAAAAAACAAGCAGGGAAAGACTAAGACATGTTTTGATGCGGATATTGCACTTATGAAGAAAGTGCTTCCCAAAGGTAACAGTTGTCTGAAAAATTTCGACCAGGTAAAAAGTATGTTGGCTGGCCTCGGTCTTGATCACCAAAAGATAGATGCTTGCGTCAATAACTGCATCTTGTATTACAAAGACAACAAGGATGAAGTTGAGTGCCCACACTGCTACAAGCCAAGGTATGAAGCTTCCACTTCATCTAAGCAGAGAAAGTCCATTCTTAGGAAGGTTCTTCGTTACTTCCCGTTGGGTCCTCGTTTGCAACGTCTATACATGTCTTCCCATACGGCCAAACATATGAGATGGCACCAGGCAAGGCACCAAAGAGAGGAGAGGATAGATCTGGATAATCTCACACACCCCGCATACGGGGAGGCTTGGAAGCACTTTGACCGTTCTTTTCCCGAATTTGCTGGAGATTGTCGAAATGTCAGACTCGGACTTGCAACAGACGGATTCAATCCTACTGGAAACATGAATTTGTCTTACAGCATTTCGCCTGTGATAGTATTTCTGTACAATCTACCTCCCAACATGTGTATGAGGAAAGAGTACAATTTCCTTACGCTTATGGTTCCAGGGCCGTGTTCTCCAGGAAAGTGCTTGGATGTATACATGAGACCATTAATTGACGAGATGGACTCCCTGATTTTTGACAGGCATGGTCAAGCTTCATTCATGATGAAAGCAGCTGTTATTTGGACCATCAGTGATTTTCCAGCTTGCGGGATGTTGTCTGGCTAACAAACTAAGGGGTACAAGAATTGCCCGATATGCATAGATAACGTCAATTCTAGTTGGCAAGCCGACAAAATTTGTTTCTTGGGATCTCGTAGACATCTTCTCGAGGATCACGAGTGGCGGTGGGATGCTGATGCATTTGATGGGACTGAGGAGCATAATCCGAAACCCCTAGGGAGGTCTGGTGAGTGAATTTTGGAGAGACTTAACCAGCATTGGTTCAGATATTTGAGCACGAGTAAAGAAGTAATTGACTTGAATCCTCCCACGCCTGATGAGTTTAAGTATTGGACGCACAAAAGTGTATTCTTTGAATTGCCTTACTGGTCGACCTTGAAAATCAGACACAACTTGGACGTCATGCACATAGAGAAGACTGTTTGTGACAGTGTTCTTGGAACAATTCTGAATCTCAAACATAAGAACAAAGACACCCCCAAAGCCCGTGTTGATCTTAAGATGATGGGTATACGCCCCCAGCAATGGCTAGTAAAGCAAAAAAACAAAAAAAACCATAATGCCGAAAACAGGCTACACAGTTCATCCTCAAAAGAAGACAGAAATGTTTCAATGGTTTGGAAACGTTAAGTATCCTCACGGGTATGCAGGGAATATCGCTCGATGTATTAAAATGGGGGAAAATAAGATTAGTGAGTTGAAGACTCATGATTGTCATGTTTTGCTGCAACGTCTTCTTCTCGTGGTCATTAGACCGTATTTGCAGAGTGATGTGGTTGACACGTTAGTGGCTTTGTCAAAGTTCTTTCAGAGGATATGCGCTAAAGAGCTTAAAAAGTCTGATTTTCGGTCATTGTAAGAAGACATTGTGTACATCATGTGCTAGCTGGAGAGGATCTTTCCCCCCACTTTCTTTGACATCATGATTCACCTCATGATCCACCTTCCCGAATAAGTGTTGCTTACTGGTCCGATACAGTATACCTGGTGCTATCCAAATGAGAGGTATGCACTCATATTTATTCTAATTAATCATCCTTTCAAATTAAGATAAATGGTATTTTAAATATTTATTATAAGAATTGCATATATATTTGTTTTGCAGGCAACTGGGGGATTTCAAGAAGAAGAACAAAAATAAACCTTTCCCTGAAGGGTCGATCACAGCGGCATACATTCAGGCTGAGTGCGTAACTTACTGCAGCGCATATCTCAATGATGAAGACACAGTGGGGGAATCATCTCGAGCGGGTAGTAGCCGGCAATTCAATCTATTAGTTGTTTCCAATGATGTTGAACCGTACGGTAGGTTAAGTAATTCTGAGATTAAGTAATGATGAGATCAAAGAGGCTCATTGGTGTGTCCTTCAACATTGCGAAGAAGCCGAGCGATACTTCAAGTCCCATTTGGAAAGGCAGTATGGTAACGAAGTCATACATAAGAGAGATTTTCCTGATTACTTCCCTATTTGGGTACCTTTCTATCGATCTCTATATATGATGTTACATAAATTAAATATATGTTGCTTTTTTATGTTACATAATGTAACAACGTTGCTCTTAAAATTGTTATAGATGATGCAAATTCAACAGGAGTTTCCTGCTTCTTACGACCCGGAGTTGCACTTGTTGGCTGGAGGACCCCAAAGCCACAGAGTTCGTGCTGGATATTTTGTGAATGGTGTTAAGTTTGTGACGTCAGAACTAGATGAATGCCATGTCACCCAATGGAGTCATGGTTGAGGGTCTGGGTTTCAACTACTATGGGGTTCTTGTCAGTGTCATCGAACTAATCTACAGCAACCGTCTGCCAGTCGTGTTGTTCAAGTGCAAATGGTTCAATACTGACCCAACTAGATGGAGGAGTACAATTCTGGATCGTGGCTTGTTATCAGTAGACTCAAACAATGTATGGTATGAGAATGAGCCGTTTATTCTTGCCACCATGGTGAAACAAGTGTTTTATCTTGATAATCCGGCTATGGGTGAGGGTTGGAAAGTGGTGCAGATGATGTCACATAGAAATATTTGGAGTGCAGCTACACTGGGAGGGGATGATGAGAGTGAGGTCCATTGAACCAATAACAACTGATCAACCGAATGAACCATATCAAGAGGATTCTCCACATGTAGTCCCTAATACTGAGGATATTCGTGTCAACAACCAACACGTTCCGGCTATCATAGGTTACCTTCTAGTTACACCATCTGAACTGAACTTGCTACAACCTCGCATCCCCAATCATGATGACGAAGGCTTCATAGATGACGAATACATAAAGGATGATGAATATTCTGACCAAACTGAGGAGGATGATGATTCAGACGACTCAGATTATCATGAGTACGATTAGTATATATTACGATTATTGTACGTTGTACGATTAATATATAGTATGATTATTCGGACGACTCTGATTATCATACGTATTTTTAAATTTATAATTAACCATATACGTACATACGTCAAACCATTAATTATATAATATTCAATTTAACATTTGTTGGCTAAACCTGTGAATCTCGTCGACTAAAGTAATGAAATTCGTCGGCTATAGTACTTTTATTTAATATTTTCAATTTATTTGTTTTATTTTTTATTAACTATAGCCGACGACATTATTGAAAATTCGTGATTGTGATGATCAAACTTGAGAAATGAAAATCCGACCGTCAGATCTGACCATCATGAAAAAATACATGTATGGGCAAAAATTCAAGTTGATCCGACAAGGTTAAGGGCTCGATCCGGACGGTCAATCCCGTAAGTTAAACCCTAAACGCACGGAAACGGTCATTGGATCTTCTAAATTATGTATTTTGGCCGGACCTTCAACTGAAAATAGTTTCAAATCGATGAGACGTAACGACTCGTATAAAAATTTTACGAAAAATAACCACCGAAGATAAGGCTACCCATAAGGAGAAAGAATGGAAAATTGAATTGACCGTAACTATCGGCACCGAGTCTTTACCGGAATACCGTGATTTTTCAATCGTAGACGTATTTCACTATTCTGGTCATATATTATTTCACGACTTTTTTGCGTTTGAAGGTTCTACGTATAGTTTGTTTCTGAAATGGAACATTTACTTAACACTTGGTAAACAAGTTATACAACATTATTAGGCATGTTGTGATTGTGATGATCAAACTTGAGAAAAGAAAATCCAACCGTTAGATCTCACCATCATGATAAAATATATGTATGGGAAAAATTCAACTTGGTCCGACAAGGTTAAGGGCTCGATCCGGATGGTCAATCCCGTAAGTCAACTCAAATAAAACTCAAAATCAACATATATTCACATATACGTAACTATATATTCGTCGACGGAATGTGAATAATTCGTCGCCTTTATTCCTAAGGTGACGGAAAGTGGACTTTCCGTCGCTTAGGATACACAAAATATTAGTCACGTTTCAAAAATTTTATGTTACTTAGGCGACGGAAATTGTATATGTCGTCGGCTTGGTAAACCAATGCGACGGAAAATACATTTTCTGTCGTCTAGCATCCCAAAATATTAGGCGAGTGAATTTTACGCCTTTTATTTCCCCGAAATTTCGTATTACTTAGGACACGAATAAATGTCTTAGGCGACAAAACCTAATTTAAAACCTATACTAACTCCCTCGCGCAATCCGCAATCCACAATCCCTAATTAAATTCACACCCACAATTTGCAAATCCCACCAGAGTCGCGCCACCAGAGCTGCGCCACCAGACCCTATCCACGCATCGGCCACCAATTAAAGTGCGCGCATCCACCCACCTCCTCCACTCATCGCCACCGCATACACCCGCCACTCCGATCTCTCTGCTCTCACCTTCTCACCACCGCTACGATCACTCTGGTTCCACCTTCTCACCGCCACTCCTTTTGCAGGTCCGTATTCTCTCTCTTCTCAGATTGATCTTGCTTGTTACTTCTTAATCGTAAACGAATTCGTTGATCGTGCTTCATTATTATTATTATTTTTTTATTATAAAAAAAAACCAATATCACATTGTATCTTCTGCTTAAGTGGCTCACAGCTTTTGTTAGTGTTTTCTGTATCACCAATGCATGAAGTCTAAAAAAAATAAAAAAAGTGAAGAAATACAAGTGGTTTGATCAACCTGTATGCTTTTCTATGGACAATTTTTCATAATCTTTATCTATTACTCACTCATTTACTAACAATTGTGTGTTATTCATGTGCAAGATATGGTGATCATGGGGAAGAGGAAGGGTCGAGCCACTAAGGCCAATGCTTTGATGAGTCAATACGGCAGAGCGTTGGCTCAGCTAGCAGTAGCAGCCATCCTAACCCCATGCCGGCTGAGACAGTACCACCAGGGGCTCCCCCCTTGATCGTGCGGCGCCCTACAGTTGACAGTTATTCAATGGGATCTCAATTGGCGTCTGTAACCGCACCCGAGACTGCAACCGCACCCGAATCTGCAAGATGCATCGTCGGCAGCGCTCGAATCAAAGTTAGAAGCCAAACAGGTAAGTGTATTAATTTACTGCCCCTCAGTAAACTTCTACTGGGGGTTAGTATACTTCTACTGTGGGCCAGTAAACTTCTTCTGGGGGTCCGTAAACTTATAATGGGGGTCAGTAAACTTGCAGTACAATATGTCTCTTTCATTTTCATGCCACTTACACACAACAAATATCCTCTTGTATATTAAGTATCATAATGTATTTTCACATGTTAATTGTAGCTCTGGCCATGAAAAAGAGACGGGGTTTTTGTTCTGGAAAGAAGTTGGAGGATATCGTTCAACAAACGGGACAGAAGATCAAGCTGGAGTATTGCCCCCGTGTAAAAGGCCCTAGTGTCAGGGGGATAAATAGCTTGGTGGCACATGATATCAGTTGCGCCATACAGAGTCTAGTGGGAATGAGGGCAAGCACGTTCTACGACCTTGATCAAACTGAGAAGTGGAAGGTGTGGAATGCAATGTCGGTAAGTAACTGAAAAGTATATGAAAAGTAAATTTACTTAATTACATTAATTTGATAACATATATATGATTGCTTATGTAATTGGAAGGCATGAACTGACTGAATTGACATCTCTCTGTTGATAAAATTTCATGTCTAAGGATATGTTTGCATAAGGAGTTTTCTTATAAAGTGAAAATGTTATGGATTTGTGTAAAGTATGATTGAATATGTATAAAGTATTGTGTGCTGATATGAATTGAAATATGTGTTTTGTGATAATAATTGGGTGTGTTAATTTTTTTTATTTTATTTTTAGTGCTTAACATGGGATTTTTTGATTTCTTTCTTACTTAGCCGAAGTACGAGTGGGATGAAAATGATGAGGCAATGTTCAATTGGATACTGATGAGAGCACAGGAGAGGTACAAGGACTGGAAGTACCAGTGCCACAAAGCTTATCTGAAGGAAGGGTCCTCTGGCATGCCTTCAGATTTCATTGGGAGAGAGGACCAGTGGGACTTTCTATGCCAGCACTTCGAGTCAGATGCGTTCAAGGTGATTTTTTAAATTACTTTCATTGTTTTTTATTTTTATTTTTAAATTACATTCATTGTTTCCTTTGTATTTTACTAATCTATTTAATATTTTTTTGTGTATATATTAGAGACTCTTCTTGGCAAACAAGCGGAACCGTGGGGAGAAGACTATGCACCACCACACAGGGTCTTCTCCTATCATCTACACAATGGAGGAACTCAGAATACAAGGGGAGCAGCTTCCAATTATCAAAGGTTTTGAGAAGATCTATGTCAGGGCCGGTGATGAAGATACGACCAAGAAATATGTAAGTGTCTTTCCTTTTACTTTATGTAAGCTTAGCAAATGTTTCAAGCATGTGTAAATCCGGCTATTGGTATATATATGAGACCATTCAGTTGAATCTTGGCACTGTCAAATTACAATGTCATGTTTTCCTGCTTCTTCCAAAACAAAAAAGAAGTGTTATTATCACTGTCATTAATTAATATGTATAGTTTTAGGGAGCAATAAAATTGTTTACTACGGAGCAATTAATGAAGATGTTTATTAAGGTATCTGTTGTGTATTGTGGCCATGAAACTGAAAGAGAGATAATAAATTGCAAGTTTACTGACCCCCAGTATAAGTTTTCTAGGGGGCAGTAAACTTCTACTGGGTTTTCTAGGGAGTAATAAAGTTGTTTATTAGGGTATGTGTTGTGTGTTGTGACCATGAAACTGAAAGGGAGATAATGAATTGCAAGTTTACTGACCCCCAGTAGAAGTTTACTGGGGGGGCAGTAAACTTCTACTGGGTTTTCTAGGGAACAATAAAGTTGTTTATTAGGGTATCTGTTGTGTGTTGTGGCCATGAAACTGAAATGGAGATAATGAATTGCATGTTTACTGACCCCCAGTAGAAGTTTACTAGGGGGTAGTAAACTTTTACTGACCCCCAGTAGCTTCTCTGTTTATTATATAACCAGTAAACTTTATTATGGAAACTTTATTGATGTATTTTAAATGCATGCAGAATGACATGGTTGATGAAGTTAATAAACGAAAGGATGCATTTAAGGAACAACACCCTGACGCGACGGAGGAGCAGATTATGGAAAGTGTTCAGTCCCAACAAATTGAGGTGTTGGGTACGGTGCTCAAAACTCGCAAAGGAAAGGAGATCAGAGGGATGGGACGAGGTGGCGAGCGAGACTTGAGCCATTCTTCAAATGGTTCCACTTCACATAGTCGTCCTCCTAGAGTTGATGAGCAGTAACTCCAAGAGGTGCAGCAGCGCTATGAGCAGAGACTAAAGGAATCAGAGGATCGTGCCCAGCAGCAAGTTAACAGAGGTCCAGCGACGTGCCCAACAACAATTCCAAGAGGTCCAGCAGCGTGTCCTGCGTGCTGAGTCTATGTATAATGCTGTGCAGTCCCAAGTTGCAGCCTTATATGAGCACCTAGGTATGCCACCTCCTCCTCCTCCACAGTTTCCTCCTCCACCTCCAGATGCTTCTCCTCCTCCACATGTTTCCCCACAAAACAATGATGATCTAGGCGATAATATAGAATTGGACAACGGACGTCCTTAGAATTATTGATTTTGTAGAAGATTCATAGTTTAGCTACATTGTATGAACAATTTTCTACCTAGCTAGTTAATTCATTAATTATTTTGTATATATGAATAATATTTGTCCATCTGTGATCAATATATGAAAAATGGTCCAAATCCAGTTCTTTCGGTATATATGTATCTGTATGTGTTTCATTATTGTTACTGATTTGTAATTTTTGGAAACAGTGAAACCCAAAAAAATAAATAAATAACAAAATTTAGTGTTTTTTCAACCTAATTAAAATCTCTTAGGCGACTGAAACAGAAACCTTTGTCGCCCAAGATATTTGTCTTGGACGACGGAAACACTAATCTTCGTCACCCAAGATATTTATCTTCGACGACTGAAACACTAATCTTCGTCGCCCAAGATAAACAACCGAAGCCACGGAACAGTAACATTCGTCTCCTAAGATAAAATACCTAGGCGACGGAAAGAGTGAGATTCGTCACTTAAGCTAAACAACTTGTCCTACGAATTCAAAGATCAATCGTCGACTAAAAACAGACACACATTCGTCAGGCAAAAACTATACCGACGAATTTTCCGTCGCTTAAAAACGATCATATATTCGTCGGTAAACATATATACCAACGACTGTTACGTCGGTTAAGAGGAATATCGTATTCGTTGGCTACAAATATTTCTGACAAAATTTTTCCGTCGATAGAGAGTTTTATCAACGATTCCGTTTGTCGACAAGGCAGGTAAGTGTCCGTCGGGTTGGATCGGTCTTAGTCAACGACTAACTGATTTTCCGTCACTTAAGTGTCTACCTCACGACACCTAGGCGACGGAACTTAGACGACGAATAATTCGTCGGCCAAGATTGTAATCGACAGAAATTCGGTCTTAGGCGACGAGTTTTTTCCGTCGGCTAAGTAGATATTTCCACTAGTGTTGCGATTTTATAAGGGACTATTTTCCTACTTTTTTTTCTGCGTTCTCACCCTTTTTTTGTGCGTTTTTCTTCTTAAGAACCTTAGGAATATGTTATGTCTTGTATTTCAATGAGAGGTTATGGGTTTTAATATTGGTTTATGTATACGTTCGGGATCAAAATTTTGTATAAGGCAACATTCAATAAATAAAAATAAATAAAAAAGGTCACATTCAAGATTTCACACAGGGTCTCATATTACACATGACCGGCCCTGACACCACGAACCTGGAAGGGCCATAATCTCAAATCACTCTGAACACATGCATCACTAAATCTTCTGCCTATTAATCGTTTTACATCTGAAAGATATGGTAAACAAGAGCATGGATGCTTCATTAGTTATGAAATATGAATAGTAAAAGTTACTGTAAACAGGGCTATCACTGATAAGGCTACAAAACCATGAAAGATATAAAATAAAAATACAACGACGACGAAGTATGGCTACAATCCAGTTTTGCTTGATTAATTGAAGTACACATAATGGTTTGAACTTTGCTACCTCGTGAAACCCATAGACACGTTTTAAATTTCATATATAGAAGTTATGTAATTGATTGCCAAGAAAGAAAAAAAATTCATATATAGTCTCATTCTATGGTTACATATATAGAATATATTCTATAACCAGCCAAACAGTGTATATACACAAGAAACCCTCATTCAAATTAATCAATATGAAACCAGCAACGTTGATTAGATATATATGGAGGGAGATAATGAGCAGTATGAAATTGATGACGTACCAAAAACGGTGTTGATCGGATTGGTGGTGACTTGGTTCTTGTCAGCATTACCGATCAACCGGCCTGCATCAGTGAAAGCAACATAGGACGGTGTTGTTCTGTTGTGTTGCCTTGATCATTGGCTATGATTTCTACGCCATCGTGTTGCCAAACCCCAACACACGGGAGCCTCGCCTTTTGCTGCTAATGCCATTATCAATTGTACGTAGAGAGCTTGTGCGTCTGTGAATATATATTTGTTTTAGACAGACAGAGACAATTGAAAAGTAATGAGTCTGATGTGCAAGTATATATAACGAGAGATTGAACACACGGATAATGCAGCAGTATTCCGTTAGGAAACTTGATTCCTAGGTTTTCCTAATAAGAAAACTTCATTCTCGCTGGACTAATACAAATTAAACATTCCATATATACATCCTACTAGCTATACTACCCTCTATATACTTTCTACTGAGTACATGTTGTCATTGTAATTTATGGCTTCTCACTGTTGCATCACTTGCATGCATCATGACTGTACGACCCCAGATTGCAAGACGAGTCATTGAACTTGCCGAGAGGCAATAGCAGGTTGCCGAAAGACAACAGTGGCCCGAATACTATGATGGAAAATGCAGTCGTTGCGTTGGGATGCAGGCTCGCAAATTCCAGCCTTGGTCCATTGCAGGTTACTTGGTGCCCCAATAAGTTGATGTTGGAAGACTCATCCCATTTGGGAATGATAGCGCTCGAGGAATATAAACAGATGAAGTCTGCAATGAGAAGATCAAATTCATGGACTTGCTAATTTCTATTGTTCAACCTATGACCACTCTGCACTAAAGGCTTGGGTTATCATGATTGTGGGGACTTTTGGCAAGAGATCTTGATAATGTAATGACTGAAAATTTAATTGTGGGTCCAATTTTTCATATATGGGGTCTGCATAACTTGGTGACTTACCATGTGAATTTAAAAATAAAATCAAAATAGCGAGCAAAGTTTGCTACAGAGGATAAATAATAATTGTTTATCATCGAACATATCTGGTTCTCATTGTTCTAGGAAACAGTATCACAGGCTAAAGGGTGCTAATTCATCCAAGGAAATTCATGATCACCAAATGCAGCTCCAAATTGCAGAGAACAAAATCTGCAAAGGCCCGTCCGGTGCTAAATCCTGCAGTTCCAGAAACACAGCAATCAGGAGGACGGGGAAGGAAAAGAGAAACTGTTGTATAACAATTACGATTGTATTCAACATACAGTGAAGAGGAACAGTGGGAATGGAAACAGCCTAGAATTATATACTCATTCAGACCGGCTCACCTTTTTGAGGGACAAAAAGGGACAGATGATTGGAGACCATTGGATCTCAATGAACTGAATCGAACGGTTGGTATAATCTTTTAATACTTTCTCTTCTTCCTCTCCCTTCTCTATTCTTCTGGTCTTCTTCTCTCTCTCTCTCTCTCTCTCTCTCTCTCTATTCGTTCACACAATTGGTCTCGTTTGAGACTCATGGATAATCAAACATGTATGAATGAAAAAGTTCGAAGAACTTGGGTTTGAATCAAGGATGCCAAATGAAATGAAATCAAACATAACAACAGACACCTATCCCCTATCATTTGCATTTGAACAACACAGACAAAGTCACAAAACCCAGAAAACCCATGAATCGATTTGATTGTAAACACTGAGTTTGCAAAATTCAAATGATCCCCATGATAAACCTTAGAGCCTCTAAACCGAAGTCTAGTTGAACTTGAGGAAAGGGATCATTCATGTTAGATTGAAGCAACAAGGCATAGAGATCAAGATTTCGCCGGAGCTGCTTGTTCACGGAGCTATCGCCACTTCCTCGCCAGCCCGCCTTTCAGGCACCTTGTTATTACTGATCGCCTCGATCACCTCCTCCGGCAGCCTCGACATGTTGTCGGTGAGTGGGTCAGTCGTTATAGAGAGGGGAGAGGAGAAAGTGAGAAAGGAGGCGGGGTCCGTAAAGGTTTGTTTAGTAAATTTCAACCGTCCGATTCGGTTCATTAAGATCTAATGGCCTCCAGTCATCTTTCCCTTTTTGTCCCTCAAAACAGTTCCGCAGGTGAGCGGGCTTGTATTGCTTTAGGATTATTCACAACCCTTTTGGTTTACAGCCATGTTTTATTAGGTATATGTCCTCTTTTTTTTTTTTTTTTTGTTACTGTTATCTATAATTTTGACAAATGCAAAGGCTGATGAGCTATATATATGAGGGCCGTATGCATTGATCCTCAACACACTAGCTAGGTAACAAGAAGTTACATATGGATGGATTATTTCAAAAGCTTAAGATTTTCTTCGTGGGTCTTCTTGTATTGGTGCACAATGGTATAATTATTATTTACACCTCTCTAATGTTTGCTTACTGTAATAATCTCTATTACTAGCTATATAGACATGAACTTTTTGTGTGAATATTAATGTGTGTGTGTTTGTAATGTAGGTACAATGTTAAATGCAAACAACATATGGCACCCAAAGTTCACAGGAACATGCGAAACCCGTAGCAAAAAGTTCCAAGGAATTTGTGCTACAAATAGGGGCAAATGTGTATCTCATTGCCGAACTGAGGGTTTTAATAGCGGCGACTGCCGCGGTCCTAACAACAAATGCTTATGTATTAGAATTAGATCAATTTGTGATTCTAAGAACAATGGTGATTGCTATTCAGTTAGGACAACGAGTCCTAGCAGTTTTAGGGAATTCCCTTATTGCTTGACTAGAACAAAATGAAGGATACAAAATCGGTGTTTAAATCTTGGCCATATCTGTTTTGTTTTTGGCTACAAAAATCCCAAATAGGTTGGAATATGATGGAAAGACACAGTGACCCGATTAGGCGATTACCATGATGGAAAATGCGGTCCTTACATTGGTAAGCAGGATCGCAAATTCAAGACTTAGACCATTGCATGTTACTTGGTGCCCAATTAAGATGATGTTGGAAGACTCATCTTCATAACCTTCTGTGACAAAGCAACACTATTCTGTAAACTAACTCTTGCAGAAAGTGCTAATGTTGGGGAGGAAAAATTCGGGTAGAAGATTTCCTCACTAACCAATCTTAACTGGAGCGGGAATGAAAGCTTTTTCTCCTTTTGATTATGGATATGAAAATGGACCAAAAATTCACCAGCGAAAATGTCTCTCACAATCTAAAATCTCCAAAATGTATTATATGGTGCTCTCCGACTGACTTTTCATCCCCTTTCCAGATCCTCTTCCAGTCATATATAGCCATCACTCCTTGACCCTTAATGTTCAGCACGAGTGGATCCACGACTTCGTATTATGGATATCATGGAAAAACTCCACTACCCTTTCTTCCCGTCGTCCCGTTCTATTTCACTTCGTCCTCAACTTGTTCTTGCCGCATCTCCCTCTCATGCAACTTGATTTGACCGACACCCTATCCGGCCACAACCAGACTTGATCGCTACACGATCCACGTCTGCATGATTTTCCTTCAACGTGACCAACTTCCACTAAATCACGTTCATCCAACACCGCTCCATAATTTCCTTCGTTGCCACGTTCTCCTTCACCTTGACTGGATCAACATGCTCCTCGAGCCTATTCATCCCCAACCAGATTCGTCCTTTACCCATTTCATTCTGCTCACGGCCCATTTACTTACAACCTAATTTGTTCACCATGCGATTCGATCACGGCCCATTCCATTCGTGGACGGGTTGGGACCCAAAACTTCTTGGGGCCATACCGGATTTGGCCGCTACCAGATTGATCACGAGATGATTTTACTCCAAATTTGACTTTTCACGTATAAAGGGATGTTCATTTGTATTTAAATCTTATGGTGAAAATATTTGCACCCACAGCTAATGCAGATAAGAAGTTCCTCGTTTCCTTAATTTGTCACTCCAAAAAAAGTCAGGGATTGAGGAAGAGAAATCCAAGGAAAATTAAAAAAGAAATCACATCACTAAAAAAGTCAAAGCTCCCATCACTCGGGTTGGGTTTCTAGCGTTGTGCTGATAGCAGATTAGCAGATGAAACAGAAAGAAGAGAGACCGAATGAAGAGGACACAATAGGCGGAGAAAATGACATGGACTTGACGCTAGATTGCAAACTAATAACCAAAACCGTATTTAAGCTAATGTTGCATCATGCTGATCATTACATTAAACAATAAACCTAGTGATCTCGCGATGTATGAAATTCAGTAAATTCACTAACTACGACAGGGCAGAAGAGTTAAATCCCTTCTTGTTATATTTCTCTTCCTCTAACTTGTACCTTTCTTCTACCTTGATCATCTTCTCAATTTCTTTGTTCGATAAAACGCCTCTGTAATTTGAAATGGTGATCATTTTCTTGATTCTGAGTCAAAATTCCATTGGCATCGATCTCAAAACAAATAATGATTTTAGGTTTACCTTTTGGACCACGAGTAATACCCTCAAGCACTAACTCACTCAGCAATTTATTGATTTTGGCTATTTTTTCTTCGCCCTCATACACAAGAACTATCAAAGCAGGTTGGTTATTTTCGATAGTTGTTGAATATATAGTTTTCTTAGTGGGAATGGTAGTGTTTTTTGGGATAAAAACCAAATATTCTCCTGTGTGAGTCTCTAAACCAATGGAATGGGGAGTTACATCCAACAAGAGTAAGTCTTGCACCTTCTCAATACCACCCTGCAAAACTGCAGCTTGTACCGTAGCGCCATATGCAACTTTTTTATCAGGATTGATACTCTTGCAAAGCTCCTTACCATTAAAGAAGTCGCGCAATAGTTGTTGCACCTTGGTAATTCTACTAGATCCACCAACAAGAACAATATCTTGAATACTCTTCGTATCCATCTTAGCATCCCCTATACATTTCTCCACAGTCTTCATGCATTCTCTAAAGAGATCTATGTTGAGCTCTTCAAATTTTGCTCTTGTTATTTTAGAGTGGAAGTCGATACCCTCGAATAAAGAATCAATCTCGATGGTGGTTTCGGCTCTTGAAGAAAGATTTCGTTTTGCTCCCTCACATGATGTTCTTAGTTTTCTTAATGGTTTTGGGTCATTACTGATGTCCTTCATGTGCTTCGTCTTGAACTCTTGCACAAAATGGTTCACCATTCTATTATCAAAATCTTCACCCCCAAGATGTGTATCTCCTGCGGTAGCTTTCACATCAAAAATCCCATCTTCAACTTGAAGGAGGGAAACATCAAATGTACCACCCCCAAGATCAAAAATGAGGACATTATTACCACCAATGTTTGTAGCCTTTTTGTCAAGACCGTATGCAATAGCTGCGGATGTTGTCTCATTAAGGACACACATCACATTCATGCCTGCTATTACACCAGCATCTTTTGTCACTTGTCGTTGAAAGTTATTGAAGTATGCCGGAACTGTTATAACAACATTCTTTATTGTCTGTCCGAGGTAGGCCTCTGCAATTTCACGCATCTTACTGAAAACTATTGAAGTATGTCGGAACCGTTATAACAACATTCTTTATTGTCTGTCCGAGGTAGGCCTCTGCAATTTCACGCATCTTACTGAAAACCATTGAAGATATCTCTTCGGGGGCAAATTGCTTCTTTTCATTTTTGTAGTTGACCACAATCATAGGCTTGTCACTCGCACCACGAACCTTAAAGGGCCATAATTTCATATCACTCTCAACACATGCATCACTGAATCTTCTGCCTATTAATCGCTTTGCATCAAAAACAGTGTTGATTGGATTGGCGGTGACTTGGTTCTTGGCAGCATCACCGATCAACCGGCATTCATCAGTGAAAGCAACATAGGACGGTGTTGTTATGTTGCCTTGATCATTGGCTATGATCTCTACGCGTGTTCCCAAACCCCAACGCACGAGTAAGTAGTTCCAAGATCGATCCCAATAGCTGGAGCCTCGCCTTTTGTTGCTAATGCCATTACCAATGACAATTGAATATATATATTTTTTTAGACAAATAGAGATAATTGAAACTAAAGGGTTTGATTTGCAAGTATTTATACTTATTTGCAGCAGTATTCCGTCAGGAAACTGGATTCCTAGGTTCTCCTAGTAAGACAACTTAATCCTCAGTGGACTAGTACAAATTGAAGCACACCCTAAAAGCCGAGACCTTCATAATCCTAATTGTGCCAAGAATCCTAGTTGTACAAGCTTGCTCTTCCTATATATATATATATATATATAT
>NC_020492.1:4706713-4713677 GCF_000184155.1 Fragaria vesca subsp. vesca
CAAATGGAGATGATGAACCGAACAGAATTCAGTCCGTCCATTTGTTTTTCGATTTTGAGGGCACTAACAATCACCAAATTGGCTGAAATTTTGCATAGATGATCTACACAGTATTATCTAGATACTAGACGGTGGAGATGAGGAAATTCGATCGAAAAGTGGTGTAAAAATAAAAATCCACACTAAAGTTTTGGTGCGGACGTCCGCACCTGATCAGCTTTGTGTGTGTGTGTATATATATATATCATTCCCTTTACATAATCTGTCTCATTTCATTATCCCAATGGGGTGATCCCCCCTCTACTCCTCATAAATTAGACACACTCACTTTTACTTACCATGATTACATTAAAGCATGGACTAAAATCTTTCTCCACCAAACTGAAGATTTTAGCCATTCATGGTTCCTTAATTTTGATAGAAGATTCAATCGCCAATTCCCTATATGGTTTGGAGATTGGTGGAATAATCATGGTTGCCCTCATGACCTTCTCCCCTCAAACCACCAAGATGCAATCACTAAATAACAATTCAATCATAGCCTCACCTTTCAAAATTGTTGTAGAAGATCACTAAGAAACTTAACCCAGAAACTAAAAAACTTATTGAACAAACTAATTATACAAACCAAAGTCTAGTAACAATAGGAGCCCAGTTAGATAAAATAGAAACAAAGGTTGACAACATATCCTCTAAAGTTAATATTCTACCTCAATCTAAACCAGAAACCCCTTCAGTCCATTTCAGTGAATTAAATAAACCTACCCTAAAGCCTACTTCTTCAATCCAAAAGATCGAACAGATGCTAGAAAAATTAAAAATTGAATCACCAGGACCTAGTAGAATTGCAGTAATTCATACCCAACAAACTTCTTCATCCATTTCTTTCGATAACGATTCTAGTGACACTAGCCAAATTACAGAAATAAACCAAATACTTCAAACTTTAAATATAGAACCCTTCAAACTAGACAGAATAATTCATTCAAAGAAGCGACCTTTTAAACTTTAGACAGAACGTCCCCTCCCTTTAGATATACAACCTAGTAGTTATCCTAATAATCAATTCTTAGTCTCTTCTGATAAAACTTATGAATAGAACATTGATAATTTATCAGAACAAGAAATCTTAAACAAATTACATCACATGTCTTTGGCAGCCAATATGGCAGTCAATAGATATGTCACTAATCATAATTTCAGCCAGCCCGAAATCATTGACATACTTTCCACATGATTTACAAGAATGCTTCATTCCTGGTGGGAAAAACATCTCACTCCTGATTCTAGATCATCCATTAAACATGCCATTAAACGTGATAAAGAGGGGACTCCCATCTTTGACGATCGCACAGGAATGAAGATTTCTAATGCTGTTAATACTTTATTTTACACAATTATCTAACATTTCATAGGGACCCCCAGTCATATTACATCCAGAATTCATGACCAACTCAGTAACCTTAGGTGTCCTACCTTAAGTGATTTCAAATGGTACAAATATGTTTTTATTTCTCGAGTTATGCTTAGAGACGATAGTAACCAACAATTTTGGAAAGAAAAATTCATAAATGGTCTTCCAAAATTATTTGCTCATAAAATCAGGCAAGTCTGTAGTAATGAAACATGTCACATTAACTACGATTCTTTAACTTATGGAAATATAATTACAGTTATCCAAAAAGAAGGTTTAAAAATGTGTATAGATATGAAACTAAATGCCCAAATGAAATCAGATAAGAAAACAACTAAATATGAACTAGGAAATTTTTGTGAACAATATGGCTTACCTCCCTTACCTCCTTCACGAAGAAAAAAGACAAGCAATAAATTTATTCCATATCATTCAAAAAGAAAATTTAAACCTTATAAAGGCAACTTTGAACCAAACAACTTTTATTCCAAAAACAAATTCCGAAAAAATTGGTCCAAAAATCCAAATCGACAACTAAAACATAAATCTTTTGATAAAAGTAAAACTAAATGTTTTAAATGCAACAAGACAGGTCACTTTGCAAATAACTGTCCAGTTAAAAGTACAATTAATCAATTAAAAATCAGTCAAGAAGAAAAAGATAAACTTATACAAACTTTAGAATAACGAAATACTGATTCAGAAAATGAAATGAGTGAAGATGACATCACATTAATAGAATCTTCTTCCTCTAAGTCCAATGAACATTCTTCCCCATATATTACTTTTGGGTGTAAGGACGCATGTAATTGTAAAACAATAAATGTTCTCTCCAAGCAGGAAGAGAAAGAAAAACTATTAATTGATTTAATAGGTAAAATAGATAATCCTGAACTTAAAGCCGAATACCTTAAAAAATTAAAAAAATTAATTACCCAAGATCCTCCCTCACAAAAAATTAGCTTTACTACAACTTTTGATAAATTTTCTGCTAGTAAAAAAGAAATAACAATCCAAGATTTGCAACATGAAGTAAAAACAATCAAGAGTCAAATACATGCTTTACAACAAACACATTTAGATCTTACAAATGACAATAAAGAAATTAAACAAGAATTAAACTTACTAAAAATAAATAATCAAATTCTTCAATTACAGGATCCCCCTGAAAATTCTATTCCAAATCCTTTTCCCGAAAATAATGATGCTAAAATTTCTGAAAACAATACTATTAGTATCATACGCCAAATCCAACTTAAAAAATGGTACACTACTATCCAACTCAAAATAAAAGATTTCCAAATAACAATAACAGCCTTTATTGATTCAAGGGCAGACCTTAACTGCATCCAAGAAGGCTTAATACCTTCAAAATATTTTGAAAAAACAAAATAGTCTTTACGTTCAGCTATTGGGACAAAAATGGATATTAAATATGAAATCCCTAAAGCACATATATGCCAAAACAATGTTTGTTTCAAAACACCGTTTGTCTTAGTAAAAGATCTAACCGATAAAGTAATTTTAGGACTTCCCTTTATTACTTTAATTTACCCTTTCAAAACTGAATATGATGGTATTATTACCTACCCTTTTGGTGAACCAGTTAAATTTACTTTTCTCTCTAACCTGAAATCCATACTCTGAAAGCATTTCAAGAAAATAACATTTCAAAAACCCTTAATTACATCCAAAAAAAATAACAAATAGCATTTCTTCAAGAAGAAATTAATTTCAAAAGAATTGAAAATCGACTCCAGAACTCTTTCTTCAGCGAAAAATCAAAACTTTTGAAGAAAAAATTATCAAAGAAATATGTTCTGATATTCCTACTGCCTTTTGGCATAGGAAAAACATATTGTTTCTCTTCCTTATATCAAAGAATTCAACGAGAAAAATATCCCTACTAACTCGTCCAATCCAAATGAGTCAAGAGATTATGGATTTCTATAAAAACGAAATCAATGATTTACTCAACAAAAACATAATTCGCCCTAGTAAATCCCTTTGGTCTTGCCCTGCTTTCTATGTTCAGAAAAATGCTTAACTCTTGCCCTGCTTTCTATGTTCAGAAAAATGCTTAACTCGAAAAAGGAACTCCTCGATTAGTCATTAATTATAAACCTCTTAACACAGTCTTAGAATGGATCAGGTATCCTATTCCCAATAAACGAGATCTCATTAACAGGTTAAACAAATCTGTTATCTTTAGTAAATTTGATATGAAGTCAGGATTTTGGCAGATTCAAATCAGTTAAACTGACAAATACAAAACTGCATTTGTCACACCCTTTGGTCATTACGAATGGAATGTTATGCCATCCGGTTTAAAAAATGCTCCTAGTGAATTCCAAAACATAATGAATGACATATCCAATCCTTATAGTCATTTCTGCATTGTCTATATTGACGATGTTTTAATATTTTCACAATCAATTGATCAACACTGGAAACATTTACACCAATTCTTTTCCATAATAAAGAATAATGGCTTAGCTGTTTCTGCTTCAAAAATCAAATTATTCCAAACCAATATTCATTTTCTTGGATTTAATATTCACCAACTCCAAATTAGACCCATCGATAGAGCAATACAATTTGCTGATAAATTTCCATATGTTATTTTAGACAAAAATTAATTACAAAGATTTTTAGGATCTTTAAATTATGTAGCTGATTTTTACAAAACCTTAGGAAACACTGTAAACCTCTATTTGATAGGTTACAAAAAAAACCCTTCCCCCAGGACATCAGTTCACACATCCTTAATCAAAGAAATTAAGAGCCATGTTAAAACCCTACCATGCTTAGGTATCCCTCTTTCAGATTCCTATAAGAGAGTAGAAACTGATACCTCTGAGATAGGTTATGGAGGTGTTCTCAAACAACAAGTTTCTCCCAATCATCCAGAACAAATTGTTCGATTTCATTCTGGAATCTGGAGCCAAGCCCAATCAAATTATAGTACTATTAAAAAAGAAATTTTATCAATTGTTTTATGTATCAGTAAATTTCAAGATGATTTATTAAATCAAAAATTTTTGGTCAGAGTTGATTGTAAAAGTGCAAAAGATGTTTTAGAAAAAGATGTTCAAAACATTGCTAGCAAACAAATTGATTTTGAAATTGCATTCATTAAAGGAAGTGACAACCATATCCCATATTTCCTAACTCGTGAATTTCTACAGGGCACCAAAACATGAAGCCCAGCTCATCCAAAGGGAGAAATCCCGGAAAATCAATGAGTCACCTCCCGTAGTCAAGAAAGCATCACCTGAGTCACCCTCCAGCATTGTTCCTTATGCCAATCTTTCCCCCATTCCAATAAACAATAAGTATAGCACTCTTGGCAGCACTTTCAGCCAAAATAAACCCAGTTACCAATCAGCTTTAGTAAACCAATATGACCCATACCAAACAGATTCCTCATCTAACCCTCTAGTCAATTATAAGAAATCATCTCATTACCTAGTCAGGGCTGAACAGTTCCTGTTTTATGTTGAGTCTTCTATGAGTCATTTAAAAAATCTCATCCCTTTAGCAAAAAATTATTTTGACCAAAATTCTCATTACCATCCCAGTAAACCTTTAGCATTTTATAAAGACATCTTGTATAAATCTCAGTCATTATCCATTAAACCAATCCTGGACCCAAAAGATCCATCCAAAATACTATATCATTCCCTTTACATAATCCGTCTCATTTCATTATCCCAATGGGGTGATCCCCCCTCTACTCCTCATAAATTAGACACACTCACATTTACTTACCATGATTATATTGAAGCATGGACTAAAATCTTTCTCCACTAAATTGAAGATTTTAGCCATTCATGGTTCTTAATTTTGATAGAAGATTCAATCGCCAATTCCCTATGTGGTTTGGAGATTGGTGGAATAATCATGGTTGCCCTCATGACCTTCTCCCCTCAAACCTCCAAGATGCAGTCACTAAATTTGCTTCAGTTATGACCTTTTCAGAATATGAGAAAAGGTTTCCCCCCACTCTCCAATTCATGGCCAAATATAAAACTCCTTGGATTTTCAAATGGCAATATAAACTTCTACCTGAAGATTATATGGTCTTACGACAACTTTTAGTCAAATGGTGGGATAAATTCAATTGTGAAAGAGTTTTATCTCAATTCAATGAAGAATTTTCAGTAATTCCATCTAGTTCCAGTCCTTTGATCCCTATTCAGTCAGCATTTCCAATCTCTCAGTTAAAATCTCAGACTCCTCAGTCATCGTCATCTTCCAAGAAAAAAGTTACCAGTCCATCTTCATCCTCCAAAGCAGAAGAATTGAAAGAACTGGCCAAACAATTACAACAACAAGCGGCCAGTTTATCCACAGATGATGAAGAAGAACATTCTCCATCAGAATCATTATCAACTCATAGTCATCAAAGTTCTCCCAGTCAACCAACCAGATGGGCCGATTATAAAGATAGTCAAGACCCATATACTGAATTTGTTTAAAGCAAGATCAAGCCTATTAAAATTCTAGTCATTATTCCCCACCGAAAGTATCAACAATAAAATCAGTGGCAAACAAATTACTATTCATCAACAATCATCAACAGTAAAATCAGTGGCAGACAAGTTACTATTTATGAATAGTTATTTTTTACTATTCACTGCTTTGTAATTTCTATATATAGACGTCTCTGGCTTCAGAGCAGGCAGGCTTCAATTTTTCCTCTCTTCTTCTCTCTCTCTTTCTCCAGTAAACTAAAGTATTGTAAAGAGAGCTCTGGCTCTTATTCATGCATTGATTTAAATTAGTAAGTTTGTAAACGCTTTATTAAACTCAACTAAAGCTTCTTTATTATATTATTACATATGCTTCCATCTTAGTGGTATCACATAATTGATCATCTTAACAGTTCAATCATAGTCTCACCTTTCAAAATCTTCTCAATCCCCAGGTGGCGGACTACCGCCTAGGAGTGGAGCTTGAGTTGATCCATTTTGTTTACTTATTTTGTGAGGTATTTTGTTTCCTGTCCCTTAGTTTTAAGGATTTTGGTTTTATTTTCTTTTACTTATCTCCTTCTAAGCCTATTATTCTCTTTACCCAAACAATAAGTCCAGGTCCAAACACTAAGTCTCAGGAGAGCATGAGCGGTGTAGAGTGAGTGATAGTCTTTAGGGTGTATATATATATATAATTAAATTCAATTTACCCTCATGAGGTTTGGGAGTAACTTCATGTTAATCCATATACTTTCAATTTCATCAGTTTACCCCTCAAACTTTTGAATTTTCCTCAAACGTGACCAATGTCCTATATTCTGTCCAAATCGGACGTTAACTGTTGATAATTAATGTGAGGCCCGTATCTAGAATTTGGGCAAATTGGACCTTATCTGTCCAAATCTAACCTTAACTGCTGATAATTAATGGTCAATTCAAACGGCATATGAGAATTTAGGCACGGCAGATAGAAATTGAAGAGTTCAAGGGATAAACTGATGAAAATAAAAGTGTAGGGACTAACATGAAGTCACCCCCAAACCACAAGGGAGTAAACTGAATTTAATTATAT
>NC_020492.1:4713856-4716521 GCF_000184155.1 Fragaria vesca subsp. vesca
ACGGAGGGAATCCGCACCGTAAACGTCCGTATCTGAAATGGACTGTATATATATATATAAAAACATGTTTAATCTATTTTTAGTTTAATATACCATGTTTATATAAAATATGATAAAATTTTCATTGATATTCCATATTTTCTTAACATAATTTATTTTAATTATATAGTTTAATTTATTTTATCTTGTTTTGCTTAACATGTAACTTCAAAAATATATACATACAACAGTTCTACTAACTTTTATCACTATTGTTGCAAAAATAAATGTTTAATTTTGTAGAGTTTTTTTTTTTGGAATATTTTTGCTAAAGTAAATTGTTCTATTTGTATTTGATAACCTTAAAAAATAAATTATTTTGTTAACTTTAACAATATATTTATTGAAATGACAAAAATGCCCTCAAAATTTAACGGTGTTAATGGTCAGGGGTATCAAAATGCTAACGGAATGAAACTTCGGGTATGAAAATGTAAGTTTTTGATATTGTGGTCATGGTATAAGAATGAAACAAAGCAATTAGCACCAAAGGAAATATCATCAATGGTTCTCTCTAAGATGCGTGAAATAGTGGAAATGTATCTTGGATCGGTAGTAAAGAATGCAGTAGTAACTGTCCCAACATATTTTATTGACTCTAACGACATGCTACAAAGGACGCTGGTTTAATTGTCGGTATGAACGTTATACTTATCATCAATGAGTCAACAACTGCAGCAATTGCATTTGATCTTGATAAAAAAGGCGCTGGTGGGGAGAATGTTCTCATATTCGATCTTGGTGGCGGTACCTTTGATGTTTTCATTCTTAAAATTGAAGATAAGATTTTTAAAGTGAGAGCTACTGATGGAGATACCCATCTTGTAGGTGAAGATTTTGACAATAGAATGGTGAACTATTTTGTACAAGAGATTGTGAAGAGACACCAGAAGGACATCAACAAAAACCCTAAACCATTGAGAAGATTAAGATCGTATTGTAAGAGCATAGGCACCGGTTAACTCTATCACAGCAAAAATCATGATGTTTGTTATATTGATGGTAAGAAATAATGCAGCAGAGACAAATTGATGGCAAATGCATGAGTGGGACCTATTTAACTCCATCATAAAATCAGAGAGGCAAGCAATATTTGCATGCCGGAGTGATTACCATCAACTGGCGGGACCCACGCACGTGGGCTCCTGCCAACAGCTTTATTTTATTTTTAAATCTAGCACGTGTAACACACGCGCCTTTATAAAAAATAAAAATAAAAAATAAAATAATAAAAAAGAAAAGGGTCAGACAGCTGCAGAGCCGTTGGCCATTTATGGGTTGCCACGTGGCACCCGGTCTGGTGCAACGGCTCTTTCAGCCCAACGGTAATTTTTTTTCTTACCCCGAGAACTGTAAAACAACCCTAAATTTTTTCCTATAAATACCCCATTTTTTTCTTTACAATTTGCATCACTTTTCTCTTATCTCCTCTCATCTCCTTCCATCTTCCCTCACAATTTCTTTTAGTGTTCTTTGAAAATGGGTTCTAATTGGCTTCCTTCCGAAGAGTTACAATTGTGTGTTTCTTGGGTACAACAATCCACTTACAAACATCACCGGTCGATATCAAAACAAAGACAATTTGTGGAAAAAAGTTCATGACGATTACGTCAAAAATTGGTGTGATGATCCCGAAAATCCTCCAGCCGAGCCTCGTACGAAAGTTGCGCTCAAATCACATTTTCCGCGTTTGAAGAAATTGCTCAAGAAGTGGCATAAATGTCTATACAAATCAAGAAACCGTGCGGCTAGCGGGACGAATTTGGTAGATGAGGTATGCCTAACTGACGTGTCGCGTAACCGGGGTCAAACAACTTCAATTTAATTACCCTGCAATCGTAGTAATATGGACAAGTAGGGATCGTTCTAGCCAGGGAAACCAAAGGGCGATCGAAAGAAGAGAAATCAAACAACTTATAAACAAGTATTCACATATATACATCGAAATATTGGGGGTTTAAGATTGATTAATTCTAACAAATAATCGAATGAAAATTAAACCTAAGATTATTATATACAAGTGATCAACATACTCATGCAACACATAACACAAAAAACCATCAAGAACACATAACAACTTCATGCAAGGCCGGGCAGCAACGTTCAAATTATCCTAGACTCTAACCAATTCCGATTCTAATTAGAGCCGTTGCGGTTATCTAATTGTTAAGACTCCTCAAGTATTTAGAACCATCTTTGCGCTTGATCCTAAACATGAATGCTAACTCATTTAAAGACACGTTGCATAGAGATTAAACAAGAAAACACTTTAGCACACGAGTCAATCGGAAACATGATCTAAGGCATGGCGTCACTCATCCTATTAGCATGCAAATTATCAGAATTATATCCGCCCTAAGTTAATAACAAAGACCAAGACAACTTTGCGTATGAATCGATCTAAAATTATTATGGTAGATGAAACCACACCTTAAGGACAACCATGGCTGAGGCAGCCTCAAGGATTGATTTAGATGCACAAATTCATGATAATTAATCAATTAGAAATCAAAAACACATAAGAACATGCTACTGCCCTAAAACCTAAATCACGAAATCATCATATATTCAAGAAGTTACAAATCAAAACATAGAACAATCAAAGATCACAAAGAAATCCGAAAAC
>NC_020492.1:4716541-4717307 GCF_000184155.1 Fragaria vesca subsp. vesca
GAATCGGCTAAGTAATTTTCTGTATAGGGTTTGGTAGAGTTTCGGCTATGTAATTGCAAGAGTAGAGATCATCCCCTTCTGCCCTTGAAGTCATGCTTTATATAGAGGAAAAACCCTAGAGAAGCCGGCCACAAAGTTGAAACCAAGTTGGTTTAGGTTTCCCTAGTTTTTCTCAATTCGGCAGAATGACCTCCGTCTGATGATTACGTCATAACTCCCTCTAGAAAATAGATATTGAGGTGATTCCAATTGATTTGGAAACTAGACTCCCCTAGCTCTCTATCCATATCTAGCACGTTTCTGATTCATTGTGAGCTGTCCTGGAGAGTCCGTTAAAGTTGAGAGACGTGCACAGGAATTTTCCCGAAATTAATCAGGGTTTTCAAGACTTGGATATTCCTTGATATTCTGCCGAATTTAGATCTTCTTCTCCATATTGGACTTGGTTTGGACCTCTCCTTTCATGGACTAGGCTTCGTGGA
Organism: Fragaria vesca subsp. vesca; assembly: GCF_000184155.1. Taxonomy (NCBI): domain Eukaryota; kingdom Viridiplantae; phylum Streptophyta; class Magnoliopsida; order Rosales; family Rosaceae; genus Fragaria; species Fragaria vesca. The sequence goes on from NC_020492.1 coordinate 4,717,024, forward strand.
TCAACTGCTTTGCTTCCCTAGGTTCATCAGGAACACTTCTCTCGGCAGGTAGTAGGTTACTCTGTTCATGACTCTTCTACATGTCACCTAAGTATCAGAGAAATTAAATCAATTTGTGACAATGTAAAAGCTTTACAGAATCATAAGAACATCTCTAAGGTTCCACAAATCGGCTTTTGACAATTTTCTACACCGTTCCTCTATGTTTAACACGTTTCACGCACAACTCTACCAAAACTTTCGACTCTACATTATGACTCTATTCTACGACAATAAGAGATAAT
>NC_020492.1:4717327-4721222 GCF_000184155.1 Fragaria vesca subsp. vesca
AGAAGTTTTTAGCTATTTTTCATAATATGCAATGTAATCAAAAAGCACTTTTGGAGGCTAACATGCAAAGAGACGAGGAAACCCTTCGGTTGGCTAGGGAGAGCTTAAAACTTGAGAAACGAAAGGAAGCAAGGTTGGCCCGACGTGATGTTATGGCGGAGTTGTAAGAAGAAACCAAAATTATCAATGGATACAAGCATCATGACCCCGAAAAGTTTGAAGTGGCACAAAAAGAGGAAATCGGATATCATGGCGAAAATGAATGAGAGTACTAGTACTAGTGATGATTATTATGTTCCCCTTTTTGATGAAGACTAATATTGTGTTGTTGTTATAATTTCAATTTTATGTTCCTCAATTTCAAGTTATTTTTATATAAAATAATTTTATGTTTTAATACTAGTAATTTTATGTTCCTCAATTTCAATACCAATTAAAATTACAATACCAAATAAAAATACAATACCAAATATTACAATACCAAATAAAACTCCACAACTTGATTATTATTGGTTGGCCCAATGCCCAATTGTGCTCCACTAAATCATTCTGAAGAATTGTGTGGATATAAGCTGACTCGAGGTGGTCAATACGGTCCCAAAATGCATGTTGGTTTCTTCCATTTCTTTCCACTGGTAAAAAAAGAATTCGAACCCCCTCATGATATACTGGCCCATCATAAACTTTTGCCGCCAGTGGGTTCAATAGATCTTCTTTTTCTGGCTCGACAAATTCTTCTTCTACAAATTCATCCTCTACGATCATGTTATGCAATATGATGCAAGTTATCATTATGTTTCTCAGTGTCAAACTCCTGTGCAACCAAGCTCCATGAAGAAGGATTGCCCAACGGGATTGCAGGATGCCGAAACACTTCTCTACATCTTTACGGTATGCTTCTTGTTTCTTTGCAAATAGTTTTTTTGCTTGCGATTCAGGGTTTGGAATAGTTTTTACAAATGTGGAGTACCTAGGATAAATTCCGTCAGCAAGATAATAAGCATTGCTATATCTCCTACCGTTTGCATGAAACGTCACAGCCGGGCTGTTTCCAGCAATAAGCCCTTCAAAGACCGGTGATTGGTTGAGCACGTTAATATCATTTTGAGCTCCTGGCACACCAAAGAAAGCGTGCCATACCCACGTGTCATGCGAGGCCACCGCCTCTAGAATAATGGTGGGACGACCCTTCCGACCACTATAAGCCCCATCCTGCATATCTCAGCACACTGATCAGCAGCTGCTCCGTACGCCAACATTCGGTGGGCACCTGTCATCTTCTGTTGGGGCAGCAACCCTAGTTTTCCAGTGGCATCTGCTTTTTGATGCCAATAAGGGTCGTGGTTACAGAGAACCGTCATGATGCGGTTGAATAGATGTGTGTGCATTCGGTACCTCCGACGAAATTCTTCCTCCCTAAAGATCGGACGCTCGATGAAGTAATCTGTCATGAGACTTGTTCCCCCAGCTACCCTATGTCTGGGGTGATTAGGAGAGCGACCAGGACGCAAACCGCGTTCTTGTGGTTCATCTGAAGTATCAAGATGTACCATCATCATGGTCGCGTTAGTCATCATGGCATCCATCGTCTCAGCGTCCTCTTGACTATGTTGTTGCCTCTGCTTCAACAATAAAACTCATCGTAATGATGAGGAAATGTGGCGAAGTAATTGAGGGAATGTGTTTTTGAAGATTTGTAACTGAGTTGTGAAGATTGTGTGAGTAGAAAGGGTGATGAAGCTTATTTATGGTCAATTTCAAATGCCAAGAACTTGAAGATCATGTTACGTGTCGAATCATCATTCGTCGAAAATCCTATCGAAAATCCAATGACATTATTTGGCCGACAAACACACACGTGTCACTTTTTGGTTGATCAGAAATCCTATAACATTATTTGGGTGATCACAACATCTGACAATGCCACGTGTCGTCTAGTGATTGATTGATTATCATTTATGAAATCCAAAAAATAAAAGATTAAATCGATGAATAGTGATTGCTAAATTGACGGAGCTGCACCGCTGCATGAAAACAGGCCCATAAAAGCAATTTACAATGAATAGTAATTGATGGAAGCAATTTAATTGATGGTTTGATGGAGTTGAATGGGTGCATATGCCCTAAGAGAGCAAAGAAGACTATTTCTTCAACTGTTGAAACCACAATTGAAATTGATTCTCTAATTGAGGGAACAAACTTTTATTCCAAAATAACAAGAGCCAAATTTGAGGAGCTTAATATGGATCTCTTTAAAAAAAAATGTATGGAACCTGTGGAGAAGTGTATGAAGGATGCCAAAATAGACAATAACATCATTGATGATATTGTTCTTGTCGGCGGGTCTACTAGAATTCCAAAGATACAACAATTATTGCATGAGTTTTTTTAATGGTAAGGACCTTTGCAAAAGCATCAATCCAGATGAAGCAGTTGCATTTGGTGTTGCAGTCCAAGCTGCAGTTTTGAGCGGTGGTGTTGAGAAAGTTCAGGATTTACTCTTGTTGGATGTAACTCCACTTCCCCTTGGTGTGTGGCGTTATATGTCACATCCCGACCCTTATATTTTTACCTTATTTACTAGCGTGATGATAATAAGAATTTTACCGTCTTGATCATGAGTAAATAGTTTAATTGGTCCCTAGAGGGGTTTCGGGGACGATTATGTGCGGAGGATAATTCGTATGAGGAAAATACGACGACGGTAAAAATGGTAATTTTAGCTAGTAAAAGGTAATTTTTATTCGGGTATTATTTTTCAGGGTGTTTTTATTTTGGAAGTTTGGGTTAAAAAGGGGTGTTGGGTCGGCTGGGCCGAGCCCAACCCATTTCTTTCTTCTTTCTCTTCTCTCTCTCTCCCGATTCTCTCTCCTCCCACCCGATTTTCTTCTCACTACACCCAGCAGAATTCCGGCCGTCCTCCCGCCGCCGTCCGACCTCCGTTCGCCGCCGGACCGGTCCCGTTCGGTCGGTCTCCCTCCCAGCAACATTTCTAGACCGGTGACAGCCCCCCTAGCGCCGCCGTGAGTGAGCGGTGCCGCCCGAAAGAACCGACTGCCCCGAGCTTCCCTTCGCCGGAACTTCCTCCTCCGGCCACCAATCCGGGCAAGCTTGGTACGGTTTTGTAGCCCTCCTCCCGTGCAACAACCCCTCCAAGCAGCTCCCTCCCTCTTGAGCTAGGTAAGGAGAAATGTGGAGTTGAAATTTCTAGGCTTTTAAGTTATTTTCGTTCGATTAGCCTAGTTAGGCTTGGAATTGGGTGATGTGTTGGTCATGAAAGTTGTAGAGGAGATTGAGAGGAAGATTTTGTTAAAATTTGGTAGCATTTGCAGGTCGCCGGAAAACGGCTGCCGGCGGCGCCGCCGCCGGTTAGGAGAATTTTATGGTTTTTGATGTAGAATATTAAGGGGATATTATTGAAGTGAATTTTGGAATTTTTGGATGAGATTTGGATAGGTTTGTGAATTTCCGAAGTGTGGTATTTTTGGCGGGTAATTAATGTAGAATCCGGCCGTTGGATTTAAGTCGTATTTTGGGGAGGTTGTATTTACGACTATTGAGTATGATATTTAAGTTCGGATCGTTCCGATGTAAGAATATCGAAGTTAGGCAATGATGAGCGTAATTATGGCTCTCGGGTAATTTTGCCTATTTTGATTAAATATTGGATTATTGGTTGGGAAATTAATATTTTATTTGGAACAGGACGTGAGGAGGCTCGAGCAGACGAGACCCCAGATCGACAGCAGGCTTAGGCCTAATTTGTGAGTGGACTTTGTTTTAAATAAATGCATGCTAAGTTCACGATTGAATAATTAATGTACGTGGAGTATTTTTACCGTCAATTAATTTTGACGCTTTTATTTCTTCTTGAGAGAGAGTTACCGAAAATGGG
>NC_020492.1:4734825-4743174 GCF_000184155.1 Fragaria vesca subsp. vesca
ATCAATGAACAGAATGGGTCTGCAAAACTGAAAACCCTTCATCCACGCATCATAACACACAAACATTCGCTCAAACCTGTGAGTTTCAGGTTCATACTCAATCTTGATAGTAGAGCCAGGGTTTGATTCCACTGCTTTTTGACCAAACCAAACTAACTGAGCATAAGAATCAGCATCACCACCAAGAACAGATTCTCTAGCACGCTCTTTACCGTACCAAGCCGTACGATAAGATACCTCCATCCCATAATCTGACTTTATCTCATGGTATATATCTATAGCCTTCTTGTTAGGATTCTCACGAACCTTATCAAGCATTATAGACTTTATAATCTTGGAACCCATCATCTTATTAGTTTGCAAGCGAACAACACCATAACAGCTATGCTCGTTCACCAGATCAGTAATGACAAAAAACGATTATACTCTATCAAGGAAGCCTTCACACACCATCCACAATGCTCAGACTCTCTCTTAGAACAATAAGCAACAACACGTTTCTTAGTATTTCTAACATACCGGTACTCAAATCCCATCTCAATTGCATACATACGCAATTTCAACCTAAACTCTTCCACACCACCTTGAAACTTCTGGTCCTTTGATTTGATATAATTCTCCCACCCTTTGCTACAATACCTCTTTGCTTCCTCTGGTTTGTAGCATCCTAAATAATCATTTTCATCAAACGAAACGCTAGACTCTTCACTAACATTGTTACTCAACACACTTTCAGAACCAGAAGCACTAACATCAAAAGAGCACACATCCACATCAACAAAATCTGAACTATAACGGGCCAAAAACTCTAAACATCATATTCATATCATCTTCATTTTCAAAGACGATAAGATACAACATCAGGAAAAACAGTATACCTCAGCTTGACAATGCTTCTGCCCAAATACCGGAAAATCGGTCACGTACAGAATTAGCAAAAATCAATATATGAGACGCTTTGATCAAAATGAAACTGCTGCTCCCTTCACCAGAGTACACAAGCTTTGCAGTATAGTTACTGTCCATAGTACCTGAACAAAAATATGTATAGTATTTCAGATTACAAGTAACTCATGACACCTATAAGCAAAACAATGCAAACAACCAAAATAAGCAAAACAATGCAAACAAATCACTTTTTCAAACACTAAAATCACTAAATTCGTCAGAGGCTGGGAATATAGCAGAGATTGAGTCAAAGAGTTACAAATCCCTAAATTCCTATGAACCCTAGAATTCACCGATCGACAACATATCAAATTGTAACGATTAAACACAGAAAGAAATCAAAACATTGTGTCTGAGCAAATCATCGACCTCTTTTGCGTTGGAAGGCGGTGGATGCCGGAACTGATGGAGCCACCGTGTCACAGATACGAGCGATGAAACTCAGGTGGCGCCGACGGGGATCGGAGATCGAGATCGAGAGAGAGATCGAGAGAGATCGAGATCGAGAGAGAGATCGAGAGAGATCGAGATCAGGTACAGAGAGAAAGCGGTAACAGAGAGATAGAAAGAAGAGCTGAGAGAAAGCGTAACGGATAGAGAAGAGAACGAGAGAAACTAACAGAAGGGTAGAACCATAAATCCATAAAATTTAAAAATGTATTTTTTATCATAATTGACACTTAATCACAACCATTACATCATATTATATATAATTAAGTAACTATTTTATCATCTGATAACATTTAGGGTTACCATTTTAACATGTGGAACAAATGATTATTTTTTTATCATTTGTATCTTCAAATGACACTTTTGTGTTATTTGCCCTTGTTTAAACTATTGACCCTTTTACTTATGGTTTCTGACCGGGAGAATGGAAATAAATTAAGAAGAGGCCAGGGTTTTATTTGAATTGTATGCATATGAGTTGAGGGATAGCGTCAGTGACCTTGCACTCGAATGACTCGATAGAGCAAGCAAGAAAACAATTGTTGATGCCGTTAAAAACGCTTTGAAGTAGCTTAATGCGAACCAAGTTGCTGAATGCAGTAAATACGAGGAAGAAAGGGAAAAGCTTCAAAGTCTCTGCAATCCCATCATTGCAAAAGCCAAGATGCGTCAGGCTGCTCGTGCCTCGCAAGCTTGTAGCAAAGTAGGTTGATGACGAATTTCTCTTAATTTCTACCGCTTGATCTTGATCTCATGGTCGAGTTATTCAACTTATAATAGGAACGAACATGTGCTAGCTAGAGTACTAGAGAATAGAGAGACGATAAATCTGATGAATCAATTAGAATAAGTAAAGCAATTAGAATCAAGATCAAAACGTCAGCAATGAGAGTTCTGGAGCTTCAAATTTGATTAATTCCAATGAATGCTTAGTTTCTTCCTCGAACTTTTTTACTTCATGAGATGTTTTGGTTGCATGATTCTTTGATCTTTATGGATTTTTTCACCACTTCATCAATTAATTAAGAAGCTTTGACAAATTAATCATGGATCATCTGTATCGTCACTCACAGTATTAATCTAAAGATATATTGAATACAAATTAACATGCATGTCCATAGTTCATACATTCAGAATCTCATTCCAAGATAAGATAAATTGGGACTTTGGCTTGCCTCGCTCGATCAAGGATTCAAGGGCAGTAATCTTTTACTAGCTAGCCATTACGTGGTAGTAGTTATGCATGTACTTGTTTATTTCTGCCAAGGATCGCACTGTTTGAAATATGCTGTGCCTAAAAACCTAGTGCCAAACCTGTGTCACTTACTAAATTCTGACACATGTCTATGACCTAAACAAAACTTAACTCCATCGTTATCTTTTAATAAAAAAAATAAAACTAAAATTTATTATTAGAAAAATACATATTCGGACTCTTCCTTTTCAGCATCTGACATTCTTCACTTCTGGGATTCACTTCTCCTTCTTTCTTTTCCTCTGCAAAATATATGTCCTAAGTTCCTAACCCAGAAAACCCTGCAATCGACTCCCAAATCCAACCCATCTGCTCATGCGCCATCTTCATTCTCTTGCTCAACACACACACACACACAAAAAAAACCAATCACACTTTAAACCAGTAAATCCCCAAAACTGAAGTCCCAAATCAAATCGAAATGAGGGGAAACAGAGACTCAAAAAAAATTTGTATCACGGAAAAGAAATTATGATCACGGAAGACGTGTTTTGTGGATCTGAGACAAATCCATCAATGGCCGAAGTCATGAGTTATCAAGCAGAAGCATATGGCGAGGAGAGGAGAGGAAAGGAGAGGAAGAGTGAAGAAAAGATAAGAAAGGATGGCCCAATCTTTTGTCTTTGATTCTTTGGTTTTGATCTGCACAAGGAGAGGAGAGGAAGAGGCCTATACAGACACTTTTTTGAGTTTTGTCTCTCGGCTGGTCTGGAGAGGAAGACTCTTTTCTTTTTCTTTTTCTTTTGTTTTCTCTATTAATTAAGACAATTTGTCTTATAAAACTGCCATTTGGTTAAATTTTTATAAATCCTGAAATGTCAATCTGTGTATATAAGTCCATAGCTAAAGAAATAAATAAAAGAAAGGTAAAAAAATGATTTAAGAGGATAAGACAGTTTAACAGTTTTACTCTGCTTCAAAAACTGATAGGTAGTTACTACTCTATCCCACGTTTACTAGACTTTTAAAAGACGTTCTCGCCTAGAAAGTGATACGTTGAACGTACAACAGCAGTAGCCTCATCATTGTTCAGGAGCGGTTACAACTACTAACTATACTAAGGCAATTCGTGCAAAAGAATATAGGTGATCATTGATCAACGCTTAAAAGAGAAGTTGGAGAAGTAGAGAAAAATCACAGATACGTGTATGCTTATGCAAGTTGAACCGGAATAAGGTGGTTGCAGTATTCTTATTTCTTGGATTTTGTTTTGTTAAAATTGATTCGGATTTGATGTGAAGAAAGGATTTTGTGTTTTCTATTGATGCAGGTATCTGATGCCAGGTAAACCATGTGTTCTCCGTTAAACTAATTTGGACTTGAACATTAATCTTGCACAAGTGCGCGCTTTGCGAAGAAGAATTGGGAGAAAAAGAATGATAATTTGAAGGCAAAGTTGGAAGAGATACGTGTATTGTGATTTGCTTAGGCACATTGGTTTTGATATCTCTTCAGCCATGAAGCCGTTTCCTTTTCTGCAGTATGGACATGCTATTGCACAACGGTATATTATTTGGCTTTTTCAAATTTCTCTATTTACTATTTAGTAAGTTATTCAGGTATAAAGGCTCTTGGTTTTTTGTTTTTGGTTCTCGAAGTGCTTTTGCTTATTACAATGGAGGGAGGGAACAGAGAATTTGAAGACCAAATAAAACGAAGAAGAAAAGGAAGAATCACAGAGTGATGATCCCTTCTTTTCCTTCAATTTGAGTATGTTATTTTTGTATCTTGGTTAAGTAGTTTTCTTTTCAAATATCAATTCGCGTTCGATAGTCGAACAAACCCTCTCTCATTCTTCACTTTCATACACATAAGGCATTGATACTGTTTCTTTTTTTTTAACTAATATTAGTTTATTCAGGTTTTTTCATGAAATGCGGTAACCTGATCAAAAGGTTTCGATTCATATAGGCTGTTATGACTATGACAACCACCCCGCATTTGTGGTAGGAAGTTTTTCCCTTTTTCTTTTCTGCGTTTGATCAATATTGGAACTGCAATACTAATATATATATTCCTTAGTTGGTTCATCAAGTTTACTATTTTTACAGGTTCATTGTTGCAATGAAAACAAATAATTAAATTCCTTCAATTCAACACTCTTGACAGAATCTCCCTGTTTCTTCCTTCTACATCTTCTGGCATGGAGGTATCCCATATATTCAAAGATCAAATATATCCCATTTCTTTCTTCTCAAGTTTTCTGATATATTGTTTGTGGAAAATTGATGTGTTTCTGATTATTTCAGATGGTTCATCAAACAAAGAAGATCATGGAAGAAGGCATAAAAACAAGGAATTAGGTGGAAGTGTGACAAGTATGATAGTGTCCTATTTACTATTTATCTTATGTTGTGGAGTGAGAAACACACGTTTCATCTAAGTTTACTTACTAGGAGCTTCATTTCATGTTTTTATGGTACAATGAATGTAATGGCATGACAAGTCAGCTTTGAATGTATTTCTTCTTTTCTGGAATTGGGAGTTTGATTTCATGTTTTTTATGGTATGATTATGTAATGACCGCCTGGCAAGCCCTTTTTCAATGTTTTATTTTTTTTTTTTTGTAGGAGCAGTACGTGTTCTTCATATCAACATACGTACATATTACGTTTTTTTTTTGCTAAGTTGTCTTATTTAAATTCTTTGTAAACTAGACTATATTTATACACAGTTGTCGTCTATTTCCATAAGTATTTAAGCAAAGGCATATCAAAGTATGTAGTAGATTACTCGGCATTTTAAACACATACGCGTGAGTGAGGCATATGCACCAAAAGAGTGGAGACTTTTTATATGACTAATGTCATATACGAAAAATATTTAAATGCACACTCGAGTGTGGCTTTTTCGTACGCACATCGCGCATGCAGAAAGGCTAGTAACAATTTAACAAAGTTAATCTCCTGTTAAGTGATAGAACACGTGTCACAATTTAAGTGCTGGCACAGGTTTGGCACTGGATTTTTGGGCACAGCAGATTTCTAAGCAATAATTTAAGGATATTTTGCACTCAACATCTTCATCGCTTGAGGAATACATTTCAGTCAAATTAGCCACTTCCAAATTGTCTACCAAAACAGCACCTCCTTTCCTAACACCAAATTAAAAGGTCATCCAAATAGATGAAGACATTGTATATGATCTCCAGTTAAGATTAAAACATAAAAAATGGAAACCGGTCAGCAGTATTTTGTTACCTCAAAGTGTTGAGATGTTTCTCAAAAGTTTGAGCCAAGGAAGTGTCATTGCCAAAGTCATATATAGAAGGCTCTCAATATCCCTATTCTTTTTCGTCCAAGTCCGTCGCGCCTAAGTAACTGTGCAAAACCACCTTTGGGAATGTGCTTTGATGTCTGAATTGTTGCAATGTCATTGTGGTCAATGCCTGCTATGGCATCAGGAACATAAGCAGCATCCGCTACTGTCCTACAAATCGGCCTGCTCAATCCCAACCGCAAGAAATGAGTAATCAAAACTATATATGCAACCATATTTAGGCATGGCCATAGGCAAAGACATTGTACTAATTATAAATCGACATTTGATATATAAGCAGGGGCGGAGGCAGTGCAGAGGTTGGTGGGGCTCAAACCCAACCAAAGTTTTTGGGATTGAAAAAAAAAACTAAGTGTATTATGTTTTTTCTATTGGATATATATTTTTTTTATGCATTCAAGCCCACCTAACTTCCATACTTTTAAGCATCTCATCTTCCTATGCGACTACATCTCTACTCTTCAATTCTTCTTCTTATCCTTCTAGTTTTTTAGTCTTATCCTGCTTAAATCTCTAAAGTTTCTTGAATATAAATTTTCTAATCTTCTTTTTCCTATATAGAATCCAATGAAATATTGGATTTCAATATATTCTTATTGGGTTTTCTAATTTGTCTCTTATTTTTTAAATTTTCTTCTACTTTCATTGACGCATATTTTCATTTCTTTCAAAGACTCGTAATTGACGTATGCTTAAACTCCTACACTTTGCATGGGTATACAACAAAAAATTTTTTGGCCTTCGGTCAAATTTGAAGCCCACCCCATGTTCAAATCCTAAATCCGCCACTGTATATAAGTAACGTACCCAACAGTATCCTGTCTTGGAGAAATTTGAACAACCCCTGCTCGACTAGTGATACCAATTGTTGATTTGATCCCCACAACTGAGTTATAACCTGATGGACATAAGATTGAACCGTCTGTCTCGGTACCTAATGACACCGCTGCCAAATTTGCTGCCACTGATATTGCTGAACCACTGCTTGAGCCGCAAGGGTCTGAGAATGTGTAAGGGTTCTGCAATGCATTTAATTCTGCTATTCAGTTCTGTGTAGACAGTGTGGTGTTTCTCCAGGTATGTATTCTCAGTTTTTTGTTTTGAGAGGCATTCTCAGCTTAATTCTGCTATTCATTTAAATGATCTGATATATTTGTCTACATACGTAACATATTAAGTTGTTAGGAGTAATGATCTAGTCTCCATATCTATCATGTTGTCTTAAGATCAAAGAAAAATGTATATTTTGAAATGTGTCATCAGCCAAATTGGAAGCACTATTGTATAGATAGATTCATACATTAAAGAACCCACCAAGCCATAACCGCCTCTGGCGCTCCAACCAGAGGGTGCTTTATCAGACCTAAATTAAATGTGACCACTCGCTCAAGCTAGCCTTTCCCAAAATGATTGCCCCAGCTTTCCTCAACTTCTGCACCACACCAGCATCATGAGGCACGACAGATCCAAGCAGTGCTAAAGAGCCGGCAGTGGTGTTCATCTTATCCTTGGTTGCAATTGTCCTTGACCAGAATAGGAATGCCATGCAACTTGGAGAGTACCGACACTGGTGCCTTGGTCCTGCGCTCTTAGTCGGCTTTGTCAGCAAGGTGAAGCGCATCCGGATTGACTTCTAGGACTACTTTGTGGACCGGATTCAGTTTCTGGATTTGGACAAGGTGATATTGGACAAGTTGCCTGGAGATGAGTTGGTTGTGCTTGAAAGCTAGCTGGATATCATCTATGGTGGCTTCTTTGAGTGACAGTTTGCCGGCTATGGATGTGCCTGGCAGAGGTGACAATATGAGGAGAAGAATGAGATGCAACAAGGATGAGATGTGAGGGAAGCTTTGGCCATGGCAGTGGATGAGGAAATGATAATTTCCTGTTCTGGTTTGAGGCTTTGAGCAAGACTGCAAGAGTACTAGCTATTGGGAAATGTGTCCGTGATCCAAATTAAGCCAATGTTATCTCTTTCTAGGAGACGTCTGGAATATACTATCTCTCCATGTAAGAAGAGTTCTGGAATGTACAATCTCTCCATGTACTCTGTTTGTCTGGTAACGGAAGTAACTCAGTATAGCATGTCTACATGTGACGGTGGGATTTTAATTTTCATATATTTATATTTGGATTAAAGAGGACACTTAATTTGGATTATATTTGCCTTAAGCTTTTATATAATGGTAAATCAATGTATATTGCAATTCTGATAATATAAAATAGGGTAGTGCTAGAGGGCCTTAATAAGGCCTAAGATTTATGGCCTTAATCCTAAGTGGCATGCCAAATCACCTATCCACATCATCAAATAAAAAATCATGCTATGTCATTTTTAGGTAAAAATACAATCTTATCCTTTCATATCCAATGACTCTAAATTATTTTGTTTTTACTCTATAAAAAAATGTTTTTAA
>NC_020492.1:4743604-4756913 GCF_000184155.1 Fragaria vesca subsp. vesca
AATCTAAAGTCATTGGATATGACAAAATAATCTAGAGTCATTGGATATAAAAGGATAAGATTATATTTTTACCTAAAAATGACATAGCATGATTTTTTTATTTGATAATGTGGATAGGTGATTTGGCATGCCACCTAGGATTAAGGCCATAAATCCTAGGCCTTATTAAGGCCTAGAAACATTTTCCTATAAAATATAAATTTATTTATTTCAAATTTTTTTTTATGCAACCCATACCACGTGGTTAGAAGTTCTTCTTTTGGTTAAACGCGTGGTTAGTGGTCTTCAGGAAGACAACACCGAGCTTCAAGAGAAAAGCTATGACCACTGGAGAAAAGAAAACTGCAGTCCCAAGATCTTTTAACCCATGTACTCTGATTTCGTATTCCTCTCGTCCTCATTGTCTCAAAAAAAAAACCTCAACAACTGGGATCATCTAGGATTAACATGATGAGTGTATCCAAAGGCTCAGAGCTAAATTTTTAGGTGTTGGGATTGTTGTCTACAGTCTACGCTCAATTTTGGTACTGGATTTTGGTAGGTGTTCGAGGCTACTGTTTTCGGCGGCGGTTTTGCTTCTTCTTCTTGGTTACTTGTTTTCTTTCAAATATTGATCGATATGGGAAATTGGGAAATCTTCCTAGAGAGACAATTCGGATCGCGCCGGTCAGCCGGAGCCACGTTTTGAGGTGACCGGAGAAAGAGAAACTGGGTGGACTTTTCAGGTGCGAGCTCTTTCGAGCGTCCAAGCTTCTTCAGCATACCTGTTTTCATCTCTCCTACCCCATCTTCATCTGCCTTTGCGTACGAAACTTTAACCGTGCAAGTGCGGTTCACGCGCTAACAGCTTCACATGGGCCCTGACAGAGAAAAATTAAAACACCCTATCAATGTTTGACACATCTATCCCAACCAACGGAGTACATGGAGAGATTGTACATTCCAGAACTCTTCGGCAACTAATAAACAATCGGGTTTCATTGCTTTGAGAGTTTCACGGTCCATGATCCCAGAGAGCACCTATTCCAGGCACGGCTGGGAAGACCCACAGGTCCACACTCATCTTGCTTTGGTGAGTCCTTTATTTATTTATTTAGAATCCTAATTGTGCCCAAGAATCCTAATTGTACAAATTTGCTAGCTCTTCCTAAATAAGTATCTCCCAAAAGTCAATGCTCCCATCTCGGGTCGGGATTTGTTATAGAAAATACATTAGTTTGAGTTTGGGTTTCTAGCGTTGTACTGATAGCAGATGAAACAGAAAGAGAGACCAAATGAAGGGAAGACAAGAGGCGGAGAAAATGGCACGGACTTAACGGTAGATTTGACACAAACTAATTACCAAAATAGGGTATCAGCTAATGTTGCATCATGCTGATCATTACATTAAACAATAAACATAGTCTCGCGATGTATCACAACCTACGACAACAGGGCAGAAGAGCTAAATCCCTTCTTGCTATATTCCTCCTCCTCTAACTTGTACTTTTCTGCTTCCGTGATCATCATCTTGATGTCCGTTTTAGATAACACACCTCTATAATTCGAAATGGTGATCATGTTCTTAATACGGAATAGTTTTTCCTCAGGGAATACAATCAAAATTCCATTAGCATCAATCTCAAAACAAATGATGATTTGAGGTTTGCCCTTTGGACAAAGAGGAATACCTTCGAGCACAAACTGACCCAACAACTTATTTTCTCGGGCTCTTTCTTTTTCGCCCTCATACATAGGAACTATCAAACCGATCTGGTTTGTTTTGATAGTTGTGGCAAGTTTATTTTTCTTGGTGGGAATGGTGGTGTTTTTTGGGATAAAAACCTCAAATGCTCCTGATTCTGTCTCTAAACCAATGGAAAGGGGAGTTACATCCAACAAGAGTAAGTCTTGCACCTTCTCAATGCCACCCTGCAAAACTGCAGCTTGTACCGCAGCACCATATGCAACTGATTCATCAGGATTAATACTTTTGCAAAGCTCCTTACCATTAAAGAAATCTTGCAATAGCTGTTGTATCTTAGGAATTCTACTAGATCCACCAACAAGAACAATATCTTGAATACTATTTATATCCATTTTAGCATCCCCTACACAATCCTCCACGGTGTTCATGCATTTTCTAAAGAGATCCATGTTGAGCTCTTCAAATTTTGCTCTTGTTATTTTAGAGTGGAAATCGATACCCTCGAATAAAGAATCTATTTCAATGGTGGTTTCAGCAATCAAAGAAAGAGTCCTCTTTTCTCTCTCACAAGATGTTCTCAATCTTCTTAGTGCTTTGGGGTCATTGCTGATGTCTTTCTTGTGTTTCTTCTCAAATTCTGGCATAAAGTGGTTCACCATTCTATTATCAAAATCTTCACCCCCGATATGCGTATCTCCTGCAGTAGTTTTCACCTCAAAAATCCCATCTTCAATTTTAAGGAGGGAAACATCGAAGGTACCACCCCCAAGATCAAAAATGAGGACATTATTACCACCAATGTTTGTGGCCTTTTTTCAAGACCGTATGCAATAGCTGCAGATGTTGGCTCATTAAGGACACGCATCACATTCATGCCTGCTATCACACCAGCATCTTTTGTCGCCTGTCGCTGAAAGTTATTGAAGTATGCCGGGACTGTTATAACGACATTCTTTATTGGTTGTCCAAGGTATGCCTCTGCAATTTCACGCATCTTACTAAGAACCATTGAAGATATATGTTCAGGGGCAAATTGTTTCTTTTCATTTTTGTAGTTGACCACAATCATAGGTCTATCACCCACACCACGAACCTTGAAGGGTCATAATTTCATATCACTCTTAACACATGCATCACTAAATCTCCTTCCTATTAATCGCTTTGCATCTGAAAGATAGTAAATAAGAGCATTCATTAGTTATGAATAGTCAAAGTTGAGTGAATATTGTAAACATGACTTCACTGATGGTGCTACAAATCCACGAAAGATATAAAATAAAAGTCCAATGACGACAAAGTATGGATAGAACCCAGTTTAGCTTGATTAATTGAAGTACACACGTTCAGAATGGTTTGAACTTTTGGTACCTCATGAAACCTATTAGACACGTTTTGAATTTCGTATGCGGAAGTCATGTAATTGATAGCCAAGGTAAAAGGCAAAAAAAAAAAAAAAAAAAAAACTCATATACATATTACATAGAACAACCAGCTAAACAGTGTGTGTGTGTATATACATGACAGCCTCATCCAAATAAAATCAATATGAAACCAGCAACGTTGATTAGATATATATGGAGGGAGATATTTAGTATGAAATTGATGACGTACCAAAAATAGTGTTGATTGGATTGGTGGTGACTTGGTTCTTGGCAGCATCACCGATCAACCGGCCTGTATCAGTGAAAGCAACATAGGACGGTGTTGTTCTGTTGCCTTGATCATTGGCTATGATCTCTACGCGATCGTGTTGCCAAACCCCAACGCACGAGTAAGTAGTTCCAAGATCGATGCCGATAGCTGGAACCTTGCCTTTTGCTGCTAATGCCATTATCTATCAATTATACGTAGAGCTTGTGTGTATATTTGTTTTAGACAAACAGAGACAATTGAAACTTATTAGTTTCTGATTTGCAAGTATTTATAACGAGAGGTTCAACACACGGATAATAGTGCAATATTCCTAGGAAACCGGATTCCTAGGTTTTCCTAGCAAGACACTTAATCCTCGCTGGGCTAGAACAAATTAAAGCACACACCCATATATTTATTTAGAATCCTAATTGTGCTATGAATCCTAGACAAGTATATATCTCCAAGTCCCAACCCAGCTTCAATTTTCAACCCCCCTCAGCAGCTCATCAGGATTGATTGTTCCAACTGCCGCACATAGATATTTGTTTGTCACACACTCCCGTGATCGATCCGTAATTTTATCACACTTCTATATTAGACAATGATCTTTCTCTCTCGCTCTAATTGCAATAACGAGTCGGTGTACACTTCACCATGGTGACGTAATCCAAGTGACTGGTCCAGTAAGATTCTAGTCGAACTAGGTTAAGATATTAGGATATTAATCCTAGTCGAACAATGGTTAAGATTCTGTCATTCCTATTTGATTGTGGATCACTCAAATGAATAAGCAGTAAGCCATGGTATTAGCCACAACTCTATATAACCTTTCACAAATATTAGCATCATGATGTTGTTTGATGTTCCTGGTATAGGATAGGAACTTCCTGTAAATGATAGTGAAACCACACCAGCTTGACTCATGAAATCTTGAATTCGAATCATATTAGTAGCGACTTGGGAACCTCCCTTTTGTCCCCTTAGCATATTGTTATAATCTCCTAATATGATCGATCCATGGATCAATATACTTAAATTAAATGTACGCAAATGATCCCATAAACTGGCCTGATCTGGTTTGTGAAGGTACAAGTATAAAAATGTAACATAAAACTTCATACCAGTACGTACATGTAGGCCATAAGCATGAATATATCTATCATGAACACTGAAATATATTAAGAGTTCCAAAAGAGCAAAAACCACCACTCAAACCGATCGAGGGAACACGAACATAGTTAGAAAAAGGCAGACGAGATGCTAATCTTCCTGCAGATTCCGTACTTAAAATTCCATCCAACAAACACTATCAAAATCAAAAAGTTTCCTAAGCAAGGTGCTACCAAATCACCTTGTCGTTAACATCCACGACAGTTCGAACAAAGCATACTCATATGCAGGCTTAGTAGAAGGAGCAGGGTCTGTGATCTTGTTAGTACTTAGTAGCATCATCCCTACCCCTCTTACGAGGGTTACGAAAAGGAGAGGCATCAGCAAAAGCCTCAATCATGGTAGCATTGTGGGTATCATCAAATCCCAGCACAGGAGCCTCAATGTCGTGGATTAGACCATCGGATGCAGATTTAACATTTGTAACTAAATCAAAAGACACAATAATAGTATGACTAAGAGTAGAATCGTCAGAATAAATAGAAAAGACACCTGAACCACTCGGGAATAGGAACTCCTAATTACTGCCCAACTCCATTCCTAATTAATGTTTAATTCAGGGTGTTTCATAAGTTCCTCTATGTAATTTACTTTCACTAACCCCATTCAAACGAGGACATAGAGACATGAATAAATATAAGGTCGTCATCAGACACAAAAGCAGAGCAATAACTAAAGCCAATTCTGGATTGGCATTCTGGATTTCAATTGGTAACCCTACTGAAGGTTTCGTAAGCAGTGGGAGAGCAGCAAAACAGAAATACTTTAACCAACAAACACTCGATCTGAATCATGGCTGAACCAAACAAATAAAAAAAATCAAACAAAGCCTCTTCCCAACCTTATCAGAATATCATCTAAACAGGGGGATCAAGAGCCAAGGGATACATGCTTCAGAGTAGCTTTCCTTGTTCAACAAAACAGATCCCCATTTGGAAAAGTTTATCCAAGATACAAATTCCAAATTAACAAGATTCTAATCCATTTCAATGTTCATGAAAGAATCAAACGAATATAAACTAAGATCCATAGCATAATAGTTAGATTAGTCAACAGCTATAGCCAACAAACACATCAGATCAGTGAAACTGGTAGAGCCAACAAAACACAAACACACAAGGGAAAGCATCAAATGAATATAAACTAAGATCCATAGCATAATAGATAGATTAGTCAACAGCTATAGCCAACAAACACATCAGACAAAACATAAAATGTCTCAGATCCTTAACTTCACCAGATCCATAACCAACCTAATTAATTATTACAATACTCATACTTAACTTCAAAGAAACTTCACCTCAGTTCCGTTTCCTGCCCCAAAGAAACTTCTGGAAATCTCTTCCTTTCTTCTGCAGGGAATGGTAGTGCTTCTTCAGGAATTTCACACTTGCCTTTGAAAACTTCGGGTTCAGAGTCACCTTTGAAAATTTTGTCTTCACAGTCATCTTGTGCCTTTTGGGAGGCTTCTTGGCTCTGGCAATCTCTTCAGTGGGTGGCACCAGATTGGCCATGATCATCTTGTGCTCCTTGGGAGGCTTCTTGGCTCTTGCAATCTCTTCAGTGGGTGGCACCAGATTGGCCATGATACAATTTCAGATCTGAATCTAGGTTTTCTCAGTATCTCTCTATGGTATGTGTGGTGGCTGTGTCTAAAACCCTAGGCCAAACTCAGCTATTTATAGAGGGTGGGCATTCACAGTAAAAAAAACAAAAGGAACAGCTCAAAGAGTAATTTTTTACTGCAAACTAGTATAAGTCAATTACACAATAAATAAAATGTTGTGCAACAAGTTTTCTCAAACCAAGGGACCCTCGAACCAATACCCATACAAAATAAATAATACAGCTGAAGCATAGTCTGAAGAAAAAAAAAAAAATACACCCATAAAAGTAAGCACAGCATTAGCTACTCTTAATAACCAAATTATATCAGAAGATAAAAAATCCCACCTCTAATGTTTGTGTTGTACCAATAATCTGAAAAGTGAGTATTATGGATGGAAGAACATAGTGACCTATCTAGGATGACTTCATCCAGTTTTTTGGAGCAAGTTGATGTAACACACCTTTTCAACACTTCAAGCACCTGAAACTCTTAATAACCAAATTATATCAGAAGATAAAAAATCCCACCTCTAATGTTTGTGTTGTACCAACAATCTGAAAAGTGAGTATTATGGATGGAAGAACATAGTGACCTATCTAGGATGACTTCATCCAGTTTTTTGGAGCAAGTTGATGTAACACACCTTTTCAACACTTCAAGCACCTGAAATAGTTAAAGTGAAAATAAAAATAAACTTTCCAGGCATTATTCACTAGTATTAAGTAGATATAACAGAAAAGACATAGGAACTGCAACATACAAGCCTGTGATTCGGCACCAGATACCTTGATGCAAACAAGATTATGGTATGACCAACTCTGAACAAGATTTGCTGCTTCAGGCTCAATCTTGTCAGCTTAGCAATATATGAAATTTCAGATTTCCTAGAGTAAATGACACCGGAAACTATCAGAATATGCATACAACACTTGAACATGGGTTTAATAAAGAATACTCGCAGAAACTTTAGTACCCCAAATAATGCTTTCACCTATATAAGAAATCAAACAACTATCTAAATGAGGAAGTGAACAAGTAATCCACTGAAGGCAAACATTCCCTAAGCCTCATCTCATTCATATGAATGATACGAACGATGTATCCCATATAATCTCTGCACTGATATGAACTACATTAGGGAAAGAAGAAAAGCAAATAGCAAGACAACCGGCTACAGATGCACCATCCAAAAGCATAGCAAGCTAAATACTTCAATCTAATAGAGTATAATCATCGGTAAGAAGCGGTTTCTGCTCTAGTTCTATTTATTCTTAATCCAAAGGTGCGTATCTAGAATTCATGGAACCTATCCTGCAGTATGCACCTATTAGATTTTGTTTGGCAAGAACAAGACCTTTTACTTAAAGAAGGAAAAGAACATGCCAAAAAAAGGAAGAAAAAAAGATGTACAAGATGTCCATCAGAAGGAAAAAAAATAAAAAATAAAAAATAAAAAATAAAAAACAAAGAGAGAACGAAAAAGAAACCCACAGCAGCAGAACACCTGCAAGACCAAGCAATTACCCAAAACAATATAGCAGACCGATCCATGAGATCAAGTCATCAAACTAAAATGCTTAGACATGGAGGCCCAAAGGAAGCAGACAATGACTCTTTCCTCAGGTGTCGAGTGGCTTGATCTCTTTCCTCTCAATTTTTCCCTATTTGTCATAGTATATATATACTATGTAGTAGAAACGATCCGACACTCGCACACTATCAACGTCTGTAACATGAAACATATACCAATTGGAACCGATTTATAGTAGTGATAATTAGACCTTAAAATGATACATATACCACATCATCGTCTAAACAAACTTTCCATGTAATTACATGCAACCAAAATGTATATACTGCCATCTTTCTATGCATTATATCGCATAACAGTGAAAAAGATTAACACCACACCTTTCATGCTCAAAAATCAAAGCAACGCTAATGAGGATAGGGGGAAAAAGAAAAAAGCACCTGTGTGTGACTATTAGCTTCTTAGGAGTCAAAATGTCATCATAAATATACATAAGAACAGCAAACTTGCATCACAATTGACCAGAAAACAATAACTGGAACAAGACAAGCTTAAAAAAGTTTCTACTTCAGACGAAAAAGTAATAAGAAAAACAACTACAGGAATAAGCATTGAGAAAGGCCATACTGGATTGTGACAATAAGACATCAATGAAACAAGCGCCACAGCTACAAAAATAGGTTTTGTTGCTGAGGAAAAAAACTGCCTGGTGAAAAGTTGAAATGCTGGAAATAAGTAGAACCAACACCAGTTTTTCTACATGGAGGTACTACGGATAATATACTATCATACCATAAAGATATCTTTCACAGGTCCATATGGTTGACTCCCAGATAGACCCTCAATGAAGGGAAAAGAAAGACCCAAGATTTTGATATACAGTTCAATGTTTGTTTGGTTGTCTTCATAGAAAGAACAGAGAAAAACACAAATGCAGCGTAACTCTTTCAAGATCACTAATATCATACTTCTGAATGTACCTTAGGAAATTTGAAGAGCATGATGAAAAGAACATCCAGAACAGAACATATAGCCAGCTGTAAACCTTTGATCTCTGTCAGCTCAATAAGACGACTGGAGCATAGTCTCTACAGAAAAAAGTGTACCCATTATATTAAGCACAACATAACATTAATAACCAAATAGATCAGAGGATAAACAAAGGCCCACCTCTAATGTTTGTGGTGTTGTACAAACAATCTGAAAGAGAGTATTATGGATGTAAGAATCACAGAATATCCTATCTAGGATGACTTCATCCAGCTTTTCAGAGCAAGTTTATGTAATACACATTTTCAACACTTCAAGCACCTGAAACAGTAGAAGTAAAAATAAAAATCAACTTCCCAGGCATAATGCAATTGTGACTAGTATTAAGTAGACATAAAAGGCTAGAAATAGGGACTGCAAACAAAATTATGGATATGATGAACTCTGAACAAAAATTGTTTCAGTCCCAATATATGAAACTTCACATTTCCTACAGATTTCATGACAATGAAAACTGTCAGGACATGCATAAAACCACTTGAATATGAGTGTGATATGATATATTCACAGAAACTTTAGAACCACAAATGATACTTTCACCTAAATAGGAAATGAAATAACTATCTAAAATTCTAAATGAAACAAGTAATCCACTGACTGCAAACATTGCCTAAACCTCATCTCATTCATATGAATGATATGAACAAACGATATGTCCTATATACTCTCTGAACCGGTTGACCTACATTAGGGGAAAAAAAAAAAGCATATAGCAAGAAAGACATCCAAACGCATAGCAAGCTAAAGGCCTTAATCTCATATAGCAGCATAACCATCGGTAAGAAGAGGTTTTAGCTAATACTTTATTTATTTAAAATTAAATCCGAAGGTATGTATCTAAAATTCATTTGATTTTGTTTGACAGAACATGACCTTTTACTGAAAGGAAAAGAAAATACAAAAAAGAATGTACATGATATCCATAAGAAGAAGAAAAAGAAGAAGAAGAACCAAAGAGAGACTGAAAAAATAAAAAAAATAAAAAACCCGAAAAAGGAACCCACGACAGTAAAACACCTGCAAGACCAAGCTACTTCTCAAAACAATATAGCAGACCAATCCATAAGATCAAGTCATCAAGCTAAAGAGAATATCCTTGAAATGCTTAGACAAGAAGGCCCAAAGGAAGTACACAATCTGACTCCTTATGTGTCAAGTGGCTTTTTATTCTATCCTCAAAACTTGTTCCCTATTTGATATGGCATATATACATATATCACTGCTAGAACAGTACACAAAACCTTAAAACTTTCAGTTCTCATTTGTCTTCAAGTTAAACAAAAACAAAGAGCTTGAAACCATGAGTTTTTACCTTTAATGCCACTCTCCATCGAGTATGCTTTAACTTGTATTTCCACTACTCATGGTTAACTAGAACATACTGAAGAGAGAAAACTAAAGCCAGTGCACCATAATTCTTTCACGCCTGATTCCATGAACTGCAGAGTTAAGTCCTGCACCTGCAAGGTTTGAAATCATTCATGTCAAAAATAGAGCAAATATTCAGGAACCTCTGAAGCACATATTGCAGAAAGCTCAAATAACAAAACAAAAAAAGAAAAGAAAAAGAGAAACATCATCAATCTCCTATATTATGGTATACTAAACAAAAGAAGAAGAATGATGTTATACTTGAGAAAGCAGATTGTAACAAAATGCGACTTAGACAAAAAAAAATAGATGAAAGCAAATGGAATCATATAAAAGGTCAACTGCAAAATATACCTGATATGGTCAATGCGCAGTCACTATCATTATGCTCACAGTGAATTACAAGCATCTTCGCCAGTTTGCCTGAAAGCAGCCATGATTCACTGGGAAATCAATAACAATGAATTAAATACAAACTTTGACCCAAATCTTGTTGAGTCATGAACAATCCAACATTACAAGCAAAGGCAAGAAAAATATAAGACAAATGTAGATAATAATTAGACAAATCAACTTCGACACCATGTGAACACACCCCTCACATGCATTGTACAAAGCTGCCACATACACAGCAAAAGCAAAGAAAATTTATTGAGAGAAATCAAGATATTTTTCCTGTCTAGAAACGTAGCAACAAGGTTTGTTGATTGCTCCTTTACCAACATAGATTTCATTAGAGGCCATTCTTGGTCTTTCAACCAATAAGTTAAAGGGGAAACTTAACCAAAAAGTAAAAAAGCAGTGCCACAAGGAGACATGACTGAAAAAACTTTACCATGCAATAGGTGACATCTGGCTAAGCAGGTTGAGGATAAGAACTTCTTCATTTCATTCGAAATATAGTTCTTGGGCGAAGCGCATGAGCAACACTAGCACCCTAGACTGTGTATACTGTTGAAAGGAGACATGATTTAGCACAGAACTAAATAGAATTGGCAGGTAAAAGGGAAATCACAGCTTCGCTAGCATATGCAAATGAAGACAAACATTAACAAATAAATGAAACATTACCACACACATATGTACTTTAGTGCTGCACACGTAGCAATGATTAATAGAGATACTTTTGTCACACGGTATTAAGACACAGAAAGCCCACCTTGAACGTTTTTGTTTGGCTACAAAGAACTTGAAACAAGAATATTATGGGTGGAAGAATCACAGAATATCCTATATGGGATGACTTCAATCAACTTCTCAAAGCACAGAGCTGATGTCATGCACCTTTTTAACACTTCAACCACCTGAAACAGAAAGAATAGAAATTAAAATAAACAATTTCAGCCATAGTGCATGTCTAATTAGTATTAAGTAAACATAAAGGCAAGACATAGAAACTGCAAACACACGAACACTGAAATACAGATCCAGGTAAATTGATGCAAAGAAAATTATGGATATGATGAACTCTGAACAAAAATTGCTATCCAGGCACGCTCATTGGAGCTTAGCAATAGATGAAATTCCAGTTTTCCTACAGATTAGATCACACATAAAACTGTCACAGCATGCATACAACCACTCAATTATGTGATTAATTGACAATAGTCACAGAAACTGTAGTACCATAAATAATACAGAAACTGTAGTACCATAAATAATGCTTTCACCTAAGTTTCAATTAGAATAACCATCTAAACGAAAACTGAACAAATAGTCCACTGACTGCAAACATTACCTAAGCCTGCAATCTCATCATAAGCCTGATATAAACCACATGACCACCATACTCTCTTAACTGGTTAGCATTTTGTTAGAAAAAAAACAAAAGCACTCCCAACTTCAGTATTACTGACACAGAGGGTTCAACATACAACTGCTCCGATTTCAGTATTTTCTTAGGTCAGAGGTTCTACATCTCACATATACATGATTTTGTACAAATGATTGACAAACATGAATACAAAATAGATCGATATCATTAAAATGATGATCGCCTGTTTGTTAATGTTTTTAAAAAGGATTTTCAAACAATAAAACTAGAAAACGAGATTGTATTATTGAAGCTTACAAAGGTGTTCGAAAGTTTAGTGCAAAAAAACCTATATCTCAATAAACATGAGCAAAAAAAGACACGACTTTGTACTAAAGATCTACAAAGGATGTAGACATGAGAACTTCCACAAAAGATCTACTAATCATACACCAACAAACATGAACACAGAATATATTGATATCATTAAAATGATAATAATTTCGTCCCGGATCTATATAACTTATAAACTAATGAAATACACTCTAAGGATGAGCAAACGAATTGTGTTTATGTGTCTATATACATATATATATATATATATATATATATATATTGCAGTGATCATTATTGATCCGTTAAATTCATGAATTTACATTGCAAAAAAAATATGCAAATAAGAGAGAGTCGTATGTGTGTTATTTTTCAATTACAAATGGATTGGAGTATTACATCTGATCCTTGAAAATAGGGGTTGCGCAGAGCTCTGCTTCTTATCAATCCATACATCAATCTCTCCATTTATTCTCCGTCCTCCTACTCAGATCCCTTAAACTCTGCCTGCAGAAAGATCAGAGAAAATTAAAATTCAACCTGATAAGCATCGTTTCGTAATAGTACTGAATCATGAACTAGAAAAACAAACCAAGGCCGAATTCGGCACCCACCAAGTATGATAGTGAATTGGAAATTGATGAAATCTTGGTCTTGTGTTCGGCAAAAGATTGATGGGTGACGGATTTGGATTTGGGTTTTTCATTCTGGATTTGCTTCTCTGCGCCTCCGCTTATCCCTTACACAGAGAGAGAGAGGCTTCTATACGACTTTAACTTCTGTTGGTTGCTTTCTAGCCAGTTAATTCGAGACTGACCAAGTACAAAACTGACGTGCCGTGAATGTAGGGAAGGTTAAAATAATATCTGACTTTTTAACGGCAATCAACACTTTTAACGGCAATCATTCACCTCCCATATCGAACAAGAACAGTGTTTTCACCGACTAGTGTCAATCAATATACGGCCACAGGTTTTATTAGGAATGACCACACCTTCAACTATAGGAAAAGCTTTTCAAGAAAAGCAGCTTCCAAATCCACCTGCCCTTCTCTCGAACACCAAATTCAACAGATCTGCATGGTGCTAATTTGACATTGCAGGCAAAGTGGCAAACCACCATCTCCACCGGATCAAGCTTCTTTCTCTGTACTCTGTTTCGTTATAAAAA
>NC_020492.1:4758057-4765061 GCF_000184155.1 Fragaria vesca subsp. vesca
AATATAGGGGTGAGAGACATATGGTGCTTCAAGTGGGTGACGGAGATGGAAGAACTACATGAGCAGGAGTTGCATGAGATTGAGAGAGAGAGAGAGAGAGAGAGAGAGAATAAGAGATGAAGAGGGTGAGAAAGAGAGGATAGAGAGATCTAAAAGAACGTATCAAAAAAAAACAAGAGATCTGAAAGAATAGAGGGTGCATCAGTCTTTTGCGCCTCATTTAAGTCGTCACGTGGGACGCATATGGTCAAATTAACGGAGACTTGACGGAAATAAACCGCAGGTACGACATAGATACTAAAAATTGAGTCTGGGTACTTCTTTGATAACTTTGCAAGTTCAAGTACCATATTGTCAGTCACGCAAGAATTCAGACACTGTTGGTGTAAAAAATCCAAAAAATATTTAATTACAATGAGGAATACAATTACACAACGTTAAATTAAAAGAAAAAAGGAATTCGCAACAGATCAATACACTTAGAAATGCTGACTGCTGATAACCTATACACTATCCCAAATGGGTAATTACCATGTTAACCACAGTCGTTAACCGTTTTTCTCAATAGAGTAATAAGTGGATCCAGTCCGCTGACAGCAACACGTGCTATCAGAGGCAGCAACTGTAGGTTGTCTGTCGGCCAGTCCTGTTTTTTCACTTTCTTCCCCAAACACCACTCGCTTCATACGAGGAAGGATCCTCTCCTTGGTTGTCCTAGACTTCCAATCTTGTCCGTTAACTAGATATCCAAAGGTTATAATTTAGCTACCTCAGCTTTTATTCATTAAATATCTAAATGACAATTATCAATACAAACAGCTCAGTTATCTCATCTCCTAAATTAACAAATCGAACAAAAAAAGACTTCATGATGCCTCGTTTCTATCTCATCTTCTCGGCTTCGTTATCTCTTTCATTCTTTGTCTGGAGATTTCAATTGAACCACCACCAACCATGTCAGCTATGGTGTCAAGGAGACTTCAATTTCATTTGAATCAAAACAGCTATATCGACAACCTCGTCGTCATCTTCATCATATTATTATTCTCCAATCTTCTGTTCTTTGTTCTTTCTGATTTTCATCTCTGCCCAAACTTCATTCTGGAGATGTCAAAAACCGTATATGTCAAAATCGATGTACATGGATCATTTCTGTTTTCAATTTTATGCTTATATAGGCTGAAGGGCATAAGGGATTACTTTAATTTGATAATCTGAGAAACACGATGGAGGAATCAATGAATGTTTTTCGTCAGTGGGGCAACCTTCTTCTGGGCAATTGAAATTCTAGGCCTAAATAAAGAGAAATGATTTGCTGGGTATTAATGGATATAAACAATTCATTGTTTGATAAATGAGAATAGGAATGAAAAAGCTGATGAGGAGGCTCCTCCTTTGCTGGGTATTGATGGATATGAACAACTTTTTGTTTAATAGATGAGATCATGAGGTGAAACAAATTTGGAAGTCTGCTTGAGTCTCTGATGATGGTGGAACGGAGAATATAAAGAGGAGAGATAACCAGAAAAAAATGTCGTTTTGTTGATGTCATTTATTGTTTGCATCATTTATTGTCATTTTGCTGAGTTGGACATGTTCTTCACCATTGGATTTCCAATGGACGGTAGAGCTTGGAAGTCAAGGACAACCAAGGATAGGGATCAGCCAAGAAGAGGATCCTGATCCCCACTTCATATACCCTTATGTTCTTCATCTTCAACCTCTCTCCCTCTCGTATTGAATTTGGATCAGGATCCTCTCTTTGGCTGAAGCTGGTCCTTAGTTGTCCTTGGCTTTTAATCTTGGCCCTTCATTAAATATCCAAAGGCCAACAGTGAGCCACCTCAGCATTTGGCTATTAAATACTCAACAAATGCATTCTCCTAGACATATGGAGCATTCTACCGTCCAACACTCTAACCCAACGAAATTATAAAGTATATATTTCCAGACTGTTGCTATTCTTCAGCCAACTCCAGCCTCTCTTCTTCTTCATAAACAAATACCAGTCTTCTCTCCTCCATTTACAATGCACAATGGTTTATTTCCAGATTTGTTATTCTCCTTTTCCTTTTCAATTCTTCATTCTTTTTGAAATTAAATAATGGGTTGGAAGGGAGAGAAAGAGTTGATTAATTTGTGAGGCTCTGCGAAATTATTTGAAGGCTCTGGAAAATGATGATTCTCTTCTCTAAACCGAAGCTACTCTATGAAACTTTTCTCTACTCTCTACTACTCTTCAATCTGCATAGTTTGATTGAAGGGGTTTGGAGAAGACTAGGTTCCTCCATTCACACCAAAAAATCATTTCAAATCTCACAAATAAATACAAAACCTTAAAAACCCAAATCACTGAACCCCTTTTCACCATTCAATCTGATTTTTTTTCTTTTCATCGAGACTCATCATCATAATGCAGATTTGAAGATCTTCGTGATCTACCTTGTTACTTCAACATGAATACGGATGGATTTAATATAAGAAAAAATAAGAAATTTGGTAAATGAATTTAAATCAGATCTGCAATTCATGGTTGAAGGGAGAAACTTGAAAACGAAGCCGAAGAGTTTCAGATCAAATAGAAGAAGAAGAAGAAGAAAAGGCAACGACAGTTTTGACGTTGTTTGCCTAGAAATCCCAAATTTTGAGTAATTAATAGTCTTTGGCTGAGGTGTCAGAATATAGGCCTTTAGATTTCGAATCAACAGTTTGTATTTAAAGTCAAGGATAACCAAGGATCACCCCTAGCCAAGGAGAGGATCCTGATCCATTGAATTTTCCAGTCCCGACTTCTCAAACCCGGAAATTTTTGTTGTTTTTTCCATTATCATGGAGGGATCAAGAAGAAGAAGACAATTAGAAAAGAGACCCATAACGTTATTATTATTTATTATCAATTGCTTCTATCTCTTATGATGCCTATATAAGACCAACATTACATGCATTCGTACGTATTTTGTTCTTTGAAATCTGGAATAAAGGGAGATACAGATTCACAGGCATGGCTCTGTTAACATTGTTTTGGATATTATCACCACTTCATAAATTGAGAAGCTTTAACAAATAATGATTCACATTTATCGTCACACAAAGTTTCAGAAAGTTATATCAAATACAAACATGCCCATTTAGTCCATACATTCTAGATCTCATTATCGGGGTCAAAATATAGATAGTTTGGCTTGTCTCAATCAAGGATGAAGGATCCAATGGCAGTAATCTTTAATATTACATGGTAACTAGTTATATGCATGTTTAGTTCTTATAATGCCATACCTAGATTGAGTAAGTGCTTCATAAACTTATAATCATATCTTTCTAATACCAATTCTTGTCTATGCATATAAACATGCAACTCGAGGCTCGAGCACATAATTGTGGAAGCCCGAAACTTTGGTCTGATAGTACGGATAGAAGTAATGTTACTAAAAATCAACTCGAAATATACATGAATGGAAGTTACTGAATTCTCTTATCATTTTAAAACAAAAAAAACAAATCAATGATAGTTTTTGTATTTTTCCAATTTGATGTTGTATTTTTTTCAATTTGATGTCATCAATAATTTTTTTTTAAAAAAAAAACAATAAATCTTTGATTATGGAACTTGAGCGGTGTTATGACAGCACCTATTTCTGGTGACACCGCTCAACTTTTTTTTCTTTTTTTTTTTTTGAGCGGTGTCACCGGAAATGGGGGCCGCCACAGTAGCGACGTAGTTGGGTTGGTGGTGCAAGGCCGGGGAGCCGCCGCCCAAAACCAAACAAATACACGTCACCCGCCACAGTATATCATTATGTACGCTCTTCCAAACTACGTAAATCGAGTCGTAGCCATGATTGGGGTAATATCGTCATTCCCCTCGCGGATCTATTAGAAAACAGGTAAACGAAAATAGAAAAATCCAATAAGATCTCTTCAGCTGATTCAATCAGCACGCGAAGCAGGCGATCCTTCCCCGCACTGACGACACCGGAACCTTCCGGCAAAACGACGACGTACTCTGCAACCTGGAAAAATTCAGTACCAGATTTCTCTTTCTTTCTCTGAAATCATCAGAGCTGTGCCATCACAATTCCCGGAGACAGAGAGAGAGAGAGAGAGCGACACTTGTTCGATTCTGATTGGCGGGAATCGCCATCCTCACTCTCACCTATGGGTGTTTCGGAGAACACGATAGGTCTGATACTAGCCATGGCCTCCAGCGCCTTCATCGGCTCCAGCTTCATCTTGAAGAAGAAAGGCCTCAAGCGCGCCGGCGCCGCCGGAATCCGAGCAGGTCTGTTTCTCAATTTCAATTGGACTGAATTGCAAAGATTAAATCAAAAGATTCAATTTTTACGAATATGTTTTTGTTGGAAATTTTGTGTTTTGAGCTGTGTAGGTGTTGGTGGTTATACTTATTTGTTAGAGCCATTATGGTGGGCCGGCATGATCACCAGTAAGTTTCATCTGTCTTTACAAGGCTCCGGTTATATAGACATTGTTATGCAGGACTGAAGGATATGAAGTGTTGATTTTTTAATTGATTTCTGGTGTTGGATTTTCGGTAGTGATTGTTGGAGAGGTTGCGAATTTCGTTGCTTATGTATATGCGCCGGCGGTTCTTGTGACTCCACTAGGTGCATTGAGTATTATAGTCAGGTGAGTGTCACATGTGTCATTTATGTGGTGATTTCGGATGGGAGGGAATTTGTTCGGGGAGTTAAGTGTTTGTCTGATTTGTGTAGTGCTGTCTTGGCGCACTTCTTGTTGAAGGAAAGGCTGCAGAAAATGGGAGTTGTGGGATGTGTTACGTGCATTGTGGGATCAGTGGTTATTGTGATCCATGCGCCGCAGGAGCATACGCTGAATTCTGTACAGGAAATATGGAGTCTTGCGACTCAACCAGGTTTAGGACTTTGTACATGCTCGCTTTGTTTTCTGTCTTCAATACTAGTTGTCGGTGAAACTTAAACGGTGTTTGTTACTGACACTTGTTTTTGTTGTCCTTTTCTACCAACAGCCTTTCTAATTTATGTTGCAGCCACACTTTCCCTAGTGTTAGCTTTGGTTCTGCATTTTGAACCTCGCTATGGGCTGACAAACATACTAGTCTACTTGGGAATCTGTTCTTTGATGGGTTCACTTACGGTAAATATGTATCTCTTGTTTGCCAAGTACATAGGCACTCTGCTCCTTTATGTATCATGTATCGTTTAGATGCTTAGCTGCTTAGCTGTGTTCTGCTGCTTCAGGTTGTAAGCATAAAGGCCATTGGAATTGCAATAAAGCTTACTCTTGAGGGAGTAAGTCAAATAGCTTATCCGCAGACTTGGTTTTTTCTGACTGTTTCAGTGATCTGCGTCGTTACACAGTTGAATTACCTCAACAAGGTCAGTACCCAGCTATGAATGCTGTCCCTTTCCTGAGACCGTTGTCATTAGGATTTTGTGTAGTGACATAACTTGTGTTAGATATCTATGCTCTACCTAAGATGTACATTCTCAGATCATGTTCTGCCTATATGTTACTATTCATTACACAGGTGAATTACCTCAATAAAGGAGAGGAAAATAAAGCAATGTGTGTTTCTGACTGTCATATATCTTTTACCTATAAATGCATTAGATCAAACACACAGACTTCACTTGTGACAAGTTTGAAACTTCGTCAAATTGTGAAAGTTAGATAGTAATTTATATTTAATTACTAACAAGGGGTTAATTGGAATGGTTGGGCTCATGGTATGAAGTCTGAAACTTCGTCAAATTATGAAAGTTAGATTATGATTTATATTTAATTACTAACAAGGGGTTAATTGGAATGGTTGGGCTCATGGTATGCTCCAATCTGATGATTGTGATCTGGGGTTTGAACCCCCTCACTCCCACTGTACTTATGTAGCTCTGTGTGTGTGTGGTCTAAGTGCCTAACTAGCCTGTAGCCAATAAGCATGCAGCTGCTAGTTCCCCCTCAGATGGCGTACATCTTGAAATATTTTTTATGCCCCATTTTGTTGACAACTTAAGCTTATGTATCACGCACTTGTTCAGATGCTAATCTGCTCAAGCGCTTGAGTCTCATGTCACTGATGTTCATGAATTTTTTCTTTTCAGGCTTTGGATACCTTCAGTGCAACTATTGTTGCTCCAGTATATTATGTGATGTTCACAACTCTCACCATTATTGCTAGCGTAATAATGTTCAAGGTAAGTTGCTTGATCCATATGCTGGGGGTTTCCTTCTGATTCCTTGGGGTGCTTTGATTCTGTAATTGTGTTGCTAGCAACTACAGACACATATGATTCTGAATTGCACATTTCCTCCTACATTCTGCAGGATTGGTCTGGTCAGACTGCGAGCAGCATAGCCTCTGAAATTTGTGGATTCATTACTGTACTGTCAGGAACCATTATACTCCATGCCACTAGAGATCAGGAACCGCCTCCTCCACAAGGTATCTAATGGACTTTGTTTTCTAAGGTTAACAATTGGGGTTCTCAGTTCTCTTGCTCTTTAGTTTCTTCTGTAAATTCTGATCAATATACAAAATTGATCCTTTCTCAATTGAGCCAGTGTTCACATTGGTAATTGAAAATTCATCTCAAAATGAAGAACTAAGCATACAACACACACACAGATACACACAGTTTTATTTTAATTTATCAAAAGTATAATGTCAATATCAGTTTGAACTTTTCTTCAAGAAAATTTGGGTCTAAGGACTGTACATTTGATCATAGTAGTGCAAGATATTTAGTTGCCTCTTAATTGGAAAACACTGGTCAGGTATAACCTATAGCACCCTGTGCCTCAAGAATTTACATGGAACATCCCATATTCATAATAACTGCTTTCTGGTGAAGCACCATATGGAAAAATTGAAAAGGACTGGAATGGTAGTTTCTCTTATCTGGTGAATTGTTACGGGCAAGTTAGCTGTAATAGTTGTTTTGTTTCATTTATTTGCTACCTGAAAATTTTGTTTTTTTTTTTTTTTTTTTTTTTTNTTTTTTNTTTGT
>NC_020492.1:4765201-4773333 GCF_000184155.1 Fragaria vesca subsp. vesca
TTCGGTGAAAGCTTAGTTTAATTGAGTATTATAGCTTACAGTACTGCTCTTTGTAACAGGAACTGTAACATGGTACATTAACGGAGATTCAATGAAGGCTTCTGAAGATGAAGATTTGATTGCCTTTCGCAATTCAGATTTTCTTGAACCATAATATACCCATTCACCATCGTCTTGAATGGATTCCTAGCAATGAGGCTGTACTGCGTCTTGAGTGAGTTGGCACCTAGCACATTGCTCATTAGAAGTCCAGATATCATAACACCGGTTCCCTTTTTGCCTGGTTTTAGGCTAGGCTGGCTGGCTAGCCATGACAGGTCATTTAATAATTATTTTTTTGGAAAAGATGAAATTTTAGGACAAAGTGAGAAAGTAAAGGAAATCAGTTGACAGGATGTACAGAGCAATGTGTGGGTGTCAATAGGGCCACTCTTTGAGAGTGTGTATACAATTCTTTGTTTCTTCTTGGCGTCTCCTTGGGGTGATTATCAGATTGCAGAGATAAATTTCATGTGGCTTTCTTTATAAGCCAAGTCATGAGACCTTGAACGGGACGCTTGAATTGAAGTTGGTTACCGATGTGCGCTTCTGGAACCACTCTTAGTGCTAACAATGAATCGACATTGGGTCTGGAAAAGGGGTTGCAGTGATCTATCAGTATGCTGGTAGCGCGGAGACATTAGCTGTGATATTGGCAGTGTCCGATCTGTCCATGACGGCTATTTGGTATATGTACATATTGACGCTTGCCGTTTCTGTTCATGATTCTTGTTGACATACGAGTGAATTTGATCCTCTTTTCAGTTTTCCCTTTATAGTTTGATTCTTTTCATAAAACATAACTGGAAATCACTCCGCAGCTTCTTCTTGGCATTGTATATCATACCTTCAACCCTTCAAGTTTCTGATTTTGTACACATCTTAGATCACTCATGGACTCCACCTCGAATCATAAGTTTTCTATCTTTTATATTTCTTGTGAGAATTGGTTAGTAAAAAGTGAAGTGAAAGCATCTTCCACTCTGTTACTTGTTCGTTAATCATAACCGAACTGAAATCATCTCCGATTTCGTTACTAATTGGTCGATCACAGTCATATCTAACGGTAGTGTTGCAATTCACGATCATCAACAGTTACAAAATTGAGGTCGGTTTCTTTCGTTTTGTGCAAGTTTACTCCTAAAGCAAAACCAAGATCAAAACAAAAGATTCCCTATCTGATTGGGAATCCATTCTCCACCGTCGGATCAAAACCCCCATCCCTACCTATAAATACAAACCCCCTCATACACGCTTCAAACCAACGCAACCCAAAACACAAACGCGAAAAAAACACACAAGCTTTCAGCCTTTTCATTGCAACCATGGCGGCAACAGTGTCGTCTCCTTGGGCCAAACCCGGCGCCTGGGCCCTCGACGCCGAGGAGCACGAAGCCGAGCTCGAACAGCAGACCAAGATCGAAACCCAGCCCTTAGCCGACTTCCCATCTCTCTCCGCCGCCGCAGCGAAGCCGAAGAAGAAGAGCAAGGGCCAGAAGGTCAGCCTCGCCGAGTTCACCACCTTCGGCGGGCCCAAGCCGGTCCAGGCCGAGCCGGTGGGGTTGACCCACGAGGATCGGCTGGTTCTGCCAACCGGCCCGCGCGAGCGGACAGCGGAGGAGCTCGACCGGAGCCGCGGGTTCAGGAGCTACGGCGGCGATCGGGTCAACCGGGAGGAGTCGAATTCGAAGTGGGGGAGTCAGAGGAGAGAGGGAGGAGGGTTTGGAGGGGAAAAGACGGATAGGGACGCGCCGTCGAGGGCGGATGAGGCCGACGATTGGGGCGTCGGGAAGAAATCGGTTGGGAATGGGTTTGAGAGGAGGGAGAGAGCAGGGTTTGGGTTTGGGTCTCAGTCGAAGGCGGATGAATCTGACAGCTGGGTGTCGAACAAGAGCTCGTTTTCTTCGCTCCGATCCGGCGGCGGCGGCGGGTTTGAGCGGGAGAGGAAGGTCGGGTTTGCGTCGAATGGCGGTGGGGCTGATTCGGAGAGCTGGGGGAGGAAGAGGGAGGAGAGTAATGGTGGTTTCGAAAGGGAGAGGAAGGTAGGGTTAGAGTTCAATTCAAACGGCGGCGGTGCCGATGCGGAGAGTTGGGGAAGGAGGAGAGAGGAGAGTAATGGTGGGACGGAGACTACAGGGAGGCCGAGGCTGAATTTGCAGCCGAGGACACTGCCCGTTACTCTGCCGCCGCCTGTTGTGAGCGACGAGACCTCACCGGTGGCTGCCCCTGTGGCTCCGGAGATTGTACCGAGGCCGAGGAGCACAAACCCGTTTGGGGCTGCGAGGCCGAGGGAGGAGGTGTTGGCAGAGAAAGGGCAGGATTGGAAGAAGATTGACGAGCAGCTTGAGTCTGTTAAGCTTAAGGAGAAGGAGGCTGTGGCAGCCGAAGGGGAGTCTTTTGGGAAGAGGAGTTTCGGGATGGGGAGTGGGCGCTCTGGTGACCGCACCGAGGGAGCATGGAGGAAACCTGTAGTGGCTGAGGCTGAGGGGGAGGCTCGTCCTCAGAGGTATACTGCTTCAGTCTCTTGATTGATTCTTTATATATATTGATGATCTTTAGGATGCTTAATTGTGAAGATTAATGCTTTTGATACTTCCTTGTTAGCAAATGCCAATTGGAGAGGTGCATTGTAGTTATAATTGGTTTCAGTTAGCTAGTTGTAGCTTTGTTTGATGGAGGCCTACTAACATCTTTTACTTTAACTTTTCAAATCTTTGTATTACACAATCAAGCAATGAGCTGCATTGTTCTGTTATGGTGTTTCTGTATTACATGATTTGACTTTGTTAAGCAATAAGCTGCATTGTTTTATGTTCTATTTTAACTTCAAACGGAAGCATTTTGAATTGTGTGGTATTGCGGTCATGTTTTGAGGTGTTCTGTTCATTATTTCTATCCCTTCTCCTCTCGGTAGTCATTATTTCCTTATATAATCTATCCACTTTTTATATGCTAGAAGACCCTACTATGTGGCTTTTATCTCGATAGTTGCCACATATCCTGAAGGCCCCTAGAATCTACCTTACCTTGTGTAATGGAATATTTGGGATGTATGAACATTCTTAAGTGTTTTGAGAACACAATTTTAGGGATGGAGGAACACAAAACTGACTTGATTCTTAAGCGTCACATACAAAATATAACATCAAAGGGGAAGTGTATTTCATGTACTTATGCATCTGTAGATGTTAAGCTGACCATTGCTGATAATCAAGTCAGTTTTGTTGAAGGTTTTTGCTTGTCCTTGGGGACATGGAATCAGTTATGTGCTGATCTTCAGATTCTATCTGAAACTAAATTGTGTTCTTTGACTGCAGTGCTGGAAACGATGAGATTGAGAGTAGGAGCAGCAATTCTGAGGAACTGGAGCCCGAGAATGAGAGTGAGAATGTCACTGAGAACTGAAGAGGAGCTTAGAATTATGATGTTAGAGGAGACAAGTCCCAAGTTGCTTGATCTGCTGATTCCATGAGGCTGTTTATTTTTCACTCTTCTTTTTCTATATTTATGCTCTGTCGCTAATGCTATACATTCAACGTTAAAAACAGTTTTTTGGTAGGTTTTCAAGTATACTAGTTTTGCCTATAGGACTTTGTTTTGTTTGTTGTATTGAGATTGAGAAACACTGACTCTGATAATTATTTTTGATCGTTAAGTAATGTGGAATTGTGGTATGTTCGATGGATAATTGTCCAGATCATTTCCTTCTGTGCTTTCACATGCAATGCTCTCTTGGTGTTTTCTACTTTGTCTTGGATGTG
Source organism: Fragaria vesca subsp. vesca (assembly GCF_000184155.1). NCBI lineage: Eukaryota > Viridiplantae > Streptophyta > Magnoliopsida > Rosales > Rosaceae > Fragaria > Fragaria vesca. Next base: position 4,769,002 of record NC_020492.1, read on the forward strand.
TGGTTGATGAAGAGTGTTGTTGAATGCTTGGTCTAGAATCTAGTGTGATATGTGATTTGGCTATATATGCCGTTTAGGTTATGGGTCTGGTGTTGGCTCCATCACCATGACATGTAGTCTTGAGCAAGTGATATGTGGGTATCTGGTTTGGATAGGAATAACTGTTCATGGATCCTGTAGAGGTGAGTTTCAGGATCCTGGGAAGCATATAGTGGTTTATATATTTTGGAATCTTGATGCCAACCAAATGGGGGCAGAGGATTCACAACTGGCACCAGGCAGTAAATGCAAGTGATCTGAGTGATGATGAACTGGTGTGATCTGCTACACATGTTCTGGTATCATTAAGAATGCGATTGGACGACATTGTTCTTAATGATTACTTCGGCATTGCTAATTAACTAGTTTTATGTACGTGTATTGGTACATCAAATTGTAGATCAACTTCGGTATACCTAATGTAGTTTTATGTACATATTGGTACGTAAATGGTTGCCGTTGATGTGATCTACCAACTGTTGGCAATAATGTTGCCCATACTCCAAGAGGAGGGAAGGGTGTGCCCAATTTGCAACCTTTGATAAACCTTTGGTGACAGACCGATACGTAGTTACATAATTACAGAGGATAAACCCACAAAAGAGCCACAATTTTAGTGAAGGCCTAAAATGTTATTTGTTATGTAACTTACTATATGATGTTACCTGCACATCCTTATTTTCTTGTGTTTCGCGGTTAAAAGTAATTGGAATAGTTTCTCTCAAAAAAAAAAAAGTAATTGGAATAGTTGAAGGCTTGAAACTCTTGAAATTTGGGTGCAAGATTTGGTTACAACTTACAGTACTATGATCTCTAAACCCTAAGCTGTGATCACAATACTTGAATCCCACATCGTCAGTCCAGGGTTCGGACTCCAAACTTGTCCAAGTCCCTTGTTTTGGATGGGACTAGGTTTCTTGAGTTTAGGTTCCTCACAGTAGAGCAAAAGTTCACCCTTCATGAAGCTGCATCTGTACATACCAAGCTAGCTAGCACATCAAATCTTTCGAGTGTGGACACGAGAAAGGTTAAGCTGAAATGTGAAGAGAAAACCCATACCTTTGCAGACATTGTAGATTGTTGTTGAAGAACATTAAAGAGAGTCCATTCTCTGTGTCTAGGCTGGCTGCCTTTTTAACCTCTTATTCAAAAACCCCGTATCCTTTAGTTCTTCTCCTTCCTCATCAATTTAATGTTTTGGCTACTTGGACGGCCAACCAAAACCCCCCACCAGTAAAACCTTGAAAGGAATTCATGTATGGCATCTATCATAAATGGCTTTTGCCTTCAAATTCAATCTTGACCAAGTTACAAATGATACCATGCTTGCCCCTCATTGCTCTCCTTTGCTGATGTCTCTGTGTCAGTGGCAAAGTCATATGCTCAAACTAAAAATTCTGCCTGCCATGAAGGGTTTGAACTCTCTGAAGTCTCCATATGCACATCAATTTTTAGATCCAGATTTAGATCATCAATGTTGGTCCATGATAGACACAATGGTGACAACTTCAACATCAGTAGCAAATTAGTAATGCACATAACTAAACTGGGATATCATCCACATTTCTGGCTTATAATGTGTTTGTAAGTTACAGGGTGAAATGAATGCGCACCCTTTTAAGATTTCAGCAGATTCAACTCGATGCTTCATACCGATTGTGTGATCAAAACCCGTAATGAGTAGTCATTTCTAAGTGTTCATTTGCTTTCTTCTTCTTCTAACTCATTTCTTGGTATATATAGATTGCAATGGTTTAAGCAAGCAAGTTTATGCTAACTAAATCCTAGACCAAAACAGGATAGAAATAAGCACATAACAAATTAATAGGCTCACAAGAGTTTGGTTTGCCTGCCTCTCAAGTCCTAATTCAAATCAGGTATATTAGACTCTTAGCAACAGTCTTAAATGTATATCCGTACTGTTTGCAGCTTCTAGATTGAAAATCATGGTCTTCCACAGTACATAATAAATGTATGCAGTTGAGAGTTAAATATAGGGCTAAATTTTTTTTCCTGCTTCCGACTATTAAATGTTAGTGTTACCAGTACATTCTTATACAACAATCCTTCCTCAGTCTCTGAAGATCCTTTTCTCCAACTCTCATGGGTTCTCTTCAGATTTTCCTTTCTGCAGCAGCATTACTAGTTCTGGTTTTGGCAGCCATTGATGGAGCTCAAGCAGATACCATGGTCAGTGGCACAGTCTTCTGTGACCAATGCAAAGATGGTGAAAGGTCCCTCTTTGATTATCCAGTATATGGTTAGATCCACAATCTCTAACCTTTTAGTAGTTTCACATTCTCTATTTATTTAACTGGCCTTGAAGTTCAATTCTTTGATTGCTATGTTGGGTTGCAGGAATTAAAGTACAAGTGGCATGTAGTGACAGTAATGGCCAAGTGACAATGTCAAGGGAGGAGACTACCAATTGGTTTGGAAACTATGCTGTGAAATTTGATGGGACACCAGATTTGAGTGGCTGTTATGCCAAGGTTTCAAGCTTAGGGCAAGGCTCATGTGGGATTCCTGCTGGTCCTGCTCAAAGTCTCAAACTTGTGTTTAGGATGTTTGACATGGAAATGTATGCTGTGGACTCTTTGCTCACTCAGCCTGCTCAGCCTATGTCATTTTGTCCAAAGTCATCTAATCCTGTGCCTGCTCCTGTAACACCGGCACCGCCTAGACAAGTAGCACCGGATCCGCCTAGACAGGTAGCACCGGTTCCTCCTAGACAAGTAACACCGGCACCGCCTAGACAAGTAACGCCAGCCAGTCCTCCACCTTACAGGCTTCCCCCAATAGCTCCATTGCCGCCTATGCCTCACTTGCCACCACTTCCACCAATGCCTCACCTGCCACCACTGCCACCGCTACCCCCAATGCCACCAGTGCCCTTCCTGGAAGCCACAGCTTGCCCACATCAGTGAGTTCTTCATTTTAACTTGGGTCCATAAATAGTAGAGGCACCAATCCTAATCAAATAATGTGGTAGCTAACATGACTTTATATATATTGTAGACTCAAAGTAGTGCAAGTACAAACAGCTTAATGAGTTAGGAGTTCAAAATTGGGGATTTTGATGTAGGGGTTTACTCTCAGTATCAAGTGTTATTGAATTCCTGGGTTCTTATTCCACTCACCTTTGTATACATGCACACACATAACAAGTACAGATTCATCGATCACTATGCTTGGAAATTAAAGTTGTTCCCATACTTTATAAGAGGCATACTATAGTTGCTTCCCAAGCCTCTTTTGCTGACACGATTGTTGGGTTTTACCAGGAGTTGGACAATGCCAGAGTACAAGTGCTATTGGAGGGCAGTGAGTCCAGACACAGAGGTAGCTGTTATTTTCGGAATGCCTGCAGCACAAAGATATGGGACTGACCTAACATTGTGGCAAGGCCTACAGGGAAGAGGAGACCCTTACAGGACTCTTCTGAGGGAAGGCATCACTGCATTTCTCAACTCCTATAACAGTCTTCAATATACTTACAATACCATTGAAGTTGTGCAGCAATTGAATTCGGGGTTGATGGGTTCAAAGAGGAACGTCCTCTATACAGCCTTGAGGTTCATCAGGGCTAACTCGGGCCATGGCAAAGTCCCTTGCAAATTTACTGCTTGCAAGTGATCTTATATGAGTGTTTGTCATTCTTAAGCAGACTATATTTACAGGATATTACATGATATGTTGCTAGATTGTCAATCTAGCCTCGCACATGAGACTATATTTATCGATATTCTAGAAAAGAACATTTTTATATAGCTTCTATATAATTTGAACTTATGATATTTGTATCTATCAATATATGAGTTTATGTTATCTTTTTTTATTTATTTATTTAAAAAAAGGTTCATGCGGCTCAATCTTATCTTTTTTTATTTATTCGGTTTCTATTAGATCCATTGACATGTCAGTCTCTCCTTCTCGGAGTGAGAACAAGTAGTTTGAGGCTAGAGTTATTTGCTTGTAGGTATAATCTCTTGATGGGTGCTGTGATTGTTTTATAATGGAGTAAATACTTATGACACCCTGTAGTTTATACCTAAAATCAGTTTTGTCCCTCACTTTTTTTTTTAAACTGGTATACCCCTATATTTTGAATTCTCGACTGATTTGCCCTTGTCGTCAATTGACCGTTAAAGAAGACTGTTAAGTTGCTGAGATGACCGGCTTCAGCTCCTCCATCGTCTCCGGCCTCTCACTCTCTCTCCCACTTCTTCTCCCTCATCTCCCCACTTCCCCACCGCCCAAACAAAATGGAGGAGAAGAAGACCCCCCATCTCT
>NC_020492.1:4773353-4774216 GCF_000184155.1 Fragaria vesca subsp. vesca
GNGNGGNGNGAGGGGGGGAGAGGAGGAGGGTGTGGTGGTCAAGGGCGGCGGAGGAGAGGGAGAGGAGGAGAGTGAAAAAGAAGAGATGGGGGGTCTTCTTCTCCTCCATTTTGTTTGGGCGGTGGGGAAATGGGGAGATGAGGGAGAAGAAGTGGGAGAGAGAGTGAGAGGCCGGAGACGATGGAGGAGCTGAAGCCGGTCATCTCAGCAACTTAACAGTCTTCTTTAACGGTCAATTGACGACAAGGGCAAATCAGTCGAGAATTCAAAGTATAGGGGTATACCAGTTTAAAAAAAAGTGAGGGACAAAACTGATTTTAGGTATAAACTATAAGGTGTCACAAGCATTTACTCCTTTTATAATTGCAGTTTATTGAATGAAATTTGCTTTAATAAAAAAAAAATCACATTGTCAACTCATTGTTCATCATTACCCAAAAATTGTAGAACAAGAAGTTACATCGTTACTTATTATTCACGAACTATGAAAGTATCAAAATATTTTTAAAAGTAAGTTAACTCATAATATTTAACGACAAAAAAAAAAGTTAACACATAATATTTACATGTTATGTTAAAAATTAGTAATAACTAATAAAGTCCAAGACTACCATGCGACCTTAGTGCCGACCACTAAGACTCTTAAACATGCTTGCATGAGGCTTAAAAGAAAACAGAAAACCGAGATAATTAATCAATCATCATCGAAATGTCACATTAGTTTTCTTTTTGTAGTTAGATTGTCCGAAACCATGATGCATGGGGCTAAAAAGAAAATAAAAACCGAGAAAATGGATCAATCATCATAAAAAGTTTTCTTTTTGTAGTTAGATTGTCCGAAACCATGATGCATGGGGCTAAAA
>NC_020492.1:4774809-4780784 GCF_000184155.1 Fragaria vesca subsp. vesca
CCAACCCAAGCATTGAAGCATCAAACATAGAACAATTGAACATGCACAAACCAAAAAATATGTCTCCAAATCTGATATTCGACCACGATTAAAACATGCACATAATAAAAAACTACTCACTCTTCTTCTCTATCAAACACAACGAATTGTGATTTTTTTCAGGACAGAAATTGTGATTCAGGAAAAGAAAAGAGATAAACCAAATCAATAGCTTAATTGTCCCCATATCTATTCAAATGGATGCCAGCCCAATCGAATAATCCAATATGAAAAGCAAATCCCAAATTCCTTCATCAACTTCTTCAATTCGTAGAGGAAAGAAAACAAAAGAGTTGGGAAATTTGCCTCATATTCAACTTCTTAAATTCTAAACCAAACTCAGATAAATCCACACTCATATGCACCACCCGAAATCTAAAATCCAATCAATAGCACTCAAAATTCAATCTTACCTATAGCTTGATCTCTCAAAAATGTCTTACTACTCGATCGAATCCTCCAATTTTAACTTCTTTCTGTTCTTCCTTTTCAAGCTTTGCTCTCTCATCAGCCGAGCACACCCGAGAACGAACAAAATGGAAAATTATAAGTCGAATCTTCTCTGATCGCCTGTTTCTATCTTTTTTCCTTATAGACTCTTTTGGATCGGAATCGAAAACGGTGCGTTAGAAACTTAAAATAACAGGGAGGAGTTAAAAACAACTACTAAGGGTAAAAAAGTCAATTTGGCGTGGATGGGCTGGAGGAAAAAATGACAAAAAATGAGGGGTAATATGGCGAGGGCACTGTTCCGTGAACAGTTATCCCCCCCAATCCGCTTTATATATAGAGATGTGATAATTCGAGGTACATAATTTTTTCAAATAAATTTTTCTTTGCGGTATATGGGCCTGACTTCATTGGATCTGTCCAGGGTTAAAGTAGTAAATCACGCAGACCTCGGTTGCCTTCTTAAAGGTTTAAACCCTCACCACTGGCCATCACACAAACACACACTCCTCTTCCCAAAACCCTGAGCCGCCTCTCTCTAACCTCTCTTCTATTTTCTGCAATTTTGATTGATATATGAAATGGGTGTTGTTGTTTTTGGTGTTTGATTATTGTTTCTGTTCTGGATTTGCGATGATGATAAATGATAATCCCAGCTCTATGAGACCTTTTGTGGTCCGGGAGTACAACTATGTTCATATATCTGAGCCCAGATAACACTCTTGTATGCTTCTTCGTTTTTGATTTCTTTGATTCGTTATGTTCTTACTGTTTTTGAATTGAGTTTTAATTCCCTATTTGTTTTGTTTTGGATTATTGATCTCTATCAGTTCTCATTATTGGGGACTGCAAGTTTGTAACTTGTTCTGGTGTGGTTAAATCTGTTTAATAGCTTGTTTTAACCAAATGGCCAAGTAACATGATTCAATAGAAGTAGCTCTCTGTTGGAAATAGGTTAGTACTGAATTTTCACCTTAATCAACTCTTTGATTCATTCGTTGGGAGTTAGTTCTCCATACGCAGTGGATGGGCATTTTATACCATCCCTGATTCTTCACTTGACTCCCGCAGACAACATTTGAGCACCATAGGGGACAACTTTCCTGAGCAGTAGACAGAGATAGTAGGGAATTTGGAATCAAAATTGCTAAAATCTGAGACTATCTTTCCTGACACTAATATGAGCTTGACGCAAACATGCAAAGATCATCAACAAAGCTAAGCTGAGAACAAGTTTCTCTATATATATGGAACAAAAACACGGTTTCACATACCCTAAAAAACAATGTGCACAGACTCTGAGTTGCCAAAGCATGCTCTTGCCCTTGATGAACTGTCTGTTACTGTCATCGGTGCTTATCAAGTTAACATTAACCAAGCTAAAGTTCTCTTTTCCTCTGCAAAGATTGCCAAAAACTTCTAATCAACACAATATCCTCTTTGCTGTTTCCATTCACCGATTAAACCAATTCCATAAGATCAACTCCAATCTATCGTATTGCTTATAAATATTCATCTACATTTATCTGTGGCAGATTAGAAGTTGAACATAGATAGATATCTCAAACCCAGCAATGTGATACACGAGGCTTATGATTACAATGTGATACACGAGTTGATTATCATATACTTGACGTTCACTTCACCTAATATTGGTTCTTTTTGCTACTGTTATGATTGTGTTATCACAAACAAGTGTTGAACTTTGAGGTATTTAGCCAATGGCATATTTTTCTTTTCTAGAGTGACAGCACCAAGGTAAGATGAGTGTGGACCTGTGGGTCATCCCAGACGTGCCTGGAATAGGTGCTCTCTGGAATCATGGACCCTAAATGGTGAGCATTATTGTTCTCAACTTCTCGGTTGTGTATTAGTTGCCATACATGGTGAGCATTATTGTTGTCAACTTCTCATGGTAGTCTACTTCAGTTCCCCACTGATCTTGGACCTATAGAAAGAGATAACATTAGCTTATTATCCGATAGCTAGTAGCCTAGTACTCTTGCTTAAACCAGAACAAGAAATGATAATTTCCTCATCCACTGCCATGGCCAAACCAAGCTTCCCTCACATCTCATCCTTGTTGCTTCTCATTCTTCTCCTCACATTGTCACCTCTGCCAGGCACATTAGCAGCCGGCAAACTGTCGCTGAAAGAAGCCACCATAGATGATATCCAGCACGCTTTCAAGCACAACCAACTCACCTCAAGGCAGCTTGTCCAATATTACCTTGTCCAAATCCGGAAACTGAATCCGGTCCTCAAAGGAGTCCTAGAAGTCAATCCGGATGCGCTTCACCTTGCTGACAAGGCTGACTATGAGCGCAAGACCAAGGCACCAGTGTCACTACTCTCCAAGTTGCATGGCATTCCTATTCTGGTCAAGGACAACATTGCAACCAAGGATAAGATGAACACCACCGCCGGCTCTTTGGCACTGCTTGGATCTGTTGTGCCTCGTGATGCCAGCGTGGTGGAGAAGTTGAGGAAAGCTGGCGCTATCATTTTGGGAAAGGCTAGCTTGAGCGAGTGGTCACATTTTAGGGGTGCTGCACCCTCTGGTTGGAGCGCCAGAGGCGGTTATGGCTTGGTGAGTTGTTAAATGCATCTATATAATTTTAGCTTCCAAATCTGTTAATTGAATACCATGGACTGATGATACATAACGAAATATACATGTTTCTTTAAGGCTTTATCATTACTCCTAACAACAGTATATGTTATGTACGTAAAGAAATATTTCAAATCATGTAAATGAATAGCAGAATTAGCTGTAAATACATAACACACCCCACAAAACTGTATAATAGTTCATGCATTGCAGAACCCTTACACATTCTCAGACCCTTGCGGCTCAAGCAGTGGTTCAGCAATATCAGTTGCAGCAAATTTGGCAATGGTGTCATTAGGTACCGAGACAGATGGTTCAATCTTATGTCCATCAGGTTATAACTCAGTTGTGGGGATCAAACCAACAATTGGTCTTACTAGTCGAGCAGGGGTTGTCCCAATTTCTCAAAGACAGGATACTGTTGGGTACGTAAGTGATGATAATATACATAGATGTCGATTCATAATTAGTACATTTTTTTAGGCAATCACTAAATTTGGTTGCATAGTTTTCATCACACATGTCCTGGTGTTGGGATCGAGCAGGCCAATTTGTAGGACAGTAGCAGATGCTGCTTATGTTCTTGATGCCATAGCAGGCATTGACCACAATGACATTGCAACAATTGAGACATCAAAGTACATCCCCAAAGGTGGTTATGCACAGTTTCTCAGGCGCGACGGACTTAGAGGAAAAAGAATAGGGATATTGAGAGCCTTCTATGACTTTGGCAATGACACTTCCTTGGCTCAAACTTTTGAGAAACATCTCACCATTTTGAGGTAACAAGACACTGCAGGCCTGTTTCCATTTTTCATGATTTAGTCTTAACTGAATATCATATGCAATTTCTTAATCTTTCTGTCGAACTTCTAATTTGGTAGGAAAGCAGGTGCTGTTTTGGTAGACAATTTGGAAGTGGCTAATTGGACTGCAATCTATTCTTCAAGCGATGAAATTAATGCATTGTCTGTTGAGTGCAAAATATCTTTAAATGCATACTTGAAGGAGTTGGTGGCTTCCCCGGTGCGATCATTGGCAGATGTTATAGCCTTCAACAACAAACACCAGAAACTGGTCAGCAAATGATGTTGTACAAAACTTCATTATAACTGATTACTGATAGCTAGTGTCCCTTTTTAATTGTATACAGTGCAAGTTCTAAAAGTAGATAAATGATGATCGAATGAACTAATTGATCTCTTTTTGGTGGAAATGTAGGAAAAGATCAAGGAGTACGGGCAAGAACTATTTTTAGCAGCAGAAGCAACAAATGGGTTTGGAAAAACAGAGAAGGCAGCATTGTTGAATCTTGCAAGGTGGACAAGAAATGGTCTTGTGAGATTGGTGACAGAGAAGAAGCTAGATGCTGTGGTGACTCCTAAAGCAGTTTTCTCAAGTGTACTTGCAATTGGGGGTGCCCCAGGTCTAATAGTTCCAGCCGGGTACGAAAACAATGGGAGACCAGCTGGTATATGCTTTGGAGGACTTCGGGGTTCAGAGCCAAAGCTAATTGAGATTGCATACGCTTTTGAGCAAGCCACTAAGATTAGGAAGCCTCCTTCCTTCAATGGCCTCAAGTTTTAGAACAACATTGTATTATGTGGAGAATGCAGTATGCTATGAGAGGAGCTAGTAGTACTAGATAAATGGGGTTGTTTCTCTGCTCCCTAATCTATAGCAAGTCAATAAGATTTTCTATAAGAAAAGAATGAGAGAAAGACCAATGACCAGTTAACGCACACAATTCATAAAACAACAGATGATCAATGGTTTCAGATTTTAGCTGACACAAAAGACAGACTCGCAGACATCCTTGAAATTATTCCCTTAACCACAAACTAGAAAAAATGGTCATACTTGATCATGTGATTAGTGGTTACGCAAAATCATTTGGTAAATAGGCTAAGAAATTATACTTTTGGTGCAATCGATCTAGTATAATTTATGCGTATCATTCTTGTGGAAGGGTCATGCTAATCCTCTCCGTATCATTTCATGATCAGATGTCCCTGTAAGGTATAACTGAGCAAAATATGCTTCAAGCACTCTCTGAGTGACTCTAACATAGCCCAGCTTGTCAATCATCTCCCTCGCCACTTGATACATAGTTGGCTTAGCAATAGGAACATTGCGTACGTAGTGCTGCCATGAGCAACACACTAGGCATTTCCAAAACAACACACTAGTTTTGGACACACCTCATGTGCCTGCCATTCCTCATATTGCGCATCGATCCACTCTCAACGGCTTCAAGTACGCTAGAGTTCACATAGTCTTCATTGTTTTCATTAGCATTAGCATTCTCTGCCACGCTTCCGTTCCCATTTGACGAAGAACTCTACGTACACAATGCACTCTTGTACATTTCCTTGCATTTTGATGGCGAGAAGCAAAGCCTGCCTTAGTAACAGTGGCGGGCGCAGAAAGTCACGTAAGTGGGTGCAAACAATTTGAGGCTAAGCAACATATAGAAACAACTCACTGTTCATTTCCTCTTCCTCTCCAATCTTCATTTTTTAGCTCTTCAGCTAGTTAATCAATATATTATTCTGGAATATATTGAAGTTTTTTTTCACTAATCATATAAAATCCTAATCAGACACTATAAAATTATAGGCTTTCCACATCAAACATCTAATATGAACACATCTAAACAGACTCATTGTTCCTTTTATAGAGAATAAAGAGATTCCAAATTCACCATTCATTAATCTTTCATTGAAATGAAAACCCAGATAAGGGGAAAAAAAAACATCAAAATTGATCACCCAATTATGCAAGAATTTAGGGTTTAGGGTTCGAAGTGGGACTCTACTTATTAATTTTAGGCTCAATCCTTATCTAAACACCCAATTTTAGGCCCTTTTGGTGT
>NC_020492.1:4780804-4795474 GCF_000184155.1 Fragaria vesca subsp. vesca
GAAGCTCTGGACGGAAAACACCATGATTGATCAAGGTTGGCCGGAAAACTTGTCGCCGGCCAGTCCTAGAAGGAGAGAAGCCGTCCTGGAAGCCTGTGCTGTCGTCCGGGAAGGAGAGAAGCCGTCGCCGGCGTGAGACTGCAGAGAACGGACGAAGTTCGCACTTTAAGCCGGAGTGTTGACGTCCGCTCTACATCCGGCCTGATATATATATACATATATATGTAGTAGTGGGATACAGAACGTAGGGGAAAACAAATTTTAAAAAGAAAAAGAAAAGACTACAAGCGCCAGACGTAAAAAATTGAGTGGGGGCAATGACCCCCGCTGGCCCCCACATGCGTCCGCCATTGCTTAGTAATGCAAGTCATGCAACCACTGATTAATTAAATCCCCATATATAGCTAACTTCTAAGCCGGAGTTACGCCGATTCTGTCCACCGATTATCGAAGCTTCTGGTAATCTAATCTCTGATGAAATAGCGTGGTATCAGAGAAAGCTTGTAGCTGAAGCTAGTGGCGTAGCTAGCTGCCTAACTAGGGATGAGAGGGTTAATAGAATGAACCCTCTCAAATTTTAAAAAATCTTAATTAGCCTTAAGGAAGATTGTATGTTAATAGAATGAATCATAAATTGACCCTTCTCTTTTGAGAAATCTTTAATTAATCATAAATATTCTTCAACACCAATGGAATGAAATAAATATTAATACTATTGAACTACTTAATCCAATATAATACAAATCGTGTTAAGGGTTTCTTACCATACTAATATGTACTTTAATGCTTTAATTTTCATTTACAATTTTTTCTTTACAAATAAACTAAATGGAAGCAACACGTACATTAAATGTTTGTCATGCATTGAAACTAAAGAAAAAGCAACACAATTTTTTCAATATTAATCCTGCATAATATGAAATTCTAAAGTTTATTTTAGATGATTATTTATTGATCTGTTCAGAAATAATGTTTGTGACGAATTTGTATATAACAAACAGTTGAAATTAAGTTTGTGTTACTTAATTAAACAAAATTATGACATTGCTAAAGAGTGACTGAAAATGAATTTAGTTTCTTAGTCAATAAAGCTTGACTTTTTTAAGTGAGATTTCTGGCTATGCCACTAGCCGAAACAATTGAAGCTCAAACCAAGCAGATTACGGATTTACGGTTATGCCCTTCGGATCGTTAGGGGACGTCAGAACGTGGTAATTACGCATGGGTAGTTATGGTATTTGAGTGGATACTACAGAGTCTGAGTATAGCTGGTGATACAGAGGATTTTTTTTTTAAACTAAAACATTACAGAGGATTAAGGAATTTCATTATTAGTGATGGTCAACCAAAGAAAAGAAAAAAAAAAAGAACAGGTCCTTGAAGAACATTAAACAACTTCATTATGTTGGGAGTTGGAAGCCCTTCACTATTCCGTCAATGGCTACCAATTCATGTTCTCTCTTCTGGGTTCTGCTTCTAATTCTTCTCCAAATCACCCTATCAAATGGGTCTGAATCCACAACACCCAGAAGCCTAATGGAAGAAGCCACAGTCGATGATCTCCAACTCGCTTTCAAGCAAAAGCTTCTTACTTCAAGGCAAGTCGTGCAGTTCTACCTGGACCAAATCCAAAAACTCAACCAAGACCTCAGAGGAGTCTTAGAGATAAACCCAGATGCTTTATCTCAAGCTGACATAGCAGACAAAGAGCGCAGTGAATTTGAATCCAGTTTTCGTACACTGCCTAAGCTTCATGGGATTCCTGTTTTGCTGAAAGATAATATAGCAACCAAGGACAAGCTTAACACGACTGCTGGGTCTTTTGCTCTTTTGGGTTCTGTAGTGCCTAGAGATGCTGGGGTTGTCTCAAAGTTGAGGATCTCTGGGGCTATCATTTTGGGGAAGGCTACTTTGAGTGAATGGGCTTATATCAGATCATCTACAGCACCTTATGGTTGGAGTGCCCGAGGTGGTCAAGGAGTGGTGAGTTGACCTTCACTTTCAGACTTTCAGTTTCAGCTGGTTTGTTGTGATTTTGGGTTATTTGGTAAACTAGAAAGCTTTGGTCTTTGACTGGTTGATAGTAACAGAGTTTATGAGAATTATTGTTTGGATTAATTTGCTATCAGCTTTTGCAATGTTTTGGAAATTTCTGTGTCAAGTCCCTATCTTTGATGTAGGCAACATTGACGTCAACTGTTTAGAGATATTTGGAGAGGATTTATGTCCCATATAATGAATTGCTGGCCACCTCTTTAACTTAAAATGGGATTCAACTGGGTCCATGTTATGCAAGTGGAAGTCTGTTTTGTGAAAATATTATAGTTATCTATGTGATTGTACTCAACTACCCTGTCTATTCAGGAGTGTTATTTGTCTAGTCTCCCCTATGATGTAGTGTTCTTCTGTTCTGTGCTGTTATTGAATTGTTGTAGACTTGTCCATATTTATGCATCTTTGCACAATGCTCCACAGTCATTTAAGTTAGGTATATGGATTATTGTAGCTTTTCTTTTGATTTGCAGAATCCTTATAATTCATCACTAGAAGTTTGTGGATCAAGTAGTGGATCCGCAATATCAGTTTCTGCAAATATGGTATCAGTCGCGCTAGGAACGGAGACCGATAGCTCCATCTTATGTCCAGCCAGTTTTAACTCGGTAGTGGGATTCAAACCAACTGTTGGTCTTACTAGTCGAGCAGGCGTCATCCCAGTCAGTCCAAGACAGGACACAATTGGGTAGGCCTTGCGCATATTCTGTTGACATTATACTTTCACAAGCTTTAAATTTCTGTTTGCAAGAATTATGCTTGTGTGTTTTAGGTGGTTCCAAGTTTGATAACTGGAACATTTTATTCACTTTTATTGAATTTACTGAATGTCGGTAACAATGTTCATAGCCTTGACTAGTACAATACTGTGGTTGGAACAGGCCAATTTGTAGGACTGTAGCAGATGCAGTTCATGTCCTTGATACCATTGTTGGCATTGATAGCAATGACAACACGACAAGTGAAGTATCCCAGTATATTCCAGTGGGCGGCTATGGCCAGTTTCTCAATTCTAGTGGTCTCAAAGGGAAGAGACTGGGGATAGTCAGTCGCATGTTTCTTCCGCTCAAGGATGATGCTTTCTTGAATCAAACTTTTGAGCAGCATTTTACCACACTGAGGTAACATAATCCACTTTCTGTTTTCTAGTTATCATATTAGGAAAAAATTAATGATTGGAGTTTCCCTTGCTGCAAGGTAGGGAACAAGGTGCAATTTTGGTTGAGAATCTTGAAATAGCCAACCTTGAAGATATTCGCGATTTTACTTCAAGTGGTGAGTTTGTAGCAATGTTAGCTGAATTCAAGATTGCCTTGAATGCTTACCTGGGTGACTTGGTGAAATCTCCTGTGAGAACCTTAGGCGAGGTTATAGCATTCAACAAGAATAATTCTTATCTGGTTAGTGTGTGATTGCAATTCCCTTCTTTATCGCATCCTAAATTGAACTACTTGTCTATCAGACACATTGTATTAGGATATGATATGGTGAGTTTGAATTAACATACAAATAAAAAACTGTTTTAACGAAAAATATGTATGGTGAATAAACCATTGAGAATTTGTGGAGAGACTAATAAGTCGACTGTCATAACAACACTCAAATTCTGGTTTTCTATTCCCAAACACGTGCATCTCATTCTTGCTTCGTTCTACTACCAACAGCCTTCTGTGTGTACATTAGAATATGATGCAGCCTTGTAGCTAGTTTCTAGGCCAGTACATTACATACTCCTACATAAGTTTGCACATTATGAACCCACATTAGTACCTGTACCAAAAAGATAAACTGAACACATTATTATTGATCATTTACAGGAAAAGAATGATGATTATGGACAAAATCTTTTAGAAGCAGCTGAGGAGACTAAAGGAATGGGGGAGAAAGAGCTGGAGGCATTGTCAAATATAGCGACACTATCTAGAGATGGATTTGAGAAGTTGATGGCAGATAAGAACTTAGATGCATTGGTGACTTATGCTAATACCGCTTCTTCTATCCTCGCAATTGGTGGTTTCCCGGGCATTGTTGTGCCTGCAGGATATCATGATGCTGATAAGTACCCTTTTGGAATTTGCTTTGGGGGACTGAAGGGTTCGGAGCCAAAACTGATTGAGATTTCCTATGCCTTCGAGCAAGCAACTATGATCAGGAAGCCTCCAACTGTTGATTCCCACTACCAAAGCATCCCTACTGCCACAAGAAGCTCCAACCTAGCTACTCAATAGCACCACCAGGAAAGTTCAAGTCACTTTAGCTTGTATGATAGTAGTGTGGCTCTAATACTAAGCTTGGCTATTAACGGTGCAAGTCTGATAATGTTGCTAAAGAATAAACAGTGCCGTTAACTAAAGTCACAGTTTTGCGTATGGTTCTGCAGGTTTTGTTGATGTGGATCAAAATGTCGAAATCTTATGGTAAGCCAACTTGGCTGTTGAGTTGTAAATTCACATTGGCTGTTGTACATGTTCTCCACATACTATGGTTGATGTATTCAGAGCCTGATAAGTATTTTCCTAAAACAGATCAGACAAGGCAAGTAGACAAGCTAATAAATCCCAAATACAAGCAATTAAGTATTCTTATTCGATATGAGACGGCCAAGGGCTATGAATTGGTCATACACAAGCTGAAATAATCAAAATAATTGTTTTCATTTGCATGCATCTGGACCACCTTCTTCTCGAATAGTTCTAAACTCCTGTGGAATCGAGCCGATCAATGCCATATGTTATAGTCTTGTTCTGCTAACTGTTATTGTTGTTTCGTTCCACAGTTACTAAAACATCCTGCAAAAGCTTAACTAGGATACAAGGAGACCATCATCAGTACATTGTGTAGTTTTATATATCATTGAGAATAAGAATCTGTTTTATATATCATTGAGAATAAGAATCTGTCAATGTCAAGATTTGGTTTATATATACCAAGTCGAAAAACGAAAGACCAAGGAATGAATCAATCCTTACTGGCATGGCTGCAAAAGCACCATCATGCATTTCTCTCTCCTCAGTATTGGTGTTGATTCTTCTAGCCTTGACATCATTTGGCTCCCAAAGTTTCACTGTCCATGGGTTCTCAATTAGAGAAGCTACAATCTATGATCTTCAACTGGCTTTCAAACAGAACCAACTAACTTCCAGACAACTCGTTCAGTTTTACCTTCAAGAAATCCGCAGGCTCAACCCGGTGCTTAACGGAGTCATAGAGGTGAACCCGGATGCACTTTACCAAGCAGACAAGGCTGACTATCAGCGAAAGGCTAAGGCCCCTGGTTACTATTCCGGCTTGCATGGCATTCCTGTTTTGCTCAAGGATAACATTGGAACCAGAGACAAGCTGAACACAACTGCTGGCTCTTTTGCTCTGCTTGGCTCTGTCTTGCCTCGGGATGCTAGCGTGGTGACCAAGTTAAGGAGCGCTGGAACCATTATCTTGGGGAAGGCTAGCTTGAGTGAGTGGGCTCAGTTCAGGTCTCTCACGGCACCCCCTGGTTCAAGTCCCAGAGGTGGCCAAGGAAAGGTAAGCATGAAACTTGTCAAATGCTTGCAAACTGAGGTTTTGAACATTTGCTCGATAGCAGTAGAATTTAAGTAGCATGCTTTCACATGTAAGTAACTGTGAGAATGTTGCATACAAAACCTCTCATATTGATGGTTTAGTCACTTTGATCAGTTCTTATGAGAGACATTTTACAGTTTGTGTATGCAAAGCTGATCAATCCTTAGTGTAAATTAGTAGCAGTGATAAATTTGGTTTTTGCTCATACCATGTACTTATAAGATCAATGTTCATTGTTGGTGTGCAGAACCCTTATGTACTATCTGCAAGTCCATGTGGATCAAGCAGTGGACCGGCAATATCAGTTGCAGCAAATTTGGTAGCTGTGTCTCTTGGGACTGAGACGGATGGCTCAATACTATGTCCAGCAAGCTTTAACTCAGTAGTCGGCATCAAACCTACCGTTGGACTCACAAGCCGAGCCGGGGTGATCCCTGTTACTCCGAGACAGGACACCATTGGGTAGACTCAACATTTATCTTAATTTCAGTTCTGTTAGTCCAGACTCCAGAGTATAGTACATATTTAAGTTTCAATTCCTAGGACTTCTAATTGTCATATTTTACTTCAAATTCAACTGAATAGTTACATAGTTTCATGACATTAACTAATGACTTATGATGTGTTCAATGGAACAGACCCATCTGCAGGACTGTGATGGATGCTGTTTATGTTCTTGATGCGATTGTAGGCTATGACTACAAGGATCAAGCAACCAAAGAGGCATCGAAGTACATTCCACGCGGTGGGTATAAACAGTTCCTTGGGGCTTATGGGCTCAAGGGAAAAAGACTGGGAATAGTGAGGAATCCCTTCTTCACCTCTGGCAGTGGATCTCTCCAACTTCAAGCATTTGAGCAGCATTTCCAAACTCTAAGGTAACATTATGTGTATTTGATTTCACTGCTACAGTGCTACTACCTGTTCACATGTCTCAGTGTATTTAATATGGTTCGAACTTTCTGCAAACTTAGGCAAGGAGGTGCTGTTTTGGTAGACCATCTGGAAATAGCAAACATTGATACTATCTTGAATTTTAATTTAAGTGGAGAAGCAATAGCATCACTGGCTGAGTTCAAACTAGCCATAGATTCATATCTTAAAGACCTTGTGGTGTCCCCAGTTCGATCTTTGGCAGATATCATAGCCTTCAACTTGAAGTTCTCTGATGTGGTAAGTAAATCAGGTTCAATTTCTCTTATACGGTACAAGATAGACCAAAGAGCAGAATAACATAAAGTTTTCTCGCCAGTTTCTCAATCTCAACCTCATCATATCTTATCGATCCAGATTGATAATTTGGCAAAAACTCACAAACCATGCATATTCACTGGCTAATGATATATATATATATATATATATATATATATATACTTGTTGGTTGTCCAGGAAATGATCAAGGAATTTGGCCAGGACATTTTTCTTGCAGCACAAGCAACAAATGGGATAGGCAACAATGAGAAGGCAGCATTGTTAAATTTAGAAAAGCTGACTAAAGATGGATTTGAGAAACTAATGACAAACAACAGACTAGATGCATTGGTGACTCCTGGTGCAGATGTGTCTCCTGTACTTGCGATTGGGGGATTCCCAGGCATCAGTGTCCCAGCTGGATATGACAATAAGGGTGTGCCTTTCGGCATAACTTTTGGGGGTCTAAAGGGATCTGAACCAAAGCTTATACAGATTGCCTATGGTTTCGAGCAAGCTACTAAGATTAGAAAGCCTCCCACATTTCTACCGTAAAGCTCTAGGCTAGCATAGCTTCATTCCTAATTTGATTTTTTTCTTGCAATTGACCATGAACTGGTGTATGAAGTGTAAACATAATCTGTTTGGCACATCTAAATCGGAAAATGATACGAATGATAATATCTTTACGATGCAACTCATCCTACATACTGAGTAAAAAATCAGATCATAAACGCTAACAAGGCATGTTCTTAATAATATCACCACAATATCAACCTACATGGCAATATTATTGTCTCATTTCATCATCTGATCGACCTAAAAGCACTCTTCCAAATTTGAATTTCATATCCTCTCATACCTAATACACCCTCCATAAAAACTCTATAAACATCAACCTAATCCCCAGAAGCCTCTCACAAAATTTACAACTAGAAGAAAGATGGAGCATAGTCGTTTCATTATTGGGTTGGCCATTACTCTCCTCCTCACAATCGCCACCACACCTTGTCACTGCAAGTACCACTCAAAAACGGTGCCCCTACACCAACTCAAAGAGAAAGTCACGCACCTCCACTTCTACCTCTTCGACATCCTCAGCGGCACCAAACCAAGCGCTATGGAGGTCGCACGTCCAAATATCACCACTGACAAGTCGGCCACGCCCTTCGGCAGCCTCTACGCCATCGACGACCCTCTCCGAGAGGGCCCTGAGACCAACTCGTCGATTGTTGGAAATGCCAAGGGGCTCTATTTGTCGGCCAGCCAAGATCCAGCTGACTTTACCATCGTTATGTACGTGGATTTTGGTTTTACTACCGGTAAGTTTAAAGGGAGCTCCTTTAGTGTGTTCTCCAGGAATCCAGTGGCAGAGTCGCCGGAGCGGGAGGTGGCTGTGGTTGGTGGGAGAGGGAAGTTTAGGCTGGCGAGAGGGTTTGCAAAGGTTAAGACTCATGACTTCAATGCTACAAATGGTGATGCCATTTTGGAGTACAAGGCAACTCTCATTCACTACTGAAAAAGTGAAGGAAAATACATGCATTTGAATTTGATTTGAAATTCTTGTTTGAATTGTGACATTTATGGAATAACTAATTAATTGTGTTGTAGCCTTTTCTGCATCACCCTCAATAAAAAATATACAGTATTAGAATGAGTATAATCTTAAGTGTTCTTAACTATGAAATTGGACGTTATATTGTATATTGCATTACCAATTTTACTAATTTTATTTCCTTTTAGATTTTAAGAGCTGTATATCATATCCAGAGCAAGGCTCCGCTTTAAAATTAAAATGCAAGACTCTTTATTTGATTCACTTTTCGGTTATATATTCACTTTTCCACCGTTCAATTTTTACAACTTAATGTATATAGATTACACTGCAAAGTTTCATCCAAATTAATGATTTTTAAACACTCTTCAAATGGATAGATCACATCACATCTTCAAATGGATGAAACATTGAAGGGTGGTATGTACTATAGTGGTGCTGGCGACGTTGTCCTATTTTTCGGTGGTCGCACCAAGGCGGATCGATTCAGTTCTCTAAAACTTACCGGATATGGTCGGAGATGGAGAAAAACAAGGAAATAGTTATACGGAAATTATGCTATAGATGAAGCTCAATTGCCAACTAGGTTTATGTATGCATGGAAGACAATCCATCAAACAATTAGTTTACCTGAACGGAAATTATGCAAACTAGTAATGATCTGTTTGGAAATTTTCTGATTTATCTTGGATGAAGTGGTACGGTTTTCGTAACAAGACTTTCTTAGAATTACTAACTTGAACACATGACTTACCGCTAATTATAACAAGTAGTTAATTAGGTAATGAAATTAGACGTTATATATGGTGTGATACGTACACCTAACCAAAATTTGCTGTATATACATTATGGAGTTATGGGTATTTCGTTGTAGGTACCTCTAACCAAGATTTCGTTCTTTTTCTCACCGGAGTCAAACTCACCGGTAAAGTAGTTGGCGCCAGCATTACATTTTCCAACTCTGCGGGGTGGTAGCTCAACGGCATCGAAACCTCGCCGTATATTTAAGACTCACTCTATCTGCAGACCATAATATCCAACACACACATCTCATTTTCTTTAGACAAACAAAACGCGACAGAAATGAAGCAGAAAATGGCAAACAACACAGTTGCGACTCTGATGATGATTGTCGTCATCTCCTTGGCGATGGCCTTCGCAGAAGCCAAGTGGGGAGGGTCAGTCGAGGCCAAAAAGGAAACGAAGCCGTCTGAGAGAGTAACCAACCTCCAGTTCTACTTCCACGACACAGTCAGTGGGAAGAACCCTAGTGCCATACGTGTAGCTCAGGCCCCGGACACCGAAAAATCTCCTACCCTTTTCGGGGCACTGCTCATGGCCGATGACCCGCTCACCGAGACGCCCGATCCCGATTCCAAGCTCGTGGGGCGGGCCCAAGGGCTGTACGGGTCATCCGGCCAGCATGAGCTTGGCCTGATAATGGCCATGAGTTTTGCGTTCACGGATGGTACGTATAATGGTAGCTCCATTAGTATTTTTGGTAAAAACCCGGCTCTGAACCCGGTTCGGGAGTTGCCCGTTGTGGGTGGAACCGGGATGTTCCGGCTGGCTCGTGGATATGCAATTGCTTGTACTCATTGGTTTGATGTTAGCGGTGATGCAATCGTAGGATACAATGTCACTGTAATTCACTAGGTCTACTGTATGATTCTCTGTTTCAATTTCCTACCATTTAGATGAGTTGAATATGAACTTAATTTTTCTTGCATATGGTAATTTGCTCTAATTTTCTAAGATCTCTTTTATGAATTTAGTCTATGTTAGGTTATTTGTGGTATGGCTATATTGCTACAATGTATATCTCTGTTAGCACTTTCATATATACTTTTGTTTGAAGTTTTAACCATCGATATCACCTTCCTGGTAAATGTTTCCAGTAGTTTTTTGTAGAGTACTTGAAGTGCTTCCTATGAAGCTCATGAGTAATGCCCAGTACTTCTGATAAACAGTAAACTTTATAACTAAAAAAACATGCATGTCTAATCATTTCAATTTCTTTTTAAGTTCGCAAATGGAGTTGTTCATGTTTTCTTTTCAACCTGATATATCCGACAACAGATGCAGGCCAATGATTTAGAAATATCTATCTTTTCATGCCTATGAGAGCAAGTTCACCCGTTGGGTTAGAATGAATACAGTGACCTGGGCAGCAGTTTCCACCCGTTTAAAATGTGAGATTGTTGTCACGTGGCAGTGACTGTTTATTGAATTTTAAAATACATTTTTAAATGTAATTAATCGTTTTATGTATAAATAAATAGTAATTTATGTGTAAATAAATGCAATTTATATGACATATTAAAATTAATGTTTCTATTTCATGACATTTAAGTAACAAGTCAAGCTTAAAAAATATTTATTTCATGACATTTATTTATTTTTACAGATTTTTCCTATAAATTTATAAATAAAAAAAAAGAAAAAGAAAACTAAAATTTTGCTCTGGGTACCCAATCGATTATGCTTTGGGCACCCAATCGATTCTGCTCTAGGCTGCCAACGGCGAGCATGCCCAGCAGCTCCGCATGCACGCACAGACCCTCTGCCTTGCGCCACCTCTGCAGCGAGTGCACCAGGCCTCCTCCGGCGTTGAAGAAAGGGAGGCGAGTGCACCGGTACCAGACCTCCTCCGGCCTTGGACCAAGCCTCCTATGGCGTAGAAGAAAGGGAGGCGAGCGCCCGCAGGGCGTGGTCCCTGTCTCCTTGTTGGTGGAGTGACGCGCTCAGCTCGTCGCTGCGGTTGGTTCGTGCGTGAAACGTTCCTTCTTGGCGCTTCGGGGGGTGCAGGCGTCATTGCTAACGCAAGCCACGAGCTTGGGCCTGGGCTGAGGTGGCTGCAACTCGCCTGGTTCACTCTTCTCCTCTCACTGGGTTAGTTCTCTCCCCACCCAATTAACCTGGGCTAGAAAATGAGTGATCTCATTTTATGGGTGGAAGCAAATAATTTTGGGCTGGGTTACTTTGCCTATGTGGATCCAACCTGGGTTGGATTTTTTTTCCACCGGTGGACTTGCTCTGAGGCTGAATTTGTCCCACAATTAATTGATCAACAAACTAATTAACCTCATGAGGTTGTATATGCATGTTGTTGCACCGTACGTTGTGAATATACATACGTGGAAACTGATTAAAAGGCTGATTTATATTAAGAATAAACAACCTCAATTAATCAACAAACTAATTACCTTCCGAATAAACATACTAATTAACCTCATTGATGATTTGATGATTTATATTTGACAAACTAATTAATATTTGAAGAAAAGAAAAAAGTTAATCTTCATCCAATTCAATAGGTAAGAAATATTCTTTAAATTATACATAATGGACGGTTACTGTCAATACGTAATATTTATTTTCATTACCTAATAAAGTTTATTAATGTCATTGATATTCATCCCTCATTAAAATCTAAAAGGAAATAGAAATGGTAAATTAGTAATGGAATATTAAGATTTGGCAAGATATATTATGTGAAATTAAGAAATATATACTTTTATCAACTTCATGACATTATTACACATATGATTGAAGCCACAAATGTTAGGCCTCATTAAGGTTTATACCAGTGCCCAAAAAGGAAAAAAGAATGTGTAAATAAAATCATTCATCTTGCGATTCTCTAAGAACAATCCAAAAAGAAAAAAATATGAAAAATCAATCAATAAAGAAGATAATATGCAGTAAATTCTTGATTCGATTCCTTGATACATCAACGGTAAACCACATCAACTATAATTAGGAAAGTGCCAGTATATACACAACAAGAATGAGAATAACATACAAAACTACATCGTTGATCCTCCCGGCCCAAATTAGTTCCAATTACCCAAATTGGCAGTATACCGTTCCAAATTCCAATCCCACCCCCTCCGAAAAAAAGTTCAAGATCGAGTGTTTCTGTTTTTGGTTCTATCTTTTCTCTCACGAGTAGTCAAACTACAAGTAATTAAGAAGATGGTCCATATAAGAACGTACACACCCCATATCAATGGTGCTAGTTTAACGCCTCTGATGAATCTTCTCTCGTTATTTAAGACCTTTGCAGACCACAAATATCCCAAGCGTATCCGACATCACCTCCTATTCTTTGCACAAGTGAGAGCTACCTAGAGAAAACAATCAGATCGAAATGGCAAACACATCTCTGCCTCTGGTGTTGACGGTGTTCATCTCCTTGGTGGTGTCCTTCACGGAGGCGAAATGGGCTGAGTCTGCGGCGGCGAAAAAGGAAGCAACACCGTCTGAGACTACAGTAACCAACCTCCAGTTCTACTTCCACGACACAATCAGTGGGAAGAACCCTAGCGCCGTACGTGTGGCGCAAGCCTCCGACACCGAAAAGTCCCCGACGCTTTTCGGAGCCTTACTCATGGCCGACGACCCACTCACCGAGACTCCCGACCCCAATTCCAAGCTGCTCGGCCGGGCACAAGGGATGTACGGGTCCTCTGGTCAGCAGGAGTTTGGGTTGATTATGGCCATGAGCTTTGCTTTCACAGAAGGTACGTACAATGGTAGCTCCATTAGTATTTTTGGAAAAAATCCGATCACGAATCCGATTAGGGAGTTGCCGGTTGTGGGTGGAACTGGGATTTTCCGGTCGGCTCGTGGATATGCGATTGCTCATACGCATTGGTTCAATAATGACAGTGGCGATGCGATTGTAGGATACAATCTAACTGTAGTTCACTAGAGCTAGTTTCCTATGAACTTTTATTTTCTTTTTAGGAATTATCTATTTCAACAATAATTGTGTCAATCTAAACTGAGTTGCTTGTTTAGCTTTGGATTTCTTTGATGTTCTTACTTGTCTCATCTCTCTAATGGACCATTTTGTTTGAATATATGTCATCTAGTGTGTGTATATTTTCGAATTCCTTTCATTTGTTGGGTCAATTTAAACTGATCCAGTTGCTCGTTTTGCTGTTATTTTTTGTGATCTTCCTTTTTACTTACTTACGGATCCAGCTCCTCTAAGTGATCAGCTCTCTTGTGACCATTTAGTGTCAATATATATGTCATCTTGTGCATTTGCATTAGGGTCTAATGACATATTACCATAGCCATTACTGTATTATCACTACTATCGTATATTCGTATCATCCTCGCAAAGTGTATCACACTGCAGTCAGACCTAGGCCACAAATACAAATCACTAAACTGAATATATTGTATACCCTCAGAGAAGCTATTTGAATTGCAAATATTTCACTTCATTCTTCTAGTTCTCTTCTATTAAAACAAACAAACTTTGATGCAAGGGGACATTGAATCCCTAACATATACAATTCCCTACTCCACACCACTACTTCAACTAGTTGGGCTTCCACCGGCCAAATCCCAATTCAATCATTTTCTCTGAAGTGCATCTATAGCTTGCCCGCCACTTTGCATAAAGCATCAAATGAATGGAGGTGACGATTAATTGGAACTATTTTGGTCAATGAACAAAAATGATTTGATCTTGTAAAGAGGGACATTTAGCCTCAGTGTTTTATGACGTTAAGTGATTAATCGTCCCCATGCATAATTCATAATGAGTATGTTTTGCATTTTGCAATAGCTTTGAAGAAAAATCAACTCATGTAATTAAGCATCAAATCTGTTGCTTTCAAAGAGATAACAGTATTAACGATCTGTTTACGTAAAGAACTTAACCATTAATTAACCTTCGTCAAGAGTGACAATTCCTGCAATGAATTGTGTTCGTACTTATAAAACTTAATCCGATCAGTTTAGTTGATTGTATCGAATAACTAACTCAATACTACTCTACTTTCTCACGTCAATTGTCATCAACATTGTTCTTTTAATTTATACAGTTAAAAGATTACAAGCGGATAAGATGGATACTTGCACAGGGGTCCCCTACAAAATGCCTCCCACGCCTTACATTTTTGCTTTGCCCACAAAGAGCAAACGTGCAGAAGCTAGGTAAAGCTTTTCTTCATATATGGGTTCATGCCATTTTTATGAGTGCGCTGCGCGCAGCAGCAGTAGCACCAACATTGAATCGACCACTACGTACGTACTCACCCAAGCTGACCAAACTCCATTTCTACTTTCACAACACAGTTAATGTTTCAGTGCCAGCTCAGGAAACAGTTATGGTAGTCCGTCTCAGTCCACCACTCAAGACTGCGTGCCGAGCCATCCGCTTCCTTGTTTCCGATCGTCGGCGGTACGGGACATTTCTGATTGGTGCTAGGGTCTGCTGTTGGTCTGTTGCAAAGACTATATATATATATATATATATATATATATATATATATATATATATAGTAGTC
>NC_020492.1:4798990-4805453 GCF_000184155.1 Fragaria vesca subsp. vesca
TTAAATAAATCAACAGAACAAAAGTTGACCCAAACAGAACCGTTCGTGTAAATTACGATTACGGAAGCTCAAATGATCTTCAAATTTGATGAAACCTTGCAGGAATGATCTACACACTGTGTTTTAGACATTGTACGGTTGAGATGTGGAAATACGACCTGAAAGTGAGCGAAATAAGGAGTCTTGCACTTTAATTTCAAAGCGAGATCCCACTCTGAAATGGGACTACATATATCTTGTGAATTCTAGTATTGCTATTGTAGAATATAATGTTGCGATTACGCATTATTGAATGTAAGGATGAAAATGCATGGTTGTGGTTCTTATTCAAATGAACAAGTTTGGATTAGTTTTTGTGTTGGGCAAGCATGTTTCTAATAATTGAGATGAATAAGTTCAGATACGGTAGGTGAAATATTAGACCCGACAAGAATGTGCTATATATTATTTTGTTTATGTCATGCAATCAAGAAAAAGATACAATTAATCAACCAAATTCGATCATAACAGTTCGATCAGTATGATAATATTTCATTCTACTGCTTGGCTTCTATCTAAAGTGCTCGTCCTAAAGTTGCCTGGCTGATCAGTAACTCAATTGCAATGTTTACAATATGATAATAACAAATACTGTTACTCACTTTTCTTCCCCTACGTTTAAAATAGGGATCCAATCAGTTAGGTATGAACCTATAGAGTGAAATAAGTAATAAAGCAATGCATCAATGATGTTATTGCTTCCACAGCGCGCTCCTCTATAAAATGCCTCTTCTGCCTTCAATTATTTTGGAGAGCAAGAGATTTTAGATACATATATACAGAGAGGAAAAATGGGGAAGTTTTCAGGTCCAGTTCTAAAGCTTTTCTTCGTTGTTCTGTTCATGTCATTATCGGTGCACACCAGCAGCAACATTGAAGAGAAGAGAGAAACTGATCACTGGTTTCAAAGGCTCCACTACTCAAAACAGAAGCTGACCCGGCTCCATTTCTACTTCCACGACATAGTTTCCGGCCCGGCTCAGACCACAATGGTGGTGGTGCCACCAGCCAAGACCGGCAAACCATCTCACACGTCGTTCGGGCAGGTCAACATGTTTGACAACCCTCTAACCAAAGGACCTGAACCCACATCTGAGCTGCTTGGTCGTGCCCAAGGTTTATATGGGTTCGCATCCCATGAGGACGTCAGTCTACTTATGGCTATGACCATTGTTCTCACCGGTGGCGAACACAACGGTAGTAGCTTTACTGTTTTGGGCCGGAATGCGGTGATAGATTCTACCCGAGAGTTCCCAGTTGTCGGTGGAACTGGTGAATTTCGATTAGGACGTGGATTTGCGACAGCCAAGACTTACTTTTTTAACGACACTATTGCTATAGTGGAATATAATGTTGTGGTTATACATTATTGAATAATGGAATAATGAATATTCATTATTCATTATTGATAAGATCAATCTGAATAATGAATATTCTTGATTAATCAAAAATTGCGTGGTTTCATTTTCCTAATACTAGTTAATATAGTGTTGTGTTAATCACGCTAGATGTATAATATCCATATGCAATATTCCCTGCTAGAGTTTCCGATTGTATGTGTAAGTAGAAATTTTTTCGATCGGCAACTGCGATGTTGCGATGCTAGTATCGTTGTTTTGGTATATAGTGTTGCCATCATATATATACTATATGATTCAGAGGGTGAACATGGCGTGGTTTACGGATTTGTCTGCTATGCAGATGGATAGGTGATACATACAACTAACTAAATGAAACATTTGCTAGCATGGGGTTGCAAAATTTTTCCTAGAAATAAGATTTGTATCCCATACTCTTTTGCATAGCAGAGCTTTCCGCGGTTTATTACCTAGTTGTTTGGTATTGTAAGAAGTTGAACGTTCGGCATGAACTTTTGCCGATGAACGGTGTCGCTTTCGCTGGAGATGCGAGTATTCTAATGGATTTGATGACCCAAGTTTGGGTTTTTCTGTTCGATTCGAAGAGAGACGGCTGCAAATCATCTATGGCATAAACAAGTCACAAGTCACAACACGTAAAATCTTAGTGACAATGATCCACATTAAGAAATAATTGAGAAATTCTAAACCGCGGACATTTTAGCTTCTTTACCACGAGAAATTTTTCAGTGTTATGGGAGGACACGTGGCAGTCTGACGTGGTCATACTTTCCAATCAAATTTAGACATGTAGATTTTCTTCACAAAAAATTATTTCAGCTATTTTGTCAAAGACCATTTTAGGTTTTCTGTTGTTTTTTTAATACTAAACCCTAAGCTCTAAACCCCAAACCCTAAACCTTATACCCTATACCCTAAACCCTATACCCTAAACCCTAACCCTAAACTTTAAACCCTATACCCTAGACCCTAGTTCGAACTTGCTAAATACCCATGAATGTCATTTCACAAAAAATAGAAAATATTTGTTTATATTTTAGTTATAAAAATCCACATAACTAAATTTGATTGAAACGTAGGACCACGTCAGACTGCCACGTGGTCCTCCCGTAGCATTTAAAAATTTCTCCTTTACCACACCAAATTTCTCAAAGATTTTCTTCACTGTTTGATAGTTGATCGAGGCTCTATTATGATCGATCGAGGCCAATAATTCATGGTATTCCCTAACGTCTAGCTGTCTAAGCACGTACATTACAAAGAATGCTCAAATCTAATATTTGAAACACAACTCTTGAATCAGCTTCCAAAAGAAAGATGACAAAGTTATTTGCGATCACCCTGGCCAAGGGATTTCACCTCCGTTATGATGCTTCGAAAAACATACAACACCAGCAAAAGACTTTTAAGTTTGTTGAAAGAAATACTATTGAGACTTCTAAGGAATATAATCCTAGTTAGTTATGTTTTCATTATCTACATTGATGTAATTGTAATTGATTGTATAGCACATTCCTTGTCGATAGATTAGCTAGAATAGCTAGAATCAAGGAGATAACTCCTTCTCCCTTTCTGTATATATGTTGTACTCGATTATATGATCATTACTACAAAGTATTCTAAACCAATATCATTCTTATTATGGTATCCAAGCCAACACGCTCTTGAGATCCCCATCAAACACAAAAACCCTAAATCCAAATCCTTGTCAAAAACATGACAGGAGAAGAACGAAAAGCCGATCCAAATTCATCATCGAAGGCTCCGGCATGGGAAAACATCAATCATCCTCTATACATCCATCGCTCGGATCAACCAAGAGCAATCCTTGTTCCACAATCACTCGAGGAAGACAATTTCAGTGCCTGGATCGATAGCATGAAAGCGGCACTCCAAATCAAAAACAAAATACGGTTAGTTGATGGAACTCTAACCAAACCGTGAAGAATCCGGATGAGCAAAATCAATGGAACCGATGCAACATCCTCGTCAAGACATGGCTGCTTAGATCAATGTCAAAGGAGATTTCAAAGAGCTTTTCTCATTGCAAGGACGCAAGGACCGTGTGGCTTGAATTGTACG
Source organism: Fragaria vesca subsp. vesca (assembly GCF_000184155.1). NCBI lineage: Eukaryota > Viridiplantae > Streptophyta > Magnoliopsida > Rosales > Rosaceae > Fragaria > Fragaria vesca. The sequence continues at coordinate 4,802,491 of NC_020492.1, forward strand.
AAAGGTTTGGACAAACTAATACCGTTCAACTTTTCCATATTGAGAATGCTATACATGATTGCGTACAAGGCTCCTCTTCGGTTACATCCTTCTTCACCCAACTCAAAGGCCTTTGGGATGAGAAGGAGGCACTTTGCAATTTTCCTAGTTGTGTTTGTGACGTATGAGATGAGTTGAAGTCTTATATTGAGACACAGAAGATCATGAAGTTTTTAATGGCCGGGTTTGAATGATGAATTTGCCACAACCTGAAGCAACATAATCGGCATGTATCCCCTGCCTTCATTGAACAAAGCCTATTCTATGGCTCTCAGGCATGAAAAGCAGGCTGCTGTTTTAGCAAACAAGGCAACGCTCCATCCTTCTGAGTCCACTGCTTTCTATGCACAGCAACAGCGCGGCAACTTGACCCCGAGCGAGCTCCTTGCAGCGCGTCATGCAGCGCACCAATCTGACCTAACAGCGCGCGCACAAGAGCCTATGCCTGAGCCCTTTGAGGGTCATGCGCACAAAATAGCGCGTTCTTTAAGCAATTATGACGGAAAGCAGAGATGTGAAAAATGCGACAGGACCAATCATTCAACTGAGAATTGCAAGGCCCATCTACGTTGTACAATTTGCAACTGGAAAGGGCACACTTCTGAAACATGTCGACAGCTCCTACGTTGCTCATACTGCAATCTCAAAGGACATACTTATGACGAATGTTGCAAAAGAAAAGCTGCCCAATCTGGAGAAGGAAGCAGCCGTGCTAATCACATCTTGGCAGCCTCTATAGGGTCTGTCTCCTTTCCATTCTCACAAGAAGAATGTGCTCGATTGAGAGAGATTTTGGATAGCAATCAGGCCTCAACTCAAGCTGGTAACATTGCCAATTATGAGGAACTTTCTGGTAAGGCTGCCTCTCTCGCCAATACTTGTTGTCACTCACCAATATGGCTTCTAGACAGTGGTGCAAGTGATCATATTATATGTGATGACAAATTTCTTACTTCAAAACAATTGATCATGAATTATACTGTGCGACTCCCATCTGGATCATCTGCTCCTGTTACATACATTGGAACTGTGTTATTTTCATCTCACTTAAAGCTTGAGAAAGTGCTATGCGTGCCCTCTTTTTATCTGAACTTGATATCTGTGAGCAAATTGGCTTGTGATTCATTCTATGTAACCATCTTTCTGAGACAAATTTGTATTGTGCAGGACCTACGATCGAGGAGGATGATCGGGACAGGAACTGAGAAGGAGGGAGTCTATTGCCTTGATTATCACCAGAAAGGAACGTGCAATGTGGCTCAAGTTCAAACGCCAAATCTTTGGCTCCAAAGGCTGGGTCACCCATCACAACGAGTGTTGTCATTATTTTCTTTTTCCAAAAACTTTTCTGCACCAAATAATTGTTTGATTTGTCCTTTGGCCAAACAAACTAGACAACCATTTTCTTTAAGTACTACTTCCAGTAAAGATTGTTTTGAATTGATTCATGTTGATATTTGGGGAGGTTATCATGTTCTTTCACTCACTGGTGCACAATATTTCTTGACCCATGTTGATGATTATCCATGGGCTACCTGGGTCTATCTCATGAAACAGAAATCTGAAACATGTCAACTTCTTGTTAATTTCGTTCATTTGATTGAAACACAATTTGATAAACGTGTCAAAGTCATTAGGAGTGATAATGGTCCCGAGTTTTCTATGCATGAATTTTATGGGTCAAAGGGTATTAAACATCAAACCACATGTGTCAATAATCCCCAACAGAATGGGGTTGCTGAAATAATCCCCAACAGAATGGGGTTGCTGAAAGAAAGCATCGTCACCTCTTAAATGTGGCTCGAGCTCTTCTTTTTCAAGCCAATTTACCAAAAAGGTTTTGGGGTGAGGCCATCTTAACGGTCAGTTATCTCATAAATTGAACACCGACTCCACTCTTAAATGGCAAAACGTCTTTTGAACGCCTTTTCTCAAAAGAACCGACATATGATCATCTTAGAGTTTTTGGGTGTCAATGTTTTGTTTCCACACATCCCTCCAAGCCAAGCAAATTCGATCCCAGGTCAGTTGAATGTGTTTTCTTGGGTTATTCTCATGGTAAAAAGGGTTATCGGGTTTATGATGTCAAAGGAAAGAAAATTCTCTTTTCTTGTGATGTTATTTTTTTTTAGTCTGATTTTCCCTATCGAAACAAAATCTGAAATTCTCTCCTACTCACTACCACAAAAACTGCATCAGACAATGCCTATCAGACGATGTATAATGACAACCCGTCGTGTAACTGATTTTTAACTTTTTAGATGTCAGTTTTCTAAAAAATCGTGGTGTGAATGTGTAAAAATATGAGCACCAACCTTCCCAAGTAGTAAAGTGTCCAACATGTAAGAGTGATACGACGTTTTGTAATAAAACTGTGGTGTGATTGTATGTTTTTGCAACAAAACCATATCAGTCAATATTTTCCTCCAACATTCTCCCCAAATTTAGCCCCAAACTTGTAGAGGGAACACAAAATTTGATGGAGGGAATGCCAAAACTTGAAATTTCGGGCATTAGACCACATTTTTAGGTTATACGTCGTGTGATTTGATGTTGAAATGAATGTCAACGCCATCAATGTGTCCAAAACTTCCCCCATGCATTTCACTGATTTCAGCCCAAAATTAAATTCCCCCCAACACTTCGACCAAAAAAATAAAAAAAACCCTAAAACCTCGACAACACACACATAACCTCTCTCCACACCACTCTCTCAGCCACCCCCTCTCAGCCACCCTAGCTCTTTCTATCTCGATAGCATTTTTCTCAACAAAACCTCTCAACCCACAAGCCACTCTCACAACCCTTCAACCCACAACTTCTCTCAACATGGCCGCCTACTCCTCGCTCCCCAAAACCTCAATAGAACCCAACCAAAGCTTTATCTTCTACAAACCTTTTCTTGCCAAATCTCTCTCTCTCTC
>NC_020492.1:4805553-4812729 GCF_000184155.1 Fragaria vesca subsp. vesca
ACTTACTTACTACTCTCTCTCTCTCTCTCTCTCTCTCTCTCTCTCTCTCTCTCTCTCTCCAAACCTAATGGGTTCTTCGATCATAATGAAATCCTTCATCGACCACCGCTGTGAGCTCGTCGTTGACATCTACTCCCAGCCTATCGTCGTCAACCCGGCAGTTAGAGATCTACTCTGACCGCAGGTAGGCCAATATAAAATCCAACAATCTCACCGGTAACAAAACCCTCTCTCTCTCTTGCGTCGTCGTCGTCTTCTTCTTCTTCCGTTTCTGAGACCTAAAATTGATGAAATTGAATTGGATTTTTTTCTTGTGTGAACTGGTTGATTTGGGGTTTTCTTGTTCAAATGCGGTAGAAAACCTAATGGGTAACCTATAGGGTTCTCTTTCAGAGAGGATTCGAACTTCAGCTATGGGTAACTGGGAACCTTGGAGCTGTGGATTTGGGATTGATGGCAAAAGTGTCAAAATTGGGGCTAAGAAGGTAAGTAGGAAGATTTTGGTTCAGATGCAATCGATACATTTCAAACTATAATTGTCTGTATTTTGTTTCTCAACTGATTTTAGTTCTGATGGTGAATATTTACTTGTTTGATGAACTAGGAGATTTCAAGATCAATGGTGATGGAAATAGCCGAGGTAGATGCAGTACATGTGGAGGGCTTGTTTAGAATTTGGATTAACATATTATCGGTTTAAGCATATGCAATAAGCAAGGTAAGATGAGAATTTCAACATCAAGCTTTATTGGTTGGGCACTGCATTAAGAGGGCTGAGAGGTAGCTTGTATATGAATTTGTTCCAAACAACGCAGTGGAATTTCACTTGCATGATAAGAGTAGTCCATTTTGGTTGTTGTTTTGTTCACTTGTGAATGAGGCTTTATGAATAGATTGGATTCATTAAATGGTACGCGTTGAGATGAACACAATGCATTGTAGGACTAGGACATGCTGTTTTGGAATGGAAATTGAAAATAGCTTGTATGTACTACGCTACTACTTATGCCTTATATGTCTGCTACTTGAGATACTGAAACCTTTCATTTTGCAAAGAAAATGAATTGATCTCCACTATATATACTTGTTCTCATTTTTTGGCAGTGTAAGGACCCGAGAAGCTTGCTTGGTAAGGTCTATATTAACAGACTTTACATTACTAGTCTTGCACTTGCTTTGTATATCCATTTTTCACATGATTATCTGACTATGAATAATGTATATGTCATTTTGGTATGTCTAAGATTCCTTGTGCATTTTGGCACTCTTCATCTCACATGTATATGAAGATAGCAGCATTTCTATATAATAGATGAAAGCTTAAATTTGCACTAGTAGTTCTTGTGCTCTAGTGTCACCAAAATGACTAATCAAATTTCGAGTGCATTTGAGTTTCTTGCCTTAGTAGCTAAAGCTTATTCTTGACTTGAATTATCACTTTGCTAGATATATTATCACTTGATAAGGTATCACGATTTTTTTCTTGATCTGTTTCATGTTTTGCTGCTTCATTTAATTTAAAGGACTTGCTGAAAAGTAAGTTATATACAGACTAGGTTTATATATCTGGAATTCATTTTCTGTTTTTGTGGTATTGTGAAGACTGCTTTTGAGTAGACAATACAGTGAATACCACCTACCTAGCCTCATTCCTCTATTATATATCTTTGCTTTTACAGTGAGCTCAGTCTTAAGGGCAAAACAATTTGGAGTTGAAGTGAGCGTGCATTGTAAAATGTAAAGTGTGGTAGTACTGATGTGTAATGTACCAAGAGTTTACCAAAGAGATTGACGCACATGGAGGCTAAATGGGATGTTAAGGATGAAAAGGATGTGAATGAGGTGCTTATGGGAAGAAGGGGATCTGTATTGATAGAAACTTGTTGGTTTTGCTACATGAAGATTGAAGCCTTTACAACCAGAAACATTCACTCATGAGGACACTTCGATAAATGAGATTTAGTTCTGATGCATGGAAGGAAACAAATGTCTTATGTTTTTATGTATGAATATTTGACAAATGATACATGTTTCATATGTCTTATGAACTTATTGAATTCATTATATATATATATATATATTGGGATTTAAATTATTGTTATTGATATTATATTTTTTTATATATAAAGCTGGATTATATAAAAAATAATAATATATATATATAATTAGAAATAAACTAAGCTGAAAATTTTCATTAAAACCGACTTTAGAGTCTATATCAGATAACAGTTTTAATAACAACCGTCGTATGACTTATAATCACACAACTGTTACACAAAGTAATTGTGGTGTGAGTGTATGTCACACGACAAAAAAATATGTTGATACGTTGTCGACATACGCTGACATCTCATGGCTGTCGATATATGTTGACAGTAATCAGACGACGTTTCTACAATGCATCAGAATGCACGTAAAAAGACAACGGTAATTTTGACAAACAGACGACGTTTTTTGGCCGTTGTCTGATGTCATTTTTGTGGTAGTGATTTTCTCTCCACAATCAAATCCCGATCCGCCTATTTCTTCTTCTCAAACTGATCCACTCTTTCGTTCCTTTGATTACGAGGAATCCACGCGCAAGAATCAAATCATGCACGGGAAAATCTCAATTCTGCCGAAATACCATCCACCGATATTACTGCCTCATCCATCGATAATTCTTCCGATCCTATCCTTCCGTCATCTTCAATTCATCCAAATTCTTCGGTCAATCCCAACTCTTCCGCTGCCAACCAATCTGATCAAACACTTCTCTATTCAAACATATCTTTTCCTTCACAAAACACATCTTCCTCATCCTATCTTTCTACTCCTCCATCTCAACCTCCACAACGACATTTTACTCGGCCTACACGAACATCAAGCCTATTACAAGACTTTCACAACGAGGCAACTCTCCCCTCACATACTGTTCCACCATCTTCACCGACCGAGGTCTCAGGTACGGCTCATTCCATATCAAATGTGTTGTCTTATAATAGACTATATCCTAGTCTCCTACACATATCGAGCCTTTATTGCTGCACTAACTATGCACCGCAAGCCTATATCTTTTTCACAGGCAGTTGTTGATCCTAAATGGCGTCAGGTCATGCAAGAAGAAATTCGTGCATGCAAGCTAATCGCACTTGGAGCCTTGTAACACCACCAGCAAATAAATGTCCTATCGGCTGCAAATGGGTGTTCAAAATCAAATACAATCCGGACGGTAGTGTGGAACGATATAAAGCTCGCCTTGTTGCTAAAGGCTACAGTCAGGTTGAAGACATTGATTACCGTGAGACTTTTGCGCTTGTTTCCAAGCTTACCACAGTCAGAATTCTTCTCAGTTTGTTCTCACTCCAAGGTTGGCATCTTCACCAACTTGACATCAGCAATGCTTTCTTACATGGAGATCTATATGAGGATGTGTACATGCAACTTCCTCTTGGTTTTGGAGGAAAGGGGAAGACATGAGTTTGCAAATTACACAAGTCGTTGTATGGACTTAAACAAGCATCAAGACAATGGTTCATCAAATTGTCCAATGCTCTCATGGAAGTTGGTTTCCAACAATCCTGGTCAGATTATTCTTTATTTACAAGAAATCATAAAGGTCACTTTACCGTTCCATTGGTATATGTTGATGATATCATTCTAGCAGGAAGCCATCTTGATGATATAACAGGTGTGAAAAGTTATTTATCTGATAGATTCAAGCTGAGAGATATGGGAGTATTGAAATACTTTCTTGGCATAGAAGTTGCTCGTTCCAAGCAGGGAATTGTTCTAAGCCAACGAAAATATGCATTGGAGATACTAGAAGATTCAGGTTTTCTTGGAGCTAAGCCTACTACTTTTCATGTCGAGTATAATAGCACTCTCACACGAGGAGAAGGAAAACTAATGTCTGATCCATCACAGTATCGACGATTGGTAGGAAGGCTAATATATCTCACCATCACAAGACCAGACATTGTGTATGAGGTTCAAATTCTCAATCAATTCATGGACAAGCCAAGAGAACCACATTTAGAAGCTGCACACAAGGTGCTTCGGTATCTAAAACAAACGCCGGGGCAGGGTCTACTTCTACCATCCAGAGGAAAACTACAATTAAGGGCCTATTGTGATGCAGATTAGGCTAGATGCAAGGACACCAGAAGGTCAGTCACTGGCTATTGTATTTTCCTTGGTGATGAACTTATATCTTGGAAAACAAAGAAGCAAAGTACGGTGTCTAGATCCAGTGCAGAAGCTGAGTACAGGTCTATGGCCTCTAGTTGTTGTGAGATTACATGGTTGCAAAACATCTTGAAAGACTTAAATGTCAAAGGTACGCAACAAGCATTACTATTTTGTGACAATCAAGCTGCTCTCTATGTAGCATCCAATCTTGTTTTCCATGAACGCACAAAACATATTGAGATTGATTGTCATGTTGTGCATGAAAAGATCCAAAGAGGACTTGTTAAGGCTGCCCATATTCGAACATCAGAACAACCTGCTGATATGTTCACCAAACCGCTACATCCTAAATAATTCACAGAGTTGTTAAGCAAGTTAAGTGTAATCAATATACGCTCTAACTTGAGGGGGAGTATTGAGACTTCTAAGGAATATAATACTAGTTAGTTATGTTTTCATTATCTACATTGATGTAATTGATTGTATAGCACATTCCTTGTCGATAGATTAGCTAGAATATCTAGAATCAAGGAGATAACTCCTTCTCCCTTTCTGTATATATGTTGTACTCGATGATATGATAATACGTACTACAAAGTATTCTAAACCAATATCATTCTTATTAAATACAAACTAATATCAATAAGTTGTTGGAAAGCTAATGAACCTAACCAAGCAATGGAAGATAGCGATGCCAGATTCTATTTCACCTAAATATATAAACGAATCTTCAAACCCATACTGAGGAAACCCTAACTATTCAACTGTTTTACTTTACTTGTGTCTTTTTTTCTTTCCTAAACTACTCAACTGTCACTACTTTCCTTCTCCCATATTTGGAATTCGAAAAGGGATCAGAGCATGCACATCAGTAGGTAAGAACGAACATTGAGTCAAAATAAGTGTACTAAATAATCGATAAATTAGACAATAATGTTATGGGAATATATAAGTAAACACGCAGTCTATCCTCACTATACATGTCTCAAAAAACTAACCTGAATAAGTGTAGCTGTCTAGGCACATTCTAAAATTCAAAGACAGAACTAGCTGACATTTAATTGAAGCACAACTCTTGAACCTGTAGATTCAAAAGGAAAAACATCATATACGTTCGATCTCAAGTAGAAGATGACTTAGTTATTTGCCATCACCCTGCTGGCTATGGGGTTTCCCTCCATTCTAGGATGATGGCTTTGAAAAACGGACATCGATCACCAGCCGAAGACTATTAAGTTTGTTGCATTCGATATGACTAGTGAAAGAAATACAAACTAATTAATATCAAGTTGATGAAAGTTAATTAACTCTGCAGAGGATGTTGCACCTAAATAAGAAGCAAAGACAACATACGCGTACGGAAGAGTATTTCGCCCTATGTTACACCGATACTCCACCCTATGGAGTGTCCGACACTCCCGATACACCGATACCGATACGATACACCAAAATGTGTGTCCGATACGCCACGTGACGTGTCCAAAAAAGTTGACTTTTTGGACACGTTGACCGACACGCCACGTCAGCCTGAGACACGCCACGTTAGCGTGTTGACTAAAAAAAAAAAAAAAACAGAACTAATACCTAATCGAAGAGGAAGCCGACTAACATAGAAGAGGAACAACAAAAAAACTGAAAAAGGAAGCCGAGGGGAGGGTGTTCCAGATGCAACACAGCTAGTACGAGTCGATCTAGAATTGACCGTCCCTTCTTGCGCGGTGAACTGGAGTGGGTGAGTGCTGGCACAAGTCGATCTAGTACGAGTCGATCGACGAGAATCTGCCAAAGCTAGTACGTGTCCTTGAGTCAGTTGGAGCGGGTGAGTGTTGGCACAAGCACGTCACATTTTTGGAGCACCTCATCGACATGTACCGCATCCTCAACCTCGCCATCTTCGACCCTTCCACCAGCGTTGCCTTTCTCTGTTAGTTTTCTCAGGCAGAGAGAGATCGGCATCGCCTTTCTCTGTCACAGCTACTCTTCCTCCGCCAACGTCGCCTCCGCCTACAGCCGCCGGCCGCCTAAACCCTCTCTTTAGTTGTAAGGTCAGTCCTAATCTCAGCTTTGAAGTCTTTGGTGATTGCAGGAGGAGATGTTTGCAAAATTGAGTTGCTTTGAAGTCTTAATCTCAGAGAATTGCTACTACCCAAAGTTGATGGATTGCTTCTTTTTAGCTTTTATGTTGTTAATTATGAACTTGAATCATTTTATCTATCAAGGATAAAGGACGATGCCAATGCATGCGTGTCTTGCTCTTCTGTATTTTGAATACCTCAGTTATGGGGTTTTAGGCAGTTGGTGTTGTTATGGGGTTAGGAATGTTGCCTTTTCATTCAGTTTAATGAATGTGTTGAATTAGATCGATATAACTATTTGGTAATCATCCTTTAGATTAAATATTGACTCTCTTTTATGTTATTTGTTACAGACTTACAGTTATGCAATTGCTTAAATGTAGAACATTATTTAAGCAATATGATGAATTTATTCATATTTGAGTTTTTTTTATTAATTAGAAATATATAAATAAGTTATTATATTTGCCGTGTCCGAGCCGTGTTGAAAATGCAGTTTTTGAGTTTTGCCGTGTCGCCGTGTCGGTACGTATCGTGTCGCTGTCTCCGTGTCCGTGTCCGTGCAACATAGATTTCGCCTAATATAAACGAATTTTCACACCCATATACAGAGTAAACCCTAAAACTATTAAGGTTTTTTTTTTATACGAAACTATCAAGTTGTGTTTCGTTTCTTTTCTCTTTTTATAGAAATTATAGAATATAAAATGACATCCCACTACTTCAAACAGTTACAAAAAACAGAAAACCCACTTTTTAAAAGATTTAAACAAATAAGGACATAAGCCCAAAGCCCAATAATAGATAGGAAGAGAGATGACATAAATTTCAAGTGGAAAATTACCAAAATGTTTAGTTTTTTAACAAATTACGTGACATGTCACACCCTTCCTTCTCTCTTCCTCCCGATATGATTCACTCTCTCTCTCTC